>NC_052157.1:163927916-164227916 GCF_902713615.1 Scyliorhinus canicula
AGACCCGGGACAGACCCGGGACAGACCGGGGACAGACCGGGGACAGACCGGGGACAGACCCGGGACAGACCGGGGACAGACCGGGGACAGACCGGGGACAGACCGGGGACAGACCCGGGACAGACCCGGGACAGACACGGGTCAGTCTGCACTGACACCCGGGACAGACCCGGGACAGACCCGGGACAGACCCGGGACAGACCGGGGACAGACCCGGGACAGACCGGGGACAGACCGGGGACAGACCGGGGACAGACCCGGGACAGACCCGGGACAGACCCGGGACAGACACGGGTCAGTCTGCACTGACACCCGGGACAGACCCGGGACAGACCCGGGACAGACCCGGGACAGACCGGGGACAGACCCGGGACAGACCGGGGACAGACCGGGGACAGACCGGGGACAGACCCGGGACAGACCCGGGACAGACCGGGGACAGACCCGGGACAGACACGGGTCAGTCTGCACCAACACCCGGGACAGACCCGGGACAGACCGGGGACAGACCCGGGACAGACCGGGGACAGACCCGGGACAGACACGGGACAGTCGGCACTGACACCCGGGACAGACCCGGGACAGACCCGGGACAGTCGGCACCAACACCCGGGACAGACCGGGGACAGACCCGAGTCAGTCTGCACTGACACCCGGGACAGACCCGGGACAGTCGGCACTAACACCCGGGACAGACCGGGGACAGACCCGGGACAGACCAGGGACAGACCCGGGACAGACCAGGGACAGACCCGGGACAGCCGGCACCAACACCCGGGACAGACCCGGGTCAGTCTGCACTGACACCCGGGACAGACCCGGGACAGTCGGCACCAACACCCGGGACAGACCCGGGACAGACCTGGGACAGTCTGCACTAACACCCGGGACAGACCGGGACAGACCCGGGACAGTCGGCACTGACACCCGGGACAGACCGGGGACAGACCGGGGACAGACCCGGGACAGACCGGGGACAGACCCGGGACAGACCCGGGACAGACCCGGGGACAGTCTGCACTGACACCCGGGACAGACCCGGGACAGACCAGGACAGACCGGGGACAGACCGGGGACAGTCGGCACTGACACCCGGGACAGACCCGGGACAGTCGGCACTAACACCCGGGACAGACCGGGGACAGACCCGGGACAGACCAGGGACAGACCCGGGACAGACCAGGGACAGACCCGGGACAGCCGGCACCAACACCCGGGACAGACCCGGGTCAGTCTGCACTGACACCCGGGACAGACCCGGGACAGACACGGGACAGTCTGCACCAACACCCGGGACAGACACGGGACAGTCAGCACTGACACCCGGGACAGACCCGGGACAGACCCGGGACAGTCGGCACCAACACCCGGGACAGACCCGGGACAGTCGGCACTGACACCCGGGACAGACCCAGGACAGACCCGGGACAGTCGGCACTGACACGCGGGACAGACCCAGGTCAGTCTGCACTAACACCCGGGACAGACCGGGACAGACCCGGGACAGTCGGCACTGACACCCGGGACAGACCCGGGACAGACCCGGGACAGACCCGGGACAGTCTGCACTGACACCCGGGACAGACCCGGGACAGACCAGGACAGACCGGGGACAGACTGGGGACAGTCGGCACTGACACCCGGGACAGACCCGGGACAGTCGGCACTAACACCCGGGACAGACCGGGGACAGACCCGGGACAGACCAGGGACAGACCGGGGACAGTCGGCACTAACACCCGGGACAGACCAGGACAGACCGGGACAGACCCGGGACAGTCTGCACTGACTCCCGGGACAGACCCGGGACAGACCCGGGACAGACCCGGGACAGTCGGCACTGACACCCGAGACAGACCCGGGACAGACCCGGGACAGACCCGGGACAGTCTGCACTGACACCCGGGACAGACCCGGGACAGTCGGCACTGACACCCGGGACAGACCCGGGACAGTCGGCACTAACACCCAGGACAGACCAGGGACAGACCCGGGATAGACACGGGTCAGTCTGCACCAACACCCGGGACAGACCCGGGACAGACCGGGGACAGTCTGCACTGACACCCGGGACAGACCCGGGATAGACACGGGTCAGTCTGCACCAACACCCGGGACAGACCCGGGACAGACCGGGGACAGTCTGCACTGACACCCGGGACAGACCCGGGACAGACACGGGTCAGTCTGTACTGACACCCGGGACAGACCCGGGACAGTCGGCACTGACACCCGGGACAGACCCGGGACAGTCTGCACTGACACCCGGGACAGACCCGGGACAGTCGGCACTGACACCCGGGACAGACCCGGGACAGACCCGGGACAGACCCGGGACAGACCCGGGACAGACACGGGTCAGTCTGCACTAACACCCGGGACAGACCCGGGACAGTCTGCACTAACACCCGGGACAGACCCGGGACAGTCTGCACTGACACCCGGGACAGACCCGGGACAGTCGGCACCAACACCCAGGACAGACCCGGGACAGACCCGGGTCAGTCTGCACTGACACCCGGGACAGACCGGGACAGACACGGGTCAGTCTGCACCAAAACCCGGGACAGACCCGGGACAGACCCGGGTCAGTCTGCACTGACACCCGGGACAGACCGGGACAGACACGGGTCAGTCGGCACTGACACCCGGGACAGACACGGGTCAGTCTGCACTGACACCCGGGACAGACCAGGACAGACACGGGTCAGTCGGCACTGACACCCGGGACAGACCCGGGACAGACCCGGGACAGTCTGCACCAACACCCGGGACAGACCGGGGACAGACCCGGGACAGACCAGGGACAGACCGGGGACAGTCTGCACTGACTCCCGGGACAGACCGGGACAGACCCGGGACAGTCTGCACTGACACCCGGGACAGACCCGGGACAGACCCGGGACAGACCCGGGACAGTCTGCACTGACACCCGGGACAGACCCGGGACCGACCCGGGACAGACCAGGGACAGACCGGGGACAGTCTGCACTGACTCCCGGGACAGACCCGGGACAGACCCGGGACAGACCAGGGACAGACCGGGGACAGTCTGCACTGACTCCCGGGACAGACCCGGGACAGACCCGGGACAGTCTGCACTGACACCCGGGACAGACCCGGGACAGACCCGGGACAGACCGGGGACAGTCGGCACTGACACCCGGGACAGACCCGGGACAGTCGGCACTAACACCCGGGACAGACCGGGGACAGACCCGGGACAGACCAGGGACAGACCGGGGACAGTCTGCACTGACTCCCGGGACAGACCCGGGACAGACCCGGGACAGTCTGCACTGACACCCGGGACAGACCCGGGACAGACCCGGGACAGACCCGGGACAGTCTGCACTGACACCCGGGACAGACCCGGGACCGACCCGGGACAGACCCGGGACAGTCGGCACTGACACCCGGGACAGACCCGGGACAGACCCGGGACAGACCCGGGACAGTCTGCACTGACACCCGGGACAGACCCGGGACCGACCCGGGACAGACCCGGGACAGTCGGCACTGACACCCGGGACAGACCCGGGACAGTCGGCACTAACACCCAGGACAGACCAGGGACAGACCCGGGATAGACACGGGTCAGTCTGCACCAACACCCGGGACAGACCCGGGACAGACCGGGGACAGTCTGCACTGACACCCGGGACAGACCCGGGACAGACCCGGGACAGACACGGGTCAGTCTGCACCAACACCCGGGACAGACCCGGGACAGACCGGGGACAGTCTGCACTGACACCCGGGACAGACCCGGGACAGACACGGGTCAGTCTGTACTGACACCCGGGACAGACCCGGGACAGTCTGCACTGACACCAGGGACAGACCCGGGACAGTCGGCACTGACACCCGGGACAGACCCGGGACAGTCTGCACTGACACCTGGGACAGACCCGGGACAGTCGGCACTGACACCCGGGACAGACCCGGGACAGTCGGCACTAACACCCAGGACAGACCCAGGACAGACCCGGGACAGACACGGGTCAGTCTGCACCAAAACCCGGGACAGACCCGGGACAGACACGGGTCAGTCTGCACTGACACCCGGGACAGACCGGGACAGACACGGGTCAGTCTGCACTGACACCCGGGACAGACCGGGACAGACACGGGTCAGTCGGCACTGACACCCGGGACAGACCCGGGACAGACCCGGGACAGTCTGCACCAACACCCGGGACAACCCTGGGACAGACCCGGGACAGTCGGCACCAACACCCGGGACAGACCCGGGACAGACCCGGGACAGACCCGGGACAGACCCGGGACAGACCCGGGACAGACCCGGGTCAGTCAGCACTAACACCCGCGACAGACCCGGGACAGTCGGCACTGACACCCTGGGACAGTCTGCACTGACACCCGGGACAGACCCGGGACAGATCCGGGTCAGTCTGCACCAACACCCGGGACAGACCCGGGACAGACCCGGGACAGTCTGCACTAACACCCGCGACAGACCCGGGACAGTCGGCACCAACACCCGGGACAAACCCGGGACAGTCTGCACTGACACCCGGGACAAACCCGGGACAGTCTGCACTGACACCCGGGACAAACCCGGGACAGTCTGCACTGACACCCGGGACAAACCCGGGACAGTCTGCACTAACACCCGCGACAGACCCGGGACAGTCGGCACTGACACCCGGGACAGACCCGGGACAGATCCGGGTCAGTCTGCACCAACACCCGGGACAGACCCGGGACAGACCCGGGACAGTCTGCACTAACACCCGCGACAGACCCGGGACAGCCGGCACCAACACCCGGGACAAACCCGGGACAGTCTGCACTGACACCCGGGACAAACCCGGGACAGTCTGCACTGACACCCGGGACAAACCCGGGACAGTCTGCACTGACACCCGGGACAAACCCGGGACAGTTGGCACTAACACACGAGAAACAGTTTCAGCTGGTGTGGGAAACAGAAATGAGATGGCCCAGATTTAAAGTGATTTGTGGGCAGCACAGTAGCGCAGTGGTTAGCACTGCTGCCTCACGGCGCCGAGGTCCCAGGTTCGATCCCGGCTCTGGGTCACTGTCCGTGTGGAGTTTGCACATCCTCTCCGTGTTTGCGTGGGTTTCATCCCCACAACCCAAAGATGTGCAGGGTAGGTGGATTGAACACACTAAATCATCCCTTAATTGGAAAAAATGAATTGGGTACTCTAAATTTATTTTTTTAAAAGTGATTCGCAAAAGATGCAAAACAAACATAAGAAAAAGCCTTTGCAGACAAGTGGTTTGGGTCTGAAATGCATGCTCTTGATGTTTGAGGCAAGTTCAATCGAGGCATTCAGTTGGGAATTGACCAGTTGTTTAACAGGAAGAATATGCAGATTGTGGGGGAAAGTCTGAATTCAGGGTGTTGTTCCTTCCCAGAGCCTGTGCAGACAGGCTGGGGAACATGTGCTGTTTTAGCTCTCTGACTATTCTGAGAGACGCAGACAGTACATTGCAGGCCACAACTCGCTGTCAAACATTCTCCTCATTTCCTCTCCGGTTTCTTTGCCAATCACCATAAATTTGTGTCCTTTTAGTTTTGAACCCCACTGTCAGTTCTCTTTATTTTCTCTGTTTTTAAACATCTCTGTCTAATCTCTGCTCAATGGTGAAAAATCCAGCTTCTCCAATCTTGCCACATAATTCAAACCCCTCTTTCTCGTAAATCTCTGCTGCATCCTTTCCTAGACATTAACATCTTTCCCAAAGCATGGTACTGAGAACGGGACACAATACTCCAGATGAATTGGATTGGACTTGTTTATTGTCACGTGTACCAAGGTACAGTGAAAAGTATTTTTCTGCGAGCAGCTCAACAGATCATTACCTACATGGGAAGAAAAGGGAATAAAAGAAAATACATAATCGGGCAACACAAGGTGTACAATGTAACTACATAAGCACCGGCATCGGATGAAGCATACAGGGTGTAGTCTTAATAAGGTCAGTCCATAAGAGGGTCGTTTAGAAGTCTGGTAACAGTGGGGAAGAAGCTGTTTTTGAGTCTGTTCGTGCGTGTTCTCAGACTTCTGTATCTCCTGCCCGATGGAAGAAGTTGGAAAAGTGAGTAAGCCGAGTGAGAGGGGTCTTTGATTATGTTGCCCGCTTTCCCCAGGCAGCGGGAGGTATAGATGGAGTCACTGGGTGGGAGGCAGGTTTGTGTGATGGACTGGGCGGTGTTCACAACTCCCTGAAGTTCCTTGCGGTCCTGGGCCGAGCAGTTGCCATACCAGTTGCCCGATAGGATGCTTTCTATGGTGCATCTGTAAAAGTTGGTAAGGGTTAATGTGGACATGCCAAATTTCCTTAGTTTCCTGAGGAAGTATAGGCGCTGTTGTGCTTTCTTGGTGATAGCGTCGACGTGGGTGGACCAGGACAGATTTTTGGAGATGTGCACCCCTAGGAATTTGAAACTCCTAACCATCTCCACCTCGGCCCCGTTGATGCTGACAGGGGTGTGTACAGTACTTTGCTTCCTGAAGTCAATGACCAGCTCTTTAGTTTTGCTGGCATTGAGGGAGAGATCGTTGTCGCTGCACCACTCCAACAGGTTCTCTATCTCCCTCCTGTATTCTGACTCGTCGTTATTCGAGATCCGGCCCACTATGGTTGTATCGTCAGCAAACTTGGAGATGGCAGTTGGAACCAAATTTTGCCACGCAGTCGTGTGTGTACAGGGAGTAGAGTAGGGGGCTAAGTACGCAGCCTTGCGAGGCACCGGTATTGAGGGACTATTGTGGAGGAGGTGTCGGTGTTCATTCTTACTGATTGTGGTCTGTTGGTCAGAAAATTGAGGATCCAGTTGCAGAGTGGGGAGCCAAGTCCTAGGTTTTGGAGCTTTGATATGAGCTTGGCTGGGATTATGGTGTTGAAGGCGGAGCTGTAGTCAATAAATAGGAGTCAGATGTAGGAGTCCTTGTTGTCGAGATGTTCTAGGGATGAGTGTAGGGCCAGGGAGATGGCGTCTGCTGTGGACCGGTTGCGATGGTATGCGAATTGCAGTGGATCAAGGCGTTCCGGGAGTATGGAGGTGATGCGCTTCATGATCAACCTCTTGAAGCACTTCATTACGACTGAAGTCAGGGCCACCGGGCGGTAGTCACTGAGGCACGTTGCCTGGTTCTTCTTTGAACAAAGAACAAAAAACAAAGAAAAGTACAGCACAGGAACAGGCCCTTCGGCCCTCCAAGCCCGCGCCGACCATGCTGTCTGACTAAACTACAATCTTCTACACTTCCTGGGTCCGTATCCATCTATTCCCATCCTATTGATAGCACCGCTATGATGGTGGTCTTCTTGAAGCAGGTGGGGACCTCGGAGTGGAGTAGGGATAGGTTAAAGATGTCCGCGAACACCTCTGCCAGCTGGTCCGCACAGGCTCTGAGTGCACGACCAGGGATCCCGTCCAGGCCCGTCGCCTTCCGAGGGTTCACTTTCAGGAAAACCGATCTGACTTTGAAAGCTGTGATGGTGGGTGGGTGAGTTATGGGCTGCTTGAACCGAGCATAGAATGCATTAAGTTCATCGGGGAGGGGTGCACTGCTGCCGGAGATACGGCTCGGTTTCGCTTTGTAGCCAGTGATGTTGTTTAGTCCTTGCCACAACCGCCGAGAATCTGTCTGTGATTCCAGCTTGGTTTGATATTCTCTCTCGGCATCTCGGATGGCTTTGGGGAGGTCGGACCTGGATTTCTTGTATAGGACAGGGCCGTCTGCCTTGAACGCCTCAGATCTGTCCTTCAGTAGGGAGTCAATCTCGCGGTTGAGTCCGGTTGGGGAACATACGTACTGCTTTCTTTGGCACGCAGTCGTCCACACATTTGCTGATGAAGTCTGTGACGGTGGTGGCATACTCATTTAAGTTGGTCGCTGAGTTGAAAATGAAATGAAATGGAAATCGCTTATTGTCATGAGTAGGCTTCGATTAAGTTACTGTGAAAAGCCCCTAGTCGCTACATTCCGACGCCTGTTTAGGGAGGCTGGTACGGGAATTGAACCGTGCTGCTGGCCTGCCTTGGTCTGCTTTAAAAGCCAGCGATTTAGCCCTGTGTGCTAAACCAGCCCCTGGTTGATGCCGAACAAATGATTTATAAAGGTTAACAAACATACAAAATAGGGCACAAGTAGACTATTCGGCCCATCGAATCTGCTACATATTTCAATAAGATCATGGCGGATCCGTTTGTGTTTCAAGTTCCACATTCCCACCTACCCTCTCATAACCTTTGATTTCCATGTCATACAAGAATCTATCTACATGCCCCTTAAGAATATTCAATGGCCCTGTCTTAGAACAAAGCAAAGAATAGTACAGCACAGGAACAGGCCCTTCGGCCCTCCAAGCCTGTGTCGATCACGTGTCCTACCTGGACCAACCGCCTATGTTCTTCTATACCTCTTCTGTTCATGTGCCTATCCAGATAAGTCTTAAAGGTCGCTAACGTATCTGCCCCAACCACCTCCCTTGGCAGTATATTCCAGGCCACCACCACCCTCTGTGTAAAAACCTTCCCCTGCACACCTCCACTGAACCTTTCCCCCCTCACCTTGAACTTGTGCCCCCTTGTAATTGCCATTTCCACCCTGGGATAAAGCCTCCAACTGTTCACCCTATCTATACCCTGAATAATTTTATAAACTTCTATCAGGTCGCCCCTCAGCCTCCGTCTCTCTCGGGAGAACAATCCCAGTTTATTCAATCTCTCTTCATAGCTAATACTCTCCATACCAGGCAACATTCTGGCAAACCTTTTCTGTACTCTCTCCAAAGCCTCCGTGTCGTTCTGGTAGTGCGGTGACCAGGATTGGACACAGTATTCCAAATGTGGCCTAACCAATGTTCTATATAACTGTAACATAATTTTCGAGCTTTTATACTCAATACCCCATCCTATGAAGGCAAGCATGCCGTATGCTTTCTTTACCACCATTTCCACCTGTGCTGCCACTTTTAAGAACCTGTGGACCTGCACGCCCAGATCTCTCAGGATCTTTGTTCTCCTGATGGCTCTGCCATTTATTTTAGAGCTCCCACCTAAATTGGATCTACCAAAATGGATCACTATGCATTTATCCGGGTTAAATTCCATCTGCCATTTCTCTGCCCAATTTTGCAGCCTATTTATATCCTGTTGTATTCTCTGACAATCTTCATCACTACCCGCAACTCAGTATCATCTGCAAACTTGCTAATCAGACAACATCCACAGCCCTCCTCCCGTCAATCATTTTTGTCACCTCCTCAAAAGTTCAATTAAATTAGTGAGACAAGGCCTCCCTAATACACAACCATGTTTTCTGTTGCTAATAAGACCATTCACTTCCAAATGTGCATAGATCCTATCTCTGAGAATCTTTTCCAACAATTTCACTATCACTGACGTCAAGCTCACTGGTCTATAATTACCCGGGTTATCCTTGCTACCCTTTTTAAATAATGAGAGAACATTGGCTCCAATCATCTGGGATCTCACCTGTGGCCAATGAGGACACAAAGATTTCAGTCAGAGGCCCAGCGATTTCACCTCTTGCCTCCCTCAGAAATCTGGGATAGATGCCATCTGGCCCTGGGGATTTGTCTACCTTAATGTTTTTTAACACACCTAACACTTCCTCCCTCGTAATAACAACCTGTTCTAAAGTATTTACATATCCCTCTGAGACACCACCAATCAGCCTCTCCTTTGTCACACTGCAACCATGTCTCTGTAATGGCTGTCAAATTGCATTTATTTACTTCCATGTGCGTTATCCGTTCATTCACTTTGTTATGAATGTTAGGTGCATTCACGGGCGGCATGGTGGAGGGGTGGCATGGTAGCAGGGTCCCAGGTTCGATTCCCGGCTTGGGTCACTGTCTGTGTGGAGTCTGCACGTTCTCCCCGTGTGTGCGTGGGTTTCCTCCGGGTGCTCCGGTTTCCTCCCAGTCCAAAGGCGTGCTGTTAGGTGGATTGGCCGTGATAAATTGCCCTTAGTGACCAAAAGGTTGGCTGGGGTTACTGGGTTATGGGGATAGGATGGAGGTATAGGCTTAAGTGGGGTGCTCTTTTCAAGGGCCGGTGCAGACTCGATGGGCTGATTGGCCTCCTTCTGCACTGTAAATTCTATGATCCTATGATTCAGATAGTGCCTTTAGTTGTAAACTTGAAATGTTAAGCTGGATGTTTCAGCCATGGGTGGGACGGGGACCATGTAACGGTCCATTGACCTTGGGCAGGAATTTCCAGCCGTCAGATGGGTGTGGCTGTAGAGGAATAGACTGTAAGGAAATTTCAGAAAGGTAGTTGTAATAGGGGACTTTAATTATCCAAATCTATACTGGGATAGGAGTGGTGTAATGGGCAGAGGGGCAGGAGTTCCTGCAGCGAGTCCAGGAGAACTTTCTACAACAGTATGTGTCCAGGCCAATGAGAAAGGAAGGCTCATTAGAGCTGGTTCCCAGGAATGAGGTGGGTGAAATGGATCAAATGTCAGGAAGGGAGCTGTTAGGTTACAGTGATCATTGTATAATGTTTAGTTTTACTCTGGAAAAGGACAAAGAACAATCCAGAGCAAGAATAATTAATCGGAGGAAAGCCAACATCAATGGCGTTTGAATGGATCTGCCCCAGATAAACTGGAATCAAATGTTGGCAGGCAAGACTGTAAATAACAAGAGGCTACCTTTAAAACATGTAGTTTGGGCACAGCCAAGGTATATTCTCACAAAGGGAGGGAGAACAAGCAAATCCAGATCCCCCCAGATGACAAAAGAGATGTGGATCAAGTTGAAAGAAGAAAAGATGTGGCTTATGACCAATGTCAGGTGGATACTATAAGAACCTGGCTGAAAACAGGAGGTTGACAGGGGAATTGGAAAAGCAAATAAAAGAAGGAAAGAGAGAGTATGAGAAGAGGCTGGCAGTTAACAGAAAACAGAATCCAAAAGTCTTCTGAAGGCAAATTATTACAATCCCAGGGCAGACTGGAACGGTTGCCAGGATACCGGACTGAAAGGCCAATATTTTATTTAGTTTGTAAGAATGTGAGGAAAGCAGACCTCACTCCAGGAGTGATTCCGCCCACAAATAGGGATATCATAGAATTTACAGTGCAGAAGGAGGCCATTCAGCCCATCGAGTCTGCACCGGCTCTTGGAAAGAGCACCCTACCCAAGGTCAACACCTCAACCCTATCCCCATAACCCAGTAACCCCACCCAACACTAAGGGCAATTTTGGACACTAAGGGCAATTTATCACGGCCAATCCACCTAACCTGCACATCTTTGGACTGTGGGAGGAAACCGGAGCACCCGGAGGAAACCCACGCACACACGGGGAGGATGTGCAGACTCCGCACAGACAGTGACCCAGCCAGGAACCGAACCTGGGACCCTGGAGCTGTGAAGCAATTGTGCTAACCACAATGCTACCGTGCTGCCCTTATGGATATGGAATATTAAAACTAACCGTATTAATAAAACAGGCTACAGCATTATACAATTACCAGTTAAACAATGTTTAGCAATAAAATGAAACATTTTGGGGGGTGGATTCTCAGCCTCGTGACTCCAGGATTGTGAATAACAATCGGGCGGAGGATTGGGCGTCCAGCCGAAATTGAGGTTTGTGTCGGGCACTGAACTGACCAGTATGCTCCGGCCCCCTGCTGGCGGCAGGATCGGGGTTCGCGCCCGCACTAGCGGGGGAGGGGGGGGGTCCTAATGACCCATTTGCATCAACTTAGCGAGCCAGGCACCAGAGTCTATGGGCCCCCGTGATTCGCCGGCCCTCTGGGTCGCGATTACTGCAGGGTACCACCAAACGGGAGCCTGACGTGGAGGACCTTGTGGTGGGCCAAGGGGGTAACTTCTTAAGGGAGAATCTCCCAAAGTCCATCAGAGGCCACCCTCCCCTTCCCCCAAAAATGCACAACCTGCCCACCCCTACCAGACGCCCCCAACCTCCCAATCCCCCTCCCCCAGAGACCCTTTAAAATGGGCCACCTCCCCAGGGGCTCCCTAACTAGGGAAACCCCCCCCGGATCCCCTAACTATATGGACCCCTCCTCCTTTCCGAGACCTCTTAATCAAACGGACTTCCCCATTGGGACCCCATAACTAGGGACCCCCCCCCCCCCCACATGGACCCCTAACTAGAGGAACCCACCCCCCTCAGAGGCCCCCGAATGAAAGGGACCCCAGCAGAGACCCCCTAAATGGGCAACCACCACTGGGTCCCCGCCTAACTAGAGGGACCCCGGAAACGAGATCCCTGTGTAGTAGCTTGCAAACAGGCGGAAACAGGCTGTGAAAACGGTACAGTTGTAACACTCACCTGGAAACACCACACGCACAGTCCTGGAAAGAACACAGCGGTGGCCTGTTTCATCAATAATCAATAATCATGGGGGGACTTCAATGTGCAGGTGGACTGGGAAAATCAGGTTGGTAGTGGATCCCAAGTAAAGGAATTTGTGGAATGTCTAAGAGATGTATTTTTGGAGCAGCTTGTGACCGAGCCGACTAGGGAGCAGGCAATTCTGGATTTGGTGATGTGTAATGAGGCAGACTTGATTAGGGAGCTTAAGATGAAGGAACCCTTAGGGAGCAGTGACCACAATATGATAGAATTTACCCTGCAGTTTGAGAGGGAGAAGCTGCAATCAGATGTAATGGTATTCCAATTAAATAAGGGTAACTACAAAGACATGAGGGAGGAGCTGCCCAGAGTTGATTGGAAAAGGAGCCGAGCAGGGAAGGCAGTGGAACAGCAATGGCAGGGGTTTTGGGGGTTATTCGGGAGGAGAAATCGTTACCACACGAATTAGTTGAGGCCAAAACATTGCACATTTTCAACAAGTCGTTGGATTTAGCACTTGGGGCAAAGGGGATCAAAGGATATCGACTCACTTAGTGCTGGGGGCTTGGAGGGGGCAGAGTTTGTAAGGTGTATCCAGGAGGGCTTCTTGAAACAATATGTAAGTAATAGCTTACTCCAAGGGCTGTACTGGACCTGGGCCAGAATTCTCCCGCAATTGGCGGGATGGCACGACCCCGGCGCCAAGAGCGGCGTGAACCACTCCGACGTCGGGCCGCCGGGAAGTGCGGAACCATCGCACTTCCGGGGGCTCGGCCAGTGCGGTGGGTTTGGCGCCACGCCGGCCGCCGCGAGTTGGCACATGCGCAGATCCGCCGCCGTGTTTCCTGCGCATGCGCAGATCCGCCGCCGTGTTTCCTGCGCATGCGCAGGGGGTTTCTTCTCCGCGCCGGCCATGGCGGAGCCTTACAGAGGCCGGCGCGGAGGGAGAGAATGCCCCCACGGCACAGGCTCGCCCACAGATCGGTGGGCCCCGTTCACGGGCCAGGCCACCATGGGGGCCCCTCCTGGGGTCGGATCCCCCCGCACCCCCCCCCCCCCCCCCCCGAGGATTCTGCAAGCCGCCCTCCAAGCCAGGTCCCGCTGGGATGGACCAGGACCATTTCACGCCGGCGGGAACGGCCGGAAATGGGTGACTGCTCAGCCCATCGGGGCCCGGAGAATTACTGGGGAGGCCGCTGCCAACGGCCCCCGACTGGCGCGGCGTGATCCCCTCCCCCCCCCCCCGAAAACTGGCGCCGGAGAATTCGGCAGCCGGCGTCGGAGCAGTGGGGCGGAATTCATGCTGCCCATCAGCGATTCTCCGACCTGGCGGGGGTCGGAGAATCCCGCCGCTGGTATTGCCGAATGAGTGCGGCCAAGTGGTCAAAGTTTCAGTGGGGGAGCATTTCGGGAACAGTGACCATAATTCAGTAAGTTTTAAGGTACTATTGGATAAAGATAAGAACAAAGAACAAAGAAAATTACAGCACAGGAACAGGCCCTTCGGCCCTCCCAGCCTGCGCCGATCCAGATCCTTTATCTAAACCTGTCTCCTATTTTCCAAGGTCTACTTCCCTCTGTTCCCCGCCCATTCATATACCTATCTAGATGCTTCTTAAATGATGCTATCGTGCCCGCCTCTACCACCTCCGCTGGTAAAGCGTTCCAGGCACCCACCACCCTCTGCGTAAAAAACTTTCCATGCACATCTCCCTTAAACTTTCCCCCTCTCACCTTGAAATCGTGACCCCTTGTAACTGACACCCCCACTCTTGGGAAAAGCTTGTTGCTATCCACCCTGTCCATACCTCTCATAATGTTGTAGACCTCAATCAGGTCCCCCCTCAACCTCTGTCTTTCCAACGAAAACAATCCTAATCTACTCAACCTTTCTTCATAGCTAGCACCCTCCATACCAGGCAACATCCTGGTGAACCTCCTCTGCACCCTCTCCAAGGCATCCACATCCTTCTCGTAATGTGGCGACCAGAACTGCACGCAGTATTCCAAATGTGGCCTAACCAAAGTCCTATACAACTGTAACATGACCTGCCAACTCTTGTACTCAATACCCCGTCCGATGAAGGCAAGCATGTGTATGCCTTCTTGACCACTCTATCGACTTGCGTTGCCATCTTCAGGGTACAATGGACCTGAACTCCCAGTTCTCTCTGCACATCAATTTTCCCCAAGACCCTTCCATTGACCATATAGTCCGCTCTTGAATTAGATCTTCCAAAATGCATCACCTCGCATTTGCCTGGATTGAACTCCATCTGCCATTTCTCTGCCCAACTCTCCAATCTATCTATATTTTGTTGTATTCTCTGACAGTCCTCCTCGCTATCTGCAACTCCACCAATCTTAGTATCATCTGCAAACTTGCTAATCAGACCACCTATACCTTCCTCCAGGTCATTTATGTAGATCACAAACAACAGTGGTCCGAGCACGGATCCCTGTGGAACACCACCAGTCACCCTTCTCCATTTTGAGACACTCCCTTCCACCACTACTCTCTGTCTCCTGTTGCCCAGCCAGTTCTTTATCCATCTAGCTAGTACACCCTGAACCCCATACGACTTCACATTTTCCATCAACCTGCCATGGGAAACCTTATCAAACGCCTTACTAAAGTCCATGTATATGATATCTACAGCCCTTCCCTCATCAATTAACTTTGTCACTTCCTCAAAGAATTCTATTAGGTTTGTAAGACATGACCTTCCC
This sequence comes from Scyliorhinus canicula, assembly GCF_902713615.1. Lineage (NCBI taxonomy): Eukaryota > Metazoa > Chordata > Chondrichthyes > Carcharhiniformes > Scyliorhinidae > Scyliorhinus > Scyliorhinus canicula. Next base: position 163,943,016 of record NC_052157.1, read on the forward strand.
TGCACAAAACCATGCTGCCTTTCACTGATAAGTCTATTTTCTTCCAGATGTGAATAGATCCTATCCCTCAGTATCTTCTCCAACAGTTTGCCTACCACTGACGTCAGGCTCACAGGTCTATAATTCCCTGGATTATCCCTGCTACCCTTCTTAAACAAAGGGATAACATTAGCAATTCTCCAGTCCTCCGGGACCTCACCCGTGCTCAAGGATGCTGCAAAGATATCTGTTAAGGCCCCAGCTATTTTGTCCCTCGTTTCCCTCAGTAACCTGGGATAGATCCCATCCGGTCCTGGGGACTTGTCCACCTTAATGTCTTTTAGAATACCCAAAACTTCCCCCTTCCGTATGACAACTTGACCGAGAGTATTTAAACATCCATCCCTAGCCTCAACATCCGTCTTGTCCCTCTCCTTTGTGAATACCGATGCAAAGTACTCATTAAGAATCTCACCCATTTCCTCTGAGTCCACTGCATAAATTCCCTCTTTTGTCTTTAAGTGGGCCAATCCTTTCTCTAGTTACCCTCTTGCTCCTTACATATGAATAAAATGCTTTGGGATTTTCCTTAGCCCTGTTAGCCAAAGATATTTCATGACCCCTTTTAGCCCTCTTTATTGTGCGTTTGAGATTCGTCCTACTTTCCCGATATTCCTCCAAAGCTTCATCAGTTTTGAGTTGCCTTGATCCTATGTATGCTTCCTTTTTCATTTTAGCTAGTCTCACAATTTCACCCGTCATCCATGGTTCCCTAATCTTGCCATTTCTATCTCTCATTTTCACAGGAGCATGTCTGTCCTGCACTCTAATCAACCTTTCCTTAAAAGACTTCCACATTTCAAATGTGGATTTACCCTTAAACAGCTGCTCCCAATCCACATTCCCTAGCTCCTGCCGAATTTTGTTATACTCGGCCTTTCCCCAATTTAGCACTCTTCCTTTCGGACCACTCTTGTCCTTGTCCATGAGTATTCTAAAATTTACGGAATTGTGATCGCTATTCCCAAAGTAATCATCAACCACCTGGCCGGGATCATTCCCCAATACCAGGTCCAGTATGGCCCCTTCCCGAGTTGGACTATTTACATACTGCTCTAAAAAACTCTCCTGGATGCTCCTTACAAACTCTGCTCCATCTATGCCTCCAACACTACATGAGTCCCATTTAATGTTGGGGAAGTTAAAATTTCCCATCACAGCCACCCTATTGCTCCTACATTTTTCTATAATCTGTCTGCATATTTGTACCTGTACTTCATGCTCGCTTTTGGGAGGCCTGTAGTAAAGTCCCAACAATGTTACTGCACCCTTCCTATTTCTCAGCTCCACCCATATTGCCTCAGTGCTCGAATCCTCCATCGTGCCCTCCTTAATCACAGCTGTGATATCATCTCTGACGAGTAATGCAACTCCTCCACCCCTTCTACCTCCCTCTCTATCCCTCCTGAAGCATCTATACCCTGGGATATTCAGTTGCCAGTCCTGCCCTTCCCTCAACCAAGTCTCAGTAATACCAATAGCATCATATTCCCAGGTACTGATCCAAGCCCTAAGTTCATCTGCCTCACCTGCTACATTTCTTGCATTAAAACAAATGCACCTCAGACCACCTTTGCGTTCATCATCTCTTCCCTGTCTTCTCTTCCCCTTAGTCACATTGAGTTTATTGTCTCGTACGTTACTGGCTTTAATTGCTGCTTCTTTACTGACCTCTAACTTCCTAATCTGGTTCCCACCCCCTGCCACATTAGTTTAAAACCTCCCCAACAGTGTTAGCAAAAACATCCTCTAGGACATTGGTTCCAGTCCTGCCCAGGTGTAGACCATCCGGTTTGTAATTGTCCCACCGCCCCCAGAACCGGTTCCAATGTCCCAAAAATCTGAACCCCTCCCTCCTGCACCATCTCTCAAGCCACGTATTCATACTGACTATTCTTGAATTTCTACTCTGACTGTCCCGTGGCACTGGTAGCAATCCTGAGATTACTACCTTTGAGGTCCTACTTTTCAACTTATCTCCTAACTCCCTAAATTCTGATTGTAGGACCTCATCCCTTTTTTTACCTATATCGTTGGTGCCTATGTGCACCACGACAACTGGCTGTTCACCTTCCCCCTTCAGTATGTCCTGCAGCCGATCTGAGACATCCCTGACCCGAGCACCCGGGAGGCAACATACCATTCGGGAGTCTCGTTTTCGACCACAGAAACGGCTGTCTACTCCCCTTACAGAGTAATCCTTGGGTGAAGGTGCTAAATCGGGGAAGGCTAATTATAACAATATTAGGGAGGAACTGAAGAATCTAGATTGGGGGCGGATGTTTGGGGGTAAATCAACATCTGGCATGTGGGAGGCTTTCAAATGTCAGTTGATAGGAATTCAGGTCCGGCATATTCCTGAGAGGAAGAAGGATAAGTATGGCAAGTTTCAGGAACCTTGGATAACGAGGTATATTGTGAGCCTAGTCCAAAAGGAAAAGGAAGCATTTGTAAGGGTTACAAGGCTGGGAACAGACGAAGCCTGTGTGGAATATAAGGAAAGTAGGAAGGAGTCAGGAGGGCTAAAAGGGGTCACAAAAACTAATTGGCAAACAGGATTACGGAAAATCCCAATGCTTTTTTAAAGAGCAAGAGGGTAGCCTGGGAAAGGGTTGGCCATGTCAAGGACAAGGGAGGGAATCTATGTTTGGAGCCAGAGGAAATGGGCGAGGTATTAACTGAGTACTTTGCATCATGTTCACCAAAGTGAAGGTGTTGATGAGTCTGGGGAAGGGTGTGTAGATACTCTGGGACAAGTTGATATCAAAAAGATGAGGGGCGGGATTCTCTGATCCCCCCGCCGGGTCGCAAAATCGCCAGGGGGACGGTGTGAATCCCGACCCGCCGCTCCGACGGCGGCTACCGAATTCTCCAGAGCCCTTGCGGGGGCGGGGGGGGGGGGGGGGGGGGGGGGGGATCCGGTCCCGGGGGGGGGGGCCCATGGTGGTCTGGCCTGCGATCGGGGCCCACCGATCTGCGGGCGGGCCTGTGCAATGGGGGCATTCTTTCCCTCTGCGCCGGCCTGTCTAAGGCATCTGCCATGGCCGGCGCAGAGAAGAAATGTCCTGCGCATGCGCCAACTCTCGCCGGCCTGCGGAGGCTTTTTGGCACCGGTTGGCACGGTGCCAACACCTCCAGCTCCCGCCTAGCCCCCAGAAGGAGCGGAGGATTCCACAACTTCCGGGCGATTCCACAACTTCCCAGATTCCGAGAGAATCCCGGCCAAGGTTTTGGGCATCTTGAAAAACATTAAAGGTAGGCAAGTCCCCAGGGCCTGATGGGAAATACTGCAGAATGCTGAGAGAGGCAAGAGAGGAAATTGCTGGGGCCTTGACAGAAATCATTGTATCTTCACTGGCTACATGTGAGGCCCCAGAGGACTGGAGAATAGCTCCTGTTGTTTCTTTGTTGAGAAGGGCAAGGATAATCCAGGAAATTACAGGCCGGTGAGCCTTACCTCAACGGTAAGGAAATTATTGGAGTGGGTTCTTAGAGACAGGATCTACTCCCATTTGGAAGCAAGGGGACGTATTAGTGAGAAGCAGCATGGTTTTGTGAAGGGGAGGTCGTGTCTCACTAACTTGATAGAGTTTTTCGATTAGGTCACAAAGATGATTGATGCAGGTAGGGCAGTGGATGTTGTCTATATGGACTTAAGGCCTTTGACAAGGCCCCTCATGGCAGACTGGTACAAAAGGTGAAGTCACACGGGATCAGAGGTGAGCTGGCAAGGTGGATGCAGAACTGGCTAGATCATAGAAGGCAGAGAGTAGCAATGGAAGGGTGCTTTTCTAATTGGAGGGCTGTGACTAGTGGTGTTCTGCAGGGATCAGTGCTGGGACCTTTGCTGTTCGTAGTATATATATATAAATGATTTGGAGGAAAATGTAACTGGTCTGATTAGTAAGTTTGCAGATGACACAAAGGTTGGTGGAATTGCGGATAGCGGTGAGGACTGTCAGAGGATACAGCAGGATTTAGATCGTTTGGAGACTTGGGCGGAGAGATGGCAGATGGAGTTTAATCCGGACAAATGTGAGGTAATGCATTTTGGAAGGTCTAATGCAGGTAGGGAATATACACCTGTAATGCAGAGCAAGGCAGCAGCACGGGTTCAATTCCTGTACCAGCCTCCCCAAACAGGCGTCAGAATGTGGCAACTAGGGGCTTTTCACAGTAACTTCAATGAGGCCTCCTTGTGACAATAGCAATTATTATTATTATTAGTAAGATTATTGACAGGCAGAGGGAATTGGGTGTATAGGTCACAGAGTGGCCCGCCGGTGGAGAAGATAGTCAAGAAGGCATTGGTAATGCTCGCCTCCATCGGCCGAGCTGTGTGTAAAAATTGGCAAGTCATGTTGCAGCTGCACCTTAGTCAGGCCACACTTGGAATATCGGGACGGGATTCTCCGATCGCGTTTGCCTGGCCCCAGGAGAATCCCGCCCCAGGTCTATGGAGTTCTCCAATGTATGTGGCATTCTTGCGGCTGGTGGGGCGGGAAAATCCAGCCCATAATGTTCCATTCTGGTCACCATACTACCAGAAGGATGTGGAGACTTTGGAGAGGCTACAGATGTTGCCTGGTATGAAGGGCATTAGCTATGAGGAGAGGTTGGATAAACTCGGTTTGTTCTCACTGGAACAACGGAGGTTGAGGGGCGACAAAATTATGAGGGGCATAGTCAGAGTGGATAGTCAGAGGCTTTTTCCCAGGGTAGAGGGGTCAATTATTAGGGGGCATAGGTTTAAGGTGCGAGGGGCAAGGTTTAGAGGAGATGTACGAGGCAAGGTTTTACACAGAGGATAGTGGGTGCCTGGAACTCGCTGCCGGAGGAGGTGGTGGAAGCAGGGACGATAGCGATGTTTAAGGGGCATCTTGACAAATTCATGAATAGGATGGGAATAGAGGGATACGGACCCCGGAAGTGTAGAAGATTTTAGTTTAGACGGGCAGCATGGTCGGCACAGGCTTGGAGGGCCGAAGGGCCTGTTCATGTGCTGTACTTTTCTTTGTTCTTTCTTCTTGATATGGGGGAAAGCGGGATTAGGCAGTTGAGTTGGATGATCAGCCATAATCAGAATGAATGGTGGAGTGGGCTAGAAAGGCCAAATGGCCTCTTCCTGCTCCTAGTTTCTATGTTTTTATGTAATACAATACATAAATGAAATTCCGACATTTGTTACAATATAAACAGTGAAAAGGTGGGAAACGGAGGATTAGGGGCCAAAAAGGAAGTTTTTGTATGAAGACAGTATTCAAATCAATACTGTATCTGTCTTTATCAAGGAACTAGATACCCCAATATTATGGTGAAAAGTGGGTAGTTCAGACATTTTAAGGGTTTAGAAATGATAAAGATGATGTATTGGATAAACCGATCGAAACTGGTCAGTATTTTGGTCAATGAAGTGACAGATGGAATACAATGTGGAAAAGTGTGAGGTTATGCACTTTGGAAGGAGGAATGGAGGCATAGACTATTTTCTAAATGGGGAAATACTTCAGAAAGCAGAAGCACAAAGGGACTTGGGAGTCCTTGTTCCCGATTCTCTTAAGGTGAAATGAAAAAATGAAATAAAAATCGCTTGTCACGAGTAGGCTCCAAATGAAGTTAATGTGAAAAGCCCCTAGTCGCCACATTCCAGCGCCTGTTCGGGGAGGCTGGTAGGTTCAGTCGGCAGTTCAGAAGGCAAATGCAATGTTAGCATTCATGTCAAGAGTGCTAGAATACAAGAGCAGGGATGTACTTCTGAGGCTGTATAAGGCTCTGGTCAGACCCCATTTGGAATATTGTGAGCAGTTTTGGGCCCCGTATCTAAGGAAGGATGTGCAGGCCTTGGAAAGGATCCAGAGAAGGTTCACAAGAATTATCCCTGGAATGAAGAACTTGTCGTATGAGGAACGGTTGAGGACTCTGGGTCTGTACTCGTTGAAGTTTAGAAGGATGAGAGGGGATCTTATTGAAACTTACAGGATACTGCGAGGCCTGGATAGAGTGGGTGTGGAGAGAATGTTTCCACTTGTAGGAAAAACTAGAACCAGAGGACACCATCTCAGACTAAAGCAACGATCCTTTAAAACAGAGATGAGGAGGAATTTCTTCAGCCAGAGGGTGATGAATCTGTGGAACTCTTTGCCGCAGAAGGCTGTGGAGGCCAAATCACTGAGTGTCTTTAAGACAGATAGATGGGCAGCATGGTGGCGCAGTGGTTAGCACTGCTGCCTCATGGTGCCGAGGACCCGGGTTCGATCCCGGCCCCGGGTCACTGTCCGTGTGGAGTTTGCACATTCTTGATTAAGGTTCTTGATTAATAAGGGGATCAGGGGTTATGGGGAGAAGGCAGGAGAACGGGGATGAGAAAATTATCAGCCATGATTGAATGGCGGAGCAGACTTGATGGGCCAAGTGGCCTAATTCTGCTCCTATGTCTTATGGCATTATTTTCCACTCTTCCCTCGATATCGGGGTGGTGCCAGAGGAATAGAGAAGTGTAAACGTTTCACCCTTGTTCAAAAAAGGGGGTAGGGACAAGCCGAGAAGTTACAGGCCAGTCAGTTTAACCCCAGCAGTGGGGCGGTGTCTAGAAATGATAATTCAGAACATAATTAATAGTCACTTGGGCAAATACTAGTCAATAAGGGAAAGGCAGCATGGGTTCGAGTGTATGTCATGTTTATGTAACTGCTGGTGTTTTTTGATGAGGTAACAAAGGGTTGATGATGGTAATGCTGTTGATGTGGTGTACATAGATTTCCAAAAGGCATTTGATAAGGTCACACAACAGACTTGTGATCAAAATTCGAATAAAAGCGACAGAAGCTATGTGAATACAAATGTGGCTCAGAAATCGGAATTGGAGTAATGGTCAATGGATGTTCTTTGAACTGGAAGAAGGTTTAAAGGGGAGTTCCCAGGGGCTGATAATTGGATCCTTCCTCTTCTTGATGTATATTAACGAGCTGGTTTAGCACAGTGGGCTAATTAGCTGGCTTGTAAAGCAGAACAAGGCCAGCAGCACGGGTTCAATTCCCGTACCGGCCTCCCTGAACAGGCGCCGGAATGTGGCGACTAGGGGCTTTTCACAGTAACTTCATTGAAGCCTACTTGTGACAATAAGCGAATATTATTATTATTAGACGTTAGAGTACAGGGCATAGTTACAAAATTTGTGGATGATATGTAAGTTGGAAACATTCTGAACTGTGAGGAGGATAGTTCAGAACTTCAAGAGGATGTCGGCCGGTTGATGGAACGGGCAGACATGTGACATTAAATTTAACCCAGAAAAGTGGGAGATGCTTCATTTTGGTGAAAAGAACATGGAGACACAATACAAAATAGAGACGAAAATTGTAACGTGGATACAGGGGCACAAGGACCTGGCTGTATATTTTCAGAAATGATAGAAGGTGGCAGCACAGGGAGAGAGCAGGGTTAATACGGCAGATAGCATTCTAGGATTTATTAATAGGGGCAGAGAGTATAAAAGTGGAGTTCAGCTTCACAGTCTGGGCACCAGATGTGGAGACATTGGAGAGCAGAAATGAGAATTGTTCCAGGGAGGAGAGACTTTGGTCTGAAGGTCGATTGGAGAAGTTGGGACTGTTTTTCTTGGCAAAGAGAAGGCTGACAGGAGATCTGATCGAGTTTTCTAAACCCCGAGGGGCGTGGACAGAGTGGACAGTGAGAAAGTGCTCCCATCGGTGGAAGGTTTGGGAAGCAGAAACGCAGATTTAAGATTATTGGCAAAGGGAGAAAAATCCACTCAGCGAGTGGCTAAGATTTGGAACGTGCTGCCTGAGAGTTTGGTGGAAGCACACAGGAAACACACAAAAAGGAATTGACTGTTATCTGAAAAATAAGCATGTACAGGACCAGGGAGAGAACGCAGGAGAATGGCATTCATTAAGTGGCTACTTCAAACAGCTAGCACAGACGCAATGGGCCGAATGGCCTCTTCAAACAGCTAGCACAGACGCAATGGGCCGAATGGCCTCTTCAAACAGCTAGCACAGACGCAATGGGCCGAATGGCCTCTTCAAACAGCTAGCACAGATGCAATGGGCCTATGGCCTCTTCAAACAGCTAGCACAGGCGCAATGGGCCGAATAGCCTCCTCAAACAGCTAGCACAGATGCAATGGGCCGAATGGCGTCTTCAAACAGCTAGCACAGACGCAATGGGCCGAATGGCCTCTTCAAACAGCTAGCACAGATGCAATGGGCTGAATGCCCTCTTCAAACAGCTAGCACAGATGCAATGGGCCGAATGGCCTCCTCAAACAGCTAGCACAGACGCAATGGGCCGAATGGCCTCTTCAAACAGCTAGCACAGACGCAATGGGCCGAATGGCCTCTTCAAACAGCTAGCACAGATGCAATGGGCCGAATGGCCTCTTCAAACAGCTAGCACAGATGCAATGGGCCGAATGGCCTCTTCAAACAGCTAGCACAGATGCAATGGGCCTATGGCCTCTTCAAACAGCTAGCACAGGCGCAATGGGCCGAATAGCCTCCTCAAACAGCTAGCACAGATGCAATGGGCCGAATGGCCTCTTCAAACAGCTAGCACAGACGCAATGGGCCGAATGGCCTCTTCAAACAGCTAGCACAGATGCAATGGGCTGAATGCCCTCTTCAAACAGCTAGCACAGATGCAATGGGCCGAATGGCCTCCTCAAACAGCTAGCACAGACGCAATGGGCCGAATGGCCTCTTCAAACAGCTAGCACAGACGCAATGGGCCGAATGGCCTCTTCAAACAGCTAGCACAGACGCAATGGGCCGAATGGCCTCTTCAAACAGCTAGCACAGACGCAATGGGCCGAATGGCCTCTTCAAACAGCTAGCACAGACGCAATGGGCCGAATGGCCTCTTCAAACAGCTAGCACAGATGCAATGGTCCGAATGGCCTCTTCAAACAGCTAGCACAGACGCAATGGGCCGAATGGCCTCTTCAAACAGCTAGCACAGATGCAATGGGCCGAATGGCCTCTTCAAACAGCTAGCACAGATGCAATGGGCCGAATGGCCTCTTCAAACAGCTAGCACTGGCGCAATGGGCCGAATGGCCTCCTCAAACAGCTAGCACAGATGCAATGGGCCGAATGGCCTCTTCAAACAGCTAGCACAGATGCAATGGGCTGAATGGCCTCTTCAAACAGCTAGCACAGATGCAATGGGCCGAATGGCCTCCTCAAACAGCTAGCACAGATGCAATGGGCCGAATGGCCTCTTCAAACAGCTAGCACAGATGCAATGGGCCGAATGGCCTCTTCAAACAGCTAGCACAGATGCAATGGGCCGAATGGCCTCTTCAAACAGCTAGCACAGATGCAATGGGCTGAATGGCCCCTTCAAACAGCTAGCACAGACGCAATGGGCCGAATGGCCTCTTCAGTACTGAAACCATTCTGTGATTCTCCGATGATACTTCCTCATTCACCCTCGTCAATCTGCTCTGACTCTTCAAGGACTCGAAAAACGGCTGGTTTAGCACAGTGGGCTAAACAGCTGGTGTGTGATGCAGAACAAGGCAGCAGCGTGGGTTCAATTCCCGTACCGGCCTCCCTGAACAGGCGCTGGAATGTGGCGACTAGGGGCTTTTCACAGTAACTTCATACTTGTGATAATATAAGATTATTATTATTACTTCCTGTAATACGGAATCCAAAACTGCCAAATCTCCAACAGTATAAAAACTGAAATAAAACTTCCATTAGCCTGCAGCATGGACAGGTTCCATTAGCCTGCAGCATGGACAGGTTCCATTAGCCTGCAGCATGGACAGGTTCCATTAGCCTGCAGCATGGACAGGTCCCATTAGCCTGCAGCATGGACAGGTTCCATTAGCCTGCAGCATGGACAGGTTCCATTAGCCTGCAGCATGGACAGGTTCCATTAGCCTGCAGCATGGACAGGTTCCATTAGCCTGCAGCATGGACAGGTCCCATTAGCCTGCAGCATGGACAGGTTCCATTAGCCTGCAGCATGGAGAGGTTCCATTAGCCTGCAGCATGGACAGGTTCCATTAGCCTGCAGCATGGAGAGGTTCCATTAGCCTGCAGCATGGACAGGTTCCATTAGCCTGCAGCATGGACAGGTTCCATTAGCCTGCAGCATGGAGAGGTTCCATTAGCCTGCAGCATGGACAGGTCCCATTAGCCTGCAGCATGGACAGGTTCCATTAGCCTGCAGCATGGAGAGGTTCCATTAGCCTGCAGCATGGACAGGTTCCATTAGCCTGCAGCATGGACAGGTTCCATTAGCCTGCAGCATGGACAGGTTCCATTAGCCTGCAGCATGGAGAGGTTCCATTAGCCTGCAGCATGGGCAGGTCCCATTAGCCGGCAGCATGGACAGGTTCCATTAGCCTGCAGCATGGGCAGGTCCCATTAGCCTGCAGCATGGACAGGTTCCATTAGCCTGCAGCATGGACAGGTTCCATTAGCCTGCAGCATGGACAGGTTCCATTAGCCTGCAGCATGGACAGGTTCCATTAGCCTGCAGCATGGAGAGGTTCCATTAGCCTGCAGCATGGACAGGTTTTCATGCTGTAAACATCTATGACTCTATCAGTGTGTAGATAAACAGCTGATGATGTGGTTTGAGTTAGTGTCCAGCGAAACGCAGGAAGGGTGTTTCTAGAAGATGTTGAACAGAGAGAGAAATATTCAGAGCAATGGCCACACTGTGGCAGGAAAGCAGCTCGCCACGGCCCAGCGTGGCCAAAAGTAACCGGGAGACCCCGCTCCCAGGATCTCCCCGGCTCGCAGCACCTCACCAGATCTAACACGATCGCCCAAGGCATTGCAATGTAAGTCCAGCACTTTGTGGGTGGGATCACCTTTTGGCAAATCTGCATATTAGAGTGAGGCAGCTAGTCTCATTTTAATGTGCAGATTCCCGGGGTGCCTGAGGCTTTGGGATCCTTCCCCTTCATCTTGGAGACCTTGGGTAAGTGCCGTTCAGCACTGGTCATGAGAAACGGACCACATGGAATGGCACTGATGGGGGTCTCCCAGGGGAGCGGAGGCCCCCAGCTGCATGCCCTCTGGGCAGGGGGTGCCCTGGCACTGCTGGTGCTACCTGGGTGCCAGTCTGGTAGTGTGAAGGTGTCCATGTGGCACTGCCAGGGTGCCAAGCTGGCATTTCCTGTGTGGTGATGATCTGGCCGGTGGGTGTCCTGCCCTGGTCTTGGGAGGGGGTTGGGGACCCTCCGATAGTGCGATGGGCGGGGCGAGGGGGGGGGTTGCAGAGATTGGTGTCCTGATTACTCGCTTCACTGGGGAGTTCCATCGAGTGGAGCTGACTTTGTGTGGCATCGGTGACCCCCTGATCTAACCCGGGTGCTGCTCCATAATGATGTGTACCTTGGCACTGTGAGGCCCAGGAAACAAGCGGCTAAACTTCCAGTGAGAACAAAGGAGGTTGAGGGGCGGCCTGATCAAAGTCTACATAATTATGAGGGCAGAGACAGAGTGGATAGTCAGAGGCTTTTCCCCAGGGTAGAGGGGTCATAGGTTTAAGGTGTGAGGGGCAAGGTTGAGAGGAGATATACAAGGCAGGTTTTTTTACACAGAGGGTAGTGGGTGCCTGGAATTCGCTGCCAGGTGGTGGAAGCAGGGACGATAGTGACATTTAAGGAGCATCTTGACAAATACATGAATAGGATGGGAATAGAGGGATACGGACCCCGGAAGTGTAAAAGATTTTAGTTCAGACGGGCAGCATGGTCGGCACGGGCTTGGAGGGCTGAAGGGCCTGTTCCTGCCCTGTACTTTTCTTTGTTCTTTGTTCTTCTTAAACCCACTCGCTATGGGACAAGTGGCAAGTTACATTCACGCCACACAAGTGCCAGGCAATGGCCATCTCCTACAAGAAAGAGGATCTAACCATCAGTCCTTGACATTCAATGGCGTTACCATCACTGAATCCCCCACAATCAACGTCCTGTTACTATGCCTCCGTGGGTTTCCTCCGGGTGCTCTGGTTTCCTCCCACAGTCCAAAGATGTGCAGGTTAGGTGGATTGGCCATGCTAAATTGCCCTTAAATGTCCAAAAAGGTTACATAGGGTTACAGGGATAGGATGGAGGCGTGGGCTTAAGTAGGGTGCTCTTTTCAAGGGCTGGTGCAGACTCGATGGGCTGAATGGACTCCTTCTGCCCTGTAAATTTAATGATAAACTATTGATCAGAAACTGAACTGGTCTAGCCACATTAATACTGTGGCTACCAGGGCAGGTCAAAGGATAGGAATTCTACAGCAAGTAACTCACCTCCTGACCCCCCAAAGCCTGTCCACCATCTACAAGGCACAAGTCAGGGGTATAATGGAATACTCTCCACTTGCCTGGATGAGCGCAGCTCCAACAACACTCAAGAAGCTCGACACCATCCAGGACAAAGCAGCCCCGCTTGATTGCTCCTCCTTCCACAAACATTCAAATCCTCTACCATCGATGCACAGTGACAACCGTGTGTACCATCTACAAGATGCACTGCAGCAACTCACCAAGGTTCCTTAGGCAGCACCTTCCAAACCCTCGACAACTACCATCTAGAAGGACAGGAGCAGCAGGTACCTGGGAATCCCACCACCTGGAGGTTCCCCTCCAAGTCACTCACCACCCTGATTTGGAAATACATCGCTGTTCCTTCACTGCCGGAACTCCCTCCCTAACAGCACAGTGGGTGTACCTACACCTCAAGGACTGCAGCGGTTCAAGAAGGCAATTTACCACCACTACCTTCTCAAGGGGAAATTGGGTTTGGGCAATAAATGCTGGCCCAGCCAGCGATGCCCACATCCCTTAAAAATTAATTCTAAAAACATTTGTGGAATCATAGATTTTACATGAGACCATTCAGCCCATTAAGTCTGCATCGGCCCTTGGAAAGATCTCCCTACTTAAACCCACACTCCACCCTATCCCCATAACCCAGTAACCCCACCTAACCTTTTTAGACACTAAGGGCAATTTAGCATGGCCAATCCACCTAACCTGCACATCTTTCGACTGTGGGAGGAAACTGGAGCACCCGGAGGAAACCCACACGGAGGATATGAAGACTCCACACAGACAGTAACCGAAGCCGGGAATCGAACCTGGGACCCTGGCGCTGTGAAGCCACAGTGCTAACCACTGTGCCGCCCCTTTGGGGGTGTTGTGTACAGTATTGGTCACCTTATTTAAGGGAGGATGTAAAAGCTTTGGAAGTAGTTCAGAGAAGGTTTACCAAACTAATATCTGCAATAGGTGGGTTGTCTTATGAGGATCGGTTGGGCAAGCTATTAGAAGAGCATAAGGCAATTGATTGAAACAGATAAGATCCTGAGGGGTATTAACAGGGTGGATGTGGTGAAAATGTTTCCTCATGTGGGAGGATTTAGAACTAGGGGTCACTGTTGTGATCAGATCAATCCTGACCTTTATAGAATGGAGAAGCAGACTGGAGGGGCCGAGTCACTTACTCCAGCTCCGAATTCGGATGTTCATCTGCGCCTGGTTAACACTACACCCCAGTAGGCTCTACCCGATTCTGGTGTCTATGTATTTACATTGTGGGCCTTGTGTTGCCCTATTATGTATTTGCTTTTTCTTTTCTTTGCATGTATGAAATGATCTGTTGAGCTGCTCGCAGAGAAATACTTTTCACTGTATCTCGGTATACATGACAATAAAACCAAAGCAAAGATCACTCTGCATTGTGCTCGCAAGGAGAAGATGGAAGTAGAACTTTCATTTTCCGTTTCACGCACAGTTCCTGTGCTGCCCTAAATGGAAACTTTGATGTTGGGCAGGGTTATTTTGTGGAGAGCACAGTGCATCTGTTCGAGGACAGTCTGTAACCTCACTGTGATTAGTTGCACTTAGATTTTTGCAGCCTGGCAGAGTTAACTATTGGAGTGCTAGAAAGTCATTGGCTTGAGCTTAAGATCAGAGTGAGCAGGAACATCATTTACACTGAGCTGCGTGTGAAACATGGGCCGTCACTCACAGAGATGAAAATTGGCAGGTTGGGGATTGTCTGTCACAAAGCTGTGAACAGCACACTGGATAAACAACAGCTTGGTGTTATTTCTTTGTTCATGGGACGTGGGCGTCGCTAGCTAGGCCAGCATCTATTGCCCATCCCTAATTGCCCTTCAGAAGGTGGTGGTGAGCTGCCTTCTTGAACCGCTGCAGTCCATGTGGTGTAGATACATCCTCAGTGCTGTTAGGGAGGGAGTTCCAGGGTTTTGAACCAGTGAAGGAACGGAGATATATTTCCAAGTCAGGACGGTGGAAATCCCCCCAGGACGGTGATCGGTTTGAAGGGGAACTTGCCGGTGATGGTATTCCCATCCACTGTTGGATGGAATAAACAAACTGAGTCCTTTGAGACGGTATCAGACTTAAACAAAAACGGCTTTTATTCAACATGCATGAGAGAGCAGAACTGGGAGCTGTGATTCCAGCTGCTTCCAAGCTAAATCACATGGGGTCAGGGGTGAACTAGCTGGATGGATCCAGAACTGGCTTGGCCATAGAAGACACAGGGTAGCAGTGGAAGGATGTTTTTCCAAATGGAGGTCTGTAACTAGTGGTGTTCCGCAGGGATCAGTACTGGGACCTTGATCTTTGTAATATATATAAATGACTTGGAAGAAAACGTAGCAGGTCTGATTAGCAAGTTTGTAGATGATACTAACATAGGACATAGAACAGAACATACAGTGCAGAAGGAGGCCATTTGGCCCATCGAGTCTGCACCGACCCACTTAAGCCCTCACTTCCACCCTATCCCCGTAACCCAATAACCTCTCTGAAAGATTGGATTATTAAGATTGCAGGAGTTGCGGATAGTGATTAAGGTTGTCAGAGAATATAGCAGGATATAGATAGGCAAAATTGGTCAGAGAAATGGCAGATGGAATTTAACTCAGACAAATGCAAGATGATGCATTTTGGTAGATCCAATTCAGGTTGGAGCTAAAAAATAAATGGCAGAGCCATCAGGAGCAGAGAGACCCAGAGAGATCTGGGCGTGCAGATCCACAGATCCTTAAAAGTGGCAGCACAGGTGGAAATGGTGGTAACGAAAGCACATGGTATGTTTGCCTTCATAGGACTGGGCATCAAGTATAAAAGCTTGAAAATTATGTTACAGTTATATAGAACGTTGGTTAGGCCACATTTAAGAACATAAGAACTAGGAGCAGGAGTAGGCCATCTGGCCCCTCGAGCCTGCTCCACCATTCAATTAGATCATGGCTGATCTTTTGTGGACTTAGCTCCACTTTCCGGCCCGAACACCATAACCCTTAATCCCTTTATTCTCAACTGCTTCACTGGGCAAGGAATTCCATAGATTCACAACCCTTTGGGTGAAGAAGTTCCTCCTAAACTCAGTCCTAAATCTACTTCCCCTTATTTTGCCTTAGTTATGCTTTCACTCGCCAGTGGAAACAACCTGCCCGCATCTATCCTATCTATTCCCTTCATAATTTTATATATTTCTATAAGATCCCCCCTCATCCTTCTAAATTCCAACGAGTACATCCCAGTCTACTCAACCTCTCCTCGTAATCCAACCCCTTCAGCTCTGGGATTAACCTAGTGAATCTCCTCTGCACACCCTCCAGTGCCAGTATGTCCTTTCTCAAGGAGACCAAAACTGAACACAATAGTCAAGGTGTGGCCTCACTAACACCTTATACAATTGCAGCATAACCTCCCTAGTCTTAAACTCCATCCCTCTAGCAATGAAGGACAAAATTCCATTTGCCTTCTTAATCGCCTGTTGCACCTGTAAACCAACTTTCTGTGACTCATGCACTAGCACACCCAGGTCTCTCTGCACAGCAGCATGCTTTAATATTTTATAATTGAAATAATAATCCCGTTTGCTGTTATTCCTACCAAAATGGATAACCTCACATTTGTCAACATTGTATTCCATCTGCCAGACCCTAGCCCATTCACTTAACCTATCCAAATCCCTCTGCAGACTTCCAGTATCCTCTGCACTTTTCGATTTACCACTTATCTTAGTGTCGTCTGCAAACTCGGACACATTGCCCTTGGTCCCCAACTCCAAATTAGCTATGTAAATTGTGAACAATTGTGGGCCCAACACAGATCCCTGAGGGACACCACTAGCTACTGATTGCCAACCAGAGAAACACCCATTAATCCCCACTCTTTGCTTTCTATTAATTAACCAATCCTCTATCCATGCTACTACTTTACCCTTAATGTCATGCATCTTTATCTTATGCAGCAACCTTTTGTGTGGCACCTTGTCAAAGGCTTTCTGGAAATCCAGATATACCACATCCATTGGCTCCCCGTTATCTAGCACACTGGTAATGCCCTCAAAAAATTCCACTAAATTAGTTAGGCACGACCTGCCCTTTATGAACCCATGCTGCGTCTGCCCAATGGGACAATTTCTATCCAGGTGCCTCGCTATTTCTTCCTTGATGATAGATTCCAGCATCTTCCCTACTACTGAAGTTAAGTTCATTGGCCTATAATTACCCACTCTCTGCCTACCTCCTTTTTTAAACAGTGGTGTCACGTTTGCTAATTTCCAATCCACCGGGACCACCCCAGAGTCTAGTGAATTTTGGTAAATTATCACTAGTGCATTTGCAATTTCCCTAGCCATCTCTTTTAGCACTCTGGGATGCATTCCATCAGGGCCAGGAGACTTGTCCACCTTTAGCCCCATTAGCTTGCCCATCACTACCTCCTTAGTGATAACAATCCTCTCAAGGTCCTCACCTGTCATAGCCTCATTTATATCAGTCACTGGCATGTTATTTGTGTCTTCCACTGTGTTTCCAAAAAACCTGTTCAGTTCCTCAGCCATTTCCTCATCTCCCATTATTAAATTTCCCTTCTCATCCTCTAAAGGACCAATATTTACCTTAGCCACTCTTTTTTGTTTTATATATTTGTAGAAACTTTTACTGTCTGTTTTTATATTCTGAGCAAGTTTATTCTCATAATCTATCTTACCCTTCTTTATAGCTTTTTTAGTAGCTTTCTGTTGCCCCCTAAAGATTTCCCAGTCCTCGAGTCTCCCACTAATCTTTGCCATTTTGTATGATTTTTCCTTCAATTTGATACTCTCCCTTATTTCCTTAGATATCCACCCTCGATTTTCCCTCTTTCTACCGTCCTTCCTTTTTGTTGGTATAAACCTTTGCTGAGCACTGTGAAAAATCGCTTGGAAGGTTCTCCACTGTTCCTCAACTGTTCCACCATAAAGTCTTAGCTCCCAGTTTACCTTAGCTAGTTCTTCTCTCATCCCATTGTGATCTCCTTTGTTTAAACACAAAACACTAGTATTTGATTTTACCTTCTCACCCTCCATCTGTATTTTAAATTCCACCATATTGCGATCGCTCCTTCCGAGAGGATCCCTAACTATGAGATCATGAATCAATCCTGTCTCATTACTGTGTCCAATTCTGGTCACCACACTACCAGAAGGACGTGGAGGCTTTGGAGAGAGTACAGAAACAGTTTACCAGGATGTTGCCTGGTGTGGAGGGTATGAGCTATGAGGAGAGATTGAATAAATTGGGATTGTTCTCCCCAGAGAGACAGAGGCTGAGGGGCGACCTGATAGAAGTTTACAAAATTATTCGGGGTATAGATAGGGTGAACAGTTGGAGGCTTTTTCCCAGCGTGGAAATGACGATTACAAGGGGGCACAAGTTCAAGGTGAGGGGGGGATAGGTTCAGTGGAGATGTGAGGGGGAAGTTTTTTTACACAGAGGGTGGTGGTGGCCTGGAATGCACTGCCAAGTGAGGTGGTTGAGGCAGATCCGTTAGCGACCTTTAACACTTATCTGGATAGACACATGAACAGACGGGGTATAGAAGGATGCAGGCGGTTGGTCTAGATAGGACACATGATTGGCGCAGGCTTGAAGGGCCGAAGGGCCTGTTCCTGCGCTGTATTGTTCTTTGTACTCTGCTCATCAAAGTTTCTTAGACAACGTTATACCCTTTGCGGTACAAAACGTTACATTTGCATCAGGTCATCACATTGTTACTTTGAATTTGTCACGGTTCTGATCTGATCACATTAATCCATTGGCCTGTTTGCTTTAACTTTAATCGTTTTCTAGACATCTCCTGTCTGCCTGTTTACAATATCAGAGTGTTGAGTTTGTCAAGCCGATTTCAATGGTGTGTTAATTGTCCCCATTTCCCTGATATCTGAATAGTTTCCAGAGGCCCAATAGCTCCTCTGGACACTGTGGAGCCTCGTTAAATGGTATTGATTCTCTCTTTTTAAAACAAATTTAGAGTACCCAATTATTTTTCCCAATTAAAGGGCAATTTAGCGTGGCCAATCCACCTATCCTGCACATCTTTGGGTTGTGGGGGTGAAACCCACGCAAACACGGGGAGAATGTGCAAACTATTCATGGACAGTGACCCAGAGCCGGGATCGAACCTGGGACCTCAGCGCCGTGAGACAGCAGTGCTAACCCGGGTCTTCGGCGCTGTGAGGCAGCAGTGCTTACCCAGGTCCTTGCTGCCGTGAGGCTGCAGTGCTAACCACTGTGCCGTGCTGCCCTCAGTATCGATTCTCTTACTGTTGCTATAACCTCAGAAAGATCTCACCTGGGGTGCAGCTGTGTTGGTGCGGTCTGGGATGTGGTTATTTGCCGTGTCTGTTCACAGTGAGTGCCACAGCACAGTCAGGCTGTCTGTTTAACCCTTTCCATCCCTTCCTCTCCTGCAGCAGCCCATACTCCCTGGGTTCGCCCGACTACACCATGTCTCTGTTGACCTTGTCCTTCTCGGTAGTGGAAGATGCTTCTCCCCACCACCTTCTCAATGGCAATTAGCGACAGGTAACAAATACAGGCCTCACCAGGATCAACCACAACTCAAGAATGACAAAAAAACAACACTGCCACAAATTACAGACACTGAAATCAAGAAAGGAAAAGTAGTCTTTGCTCAACACGTTCAGGTGTGAATTATTCCTGCTCCAGTTGACCTGGGGAATGGTGGTCTGGGAGTCAGTTAGGAACATCCTTCATTCAAAACTTCATTCTGAGGTCATATGTGTTACTGCTGTGTGGCTTTTATTGCTGGAATGGTTTGACAGAAAGTGATTAGCTCGGCCATGTTCTTCATAGAACTGAATTCATAAAGCACCACGGTCACGGTGGCTCAGTGGTCAATACCTTCGGCTAACTGCGCCAGGGACAGGGATCCAGGTTAGCACTGCTGCCTCACTGCGCCAGGGAGCCGGGGCCAGGTTAGCACTGCTGCCTCACTGCGCCAGAGACCTGGGGACAGGGATCCAGGTTAGCACTGCTGCCTCACTGCGCCAGAGACCTGGGGACAGGGATCCAGCTTAGCACTGCTGCCTCACTGCGCCAGAGACCTGGGGACAGGGATCCAGGTTAGCACTGCTGCCTCACTGCACCATAGACCTGGGGACAGGGATCCAGCTTAGCACTGCTGCCTCACTGTGCCAGGGACAGGGATCCAGGTTAGCACTGCTGCCTCACTGCGCCAGGGACCTGGGGCCAGGTTAGCACTGCTGCCTCACTGTGCCAGGGACAGGGATCCAGGTTAGCACTGCTGCCTCACTGCGCCAGGGACAGGGATCCAGGTTAGCACTGCTGCCTCACTGCGCCATAGACCTGGGGCCAGGGATCCAGGTTAGCACTGCTGCCTCACTGCGCCAGGGAGCCGGGGCCAGGTTAGCACTACTACCTCACTGCGCCAGGGAGCCGGGGCCAGGTTAGCACTGCTGCCTCACTGCGCCAGGGAGCCGGGGCCAGGTTAGCACTGCTGCCTCACTGCGCCAGGGAGCCGGGGCCAGGTTAGCACTGCTGCCTCACAGCGCCAGGGAGCCGGGGCCAGGTTAGTACTGCTGCCTCACTGCGCCATAGACCTCGGGACAGGGATCCAGGTTAGCACTGCTGCCTCACTGTGCCAGGGAGCCGGGGCCAGGTTAGCACTGCTACCTCACAGCGCCAGTGCCCCGGGGCCAGGTTAGCATTGCTGCCTCACAGCGCCAGAGACCTGGGTTGGCACGGTAGCACAGTGGTTAGCACTGCTGCCTCACCACCCCAGTAACTCGTGTTAAATTCTGGCCTCGGGTCACTGTCTGTGTGGAGTTTGCACGTTGTCCCCATTTCTGCGTGGGTTTCCTCCGGGTGCTCCGGAGTTTCCTCCCACAGCCCCAAGATGTGCAGGTTAGCTGGATTGGCCATACTAAATTGCCCCTTTGTGTCCAAAAGGTTAGGTGGGGTTACTGGGTTGCAAGTGGCTTGGGCCTAGGTAGGGTTATCTTTCAGAAGATCGGTGCAGACTCGATGGGCCGAATGTCCTCCATCTGCTCTGTGGGGATTGTTTGAATTTACAATCTCTGGATTATTAGCCCAGTCACACACTGTCCAACATTATGTTCATACACCCAAAATCCAGAGGGACGCAAAAGATTGAATAAGTAAGGAAAGACAAGAGAAGATAAAGAGAGAGAGTTAAAGAGAGATGGGAAAGAAGAAATGAGGAGCTGGATTCTCCCGAATCCCCACAATGGTCTGATGTCAGAGTAAAAAGCGGCGTGATCCACTCCGGCCAGAAGTTGCGGAATCCTCCGCGCTTCCGGGGGCTAGGCTGGCGCCGGAGTGGTAGACGCCGCGCCAACTGGCGCCAAAGGGTCGGCATGGTCCCGCGCATGCGCAGACCGGCCAACGTGTTCTGGCACATGCGCAGGGGGGTGTCTTCTCTGCGCCGGCCATGGCAGAGCCCTACAGAGGCCGGCCCGGAAGGAAAGAGTGCCCCATGGCACAGGCACGCCCGCAGATTGCATCCCCCCCCCCCCCCGAGGACCACACCAGCCGGCCTACCAGCCAGGTCCCGCCACGTGGGACCATGTCCAATTCATGCTGGCGGGAGTGGCCAGTAACCAATGACCGCGCGGCCCATCGGGGCCCGGAGAATTGCTGGGGGGGGGGGGGGGGGGAGAACCGCTGCTAACGGCCCCCGACCGGCGTCGCGTAATCCCAGCCCCGACCGAAAACCGCGCCGGAGATACGGCAGCCGGCGTCGGAGCGGCGGCGGGATTCACTCCCCCCCCGTGGATTCTTCGACCCAGCGGGGGGTCGGAGAATCCCGCCCAAGAACTATGACAGGTGATGAAGGTATAGAATTCTGAGGGAATTAAAATCACCACAGATTTCAAAAACAAACTCTGTCAGATCACAAACTGATCAATAAGCTACAAACTGAGTGAAATATTCTAACTTTCTAAAGTTTAATTTCAAAGGTTGAATTTAAAGGAATAAATCATGGCAGGACAGCTCCAAGGTGTGGTCTGCTCTTCTTGCTCCATGTGGCAGGCTGTGGACAGTTCCAGTCTCCTGGGTCAGCACGTGTGCAGGAAGTGTCTCCAGTTGCAGCTCCTGGAAGCTCAAGTTTCAGACCTGGAGCGGCGGCTGGAGACACTGTGGAGCATCCATGAGTCGGAGAGTATCATGGCTAGCACGTACAGAGAGGTGGTCACACCGCAGGCTCAGACTCCACAGGCAGGAAGGGAATGGAGGACCACCAGGCAGAGCAAGAGGGCTAAGCGGGCAGTGCAGGAATCTCAGGGGAAAACAGCAACAGCCAAACTCGTGGCACCGTGGTTGGATCTGCTGCAGAGGGGAGACGTGATAAGTGTGACAGTACAATAGTTATAGGGGATTCAATTGTAAGGGGAATACACAGACGTTTCTGTGGCAACAACAGAGACTCCAGGATGGTATGTTGCCTCCCTGGTGCAGGGGTCAAGGATGTCTCGGAGCGGTACAGGACATTCTGGAGGGGGAGGGTGAACAGCCAGTGGCCGTGTTACACATCGGTACAAACAACATAGGTATAAAAGGGATGAGGTCCTGAAAGCAGAATACAGGGAGCTAGGAAGGAAGTTAAGAAATCAGACCTCAAAGTTAGTGATCTCAGGATTACTACCGGTGCCTCGTGCTAGCCAGAGTAGAAATGACAGGATATATAGGATGAATACGTGGCTGAAGAGTTGGTGTGAGGGGGAGGGTTTCAGATTCCTGGGGCATTGGGACCGGTTCTGGGGGAGGTGGGACCTGTACAAACTGGATGGGGTACACCTGGCAGGACTGGGACTGATGTCCTAGGGGGGCTATTTGCTAGAGCGGTTCGGGGGGGGGGGGTTTAATCTAAAATGCCAGGGGGATGGGAACCTATGTAAGGAGTCTGAGAAAGAGGGAGCAAGGACAAAAGCAAAAGGTAGAAAAGTGAATAAGAAATGTGATAGGTGGAGAAACCAAGAACAAAATTCAAACAGGGCAGCAGAGAAAAATATTGGGGGCAAGACAAACAATGTGAAAAAGACAAACTTAAAGGCTCTGTGCCTTAATGCATGGAGCATTTGCAATAAAGTGGATGAACTAATCGCGCAGATAGATATAAATGGGTACGATATAATTGGGATTATGGAGACATGGCTGCAGGGTGACCAGGGATGGGAACTGAATGTCCCAGGGTTCTCAGTATTTAGGAAGGGCAGGCATTAAAGAAAAGGTGGTGGCGTGGCTCTGCTGGTTAAAGAGGAAATTAACACAATAGTGAGAAAGAATATTAGCTCTGACAATGTGGAG
The DNA here is from genome assembly GCF_902713615.1 of Scyliorhinus canicula. Classification (NCBI taxonomy): domain Eukaryota; kingdom Metazoa; phylum Chordata; class Chondrichthyes; order Carcharhiniformes; family Scyliorhinidae; genus Scyliorhinus; species Scyliorhinus canicula. The sequence continues at coordinate 163,965,713 of NC_052157.1, forward strand.
TTTGTATGAGTAGAGTTGAGAAATACCAAGGGACAAAAAACATTAGTGGGTTTCACATATAGACCCCCAAACTGCAGTGGTGAGGTTGGGAATTGCATTAAACAAGAAATTAGAGATGCATGTAATAAGGGAGTTTTGGTGATCATGGGTGATTTTAATCTTCACATGGATTGGGCACATCAAATTAGCCACAATGCCGTAGAGGAGGAATTCCTGGAGTGTATACGGGATGGTTTTCTTGACCAATATGTGGACGAACTAGAGAGAAGGCCATGTTAGACTGGGTACTGTGTAATGAGAAGGGAATTATTGCCAATCTGGCTGTGCGAGACCCCTTGGGGATGAGCGACCATAACATGATGGAATTTTTTATCAAGATGGAGAGTGAAGTAGTTGATTACAAAGGAAATTAGAAACAGTATCCAATCCAAGGAAGAAGCATACAGATTGGCCAAGAAAAATAACAGGTCTGAGGATTGGGAGCAGTTTAGAATTCAGCAAAGAAGGACGAAGGGATTGATTAAGAAAGGGAAAGTACAGTATGAAAGGAAGCTTGCAGGGAACATAAAGACTGACACTAAGAGTTTCTACAGATATGTGAAGAGGAAGACATTTGTAAAGAGAAATGTAGCCTGCCTACAGACAGAAACAGGGGAATGCATAATAAGGGACAAAGAAATGGCTGAGCAATTGAATACATACTTTGGTTCTGTTTTCACAAATTACAACACAAATCAGATCCCAGAAATGTTGGCGAATGAAAGGTTTAGTGAGAGGGGAGAACTGAGGGAGATCAACATTAGTAGAGAAATGGTGCTGGAAAAACTGATGGGATTGAAGGCGGATAAATCCCCAGGGCCTGAGAATCTGCATCCCAGAGAGCTTAAGGAGGTGGCTCTGGAAATAGTGGATGCATTGGTGGTCATCTTCCGGGATTCTATAGACACTGGAACTGTCCCTGCAGATTGGAGGGTAGCTCACGTCACTCCGATATTCACAAAGGAAGGCAGAGAGAAAGCAGGGAATTATAGACCACTCAGCCTAACATCGGTAGTGGGGAAAATGCTTGAATCCATTATCAAGGACTTTATAGCGGAATATTTAGAAAGCAGTGGCAGGATCAGTCAGAGTCAGCATGGATTTATGAAGGGAAAATCACGTTTGACAAATCTGTTGGAATTCTTTGAAGATGTCGACAAGGGGGAGCCAGTCGATGTGGTGCATTTGGACTTTCAGAAAGCGTTTGACAAAGTCCCGTATAAGAGATTATTGTGCAAAATTAAAGCGCATGGGATTGGGGGAAATGTATTGAGGTGGATAGAAAACTGGTTGGCAGAGAGGAAACAAAGAGCAGGAATCAATGGATCCTTTTCAAATTGGCAGGCAGTAACTAGTGGGGTACCACAGGGATCGGTGCTGGGACCCCAGCTATTCACAATATATATTAATGATTTGGATGAGGGAACAAAATGTAACATCTCAAAGTTTGCAGATGATACCAAGTTAGGAGGGAGGGTGAATTGTGACGAGGATGCAGGGATCCTACAGCAAGATCTGGACAGGTTGGGCAAGTGGGCAAATCAATGACAGATGCAGTATAATTTGGATAAGTGTAAGGTTATTCACTTTGGAAGCAAAAACAGGAAGGCAGATTACTACCTGAATGGTTGTAAATTGGGAGAGGGGAGTGTGCAGCAGGACCTGGGTGTCCTTGTGCACCAGTCGCTGAAGGTAAGCATGCAGGTGCAGCAGGCGGTAAAGAAGGCGAATGGTATGTTGGCCTTCATTGCGAGAGGTTTCGAGTATAGAAGCAGGGATGTGTTGCTGTAATTGTACAGGGCCTTGGTGAGGCCACACCTGGAGTATTGTGTGCAGTTTTGGTCTCCTTCTCTGAGGAAGGATGTTCTTGCTCTCGAGGGAGAGCAGCGAAGGTTTACCAGACAGATTCCAGGGATGGCAGGACTGTCATATGAGGAGAGATTGACTAGGTTGGGATTGTTCTCGCTGGAGTTCAGAAGAATGAGGGGGGATCTCATAGAGATTTATAAAATTCCAACAGGACTGGACAGGGTAGATGCAGGGAAGATGTTACCAATGATGGGTGTGTCCAGAACCAGGGATTACACTCTGAGGATTCGGGGTAAACCATTTCGGACAGAGATAAGGAGATATTTCTTCACCCAAAGAAAATGAAAACGAAAGAGTAGTGAGCCTGTGGAATTCATTACCACAGGAAGTAGTTGATGCTAAAACCTTGAGGTGGCTGGATATAGCACTTGGAGAGAATGGGATCAAAGGCTATGGGGAGAAAGCAGGATTAGGCTATTGAGTTGGATGATCAGCTATGATCGTGATGAATGGTGGAGCAGGCTCGAAGGGCCAAAAGGCCTCCTCCAGCTCCTATGTATCTAACTTTAACAACTACCAGAAGAGCAGATTTTGTTGCAGTAATTTGCATGTGGTTTGACACCACCAGCTGTGGAATAAAAGTTTCCAAGTACTGAGTGAGAGGAAATCAGAGGTGTGCAGACATTTTCTTTTAATTGTGTTTTAGTCTCGGCTGCGGAGCCTCATGTGGTGGAGCAGCCGGTGATCTAAAAGCTGTCAGTTCAAGAAACATCCGCCTCAATTTCCTCTGCGTCTTCCAGTCAGAATCCTCTCTCTCTATCTCCCTATTGGCCTAAAAGTGGAATCATTTATTCACAGTTACACCCAGTAGAACATAGAACATAGAACAGTACAGCACAGAACAGGCCCTTCGGCCCTCGATGTTGTGCCGAACAATGATCACCCTACTTAAACCCACGTAACCCGTATACCCATAACCCAACAATCCCCCCATTAACCTTACACTAAGGGCAATTTATCACGGCCAATCCACCTAACGCGCACATCTTTGGACTGTGGGAGGAAACCGGAGCACCCGGAGGAAACCCACACACACACGGGGAGGACGTGCAGACTCCACACAGACAGTGACCCAGCCGGGAATCGAACCTGGGACCCTGGAGCTGTGAAGCATTGATGCTAACCACCATGCTACCGTGAGGCCCAGTAAATTTGTCATGTTTCACTTTTACTAGCTGCTCCACTCTTGGGGGGCTGCTCCTCTCTGGGGGCGGCTCCTCTCTGATTAGGTGGGATTATGGTGATGGGGCAGAGAAATGGTCCTGGGTAGGATGCTCTTTCAGTAGGTCAGTGCAGGCTCGATGGGCTGAATGGTCTTCTTCTGCACTGGGGAATTCTATGGATTTTGAGGGAGGCACAAGAGTGTCTCTGGTGTAACAGGCCCTGAAATGGGAGATTCGAATCCCATTAGATTCTCATCTAATCAGGAATCCCACATTCCAGTCAGGTAGCCTGCACTGTTGACCACTGGCTGCAGTGTTGATCACTGGCCACTGGCTGCGGTGTTGATCACTGGCCACTGGCTGCAGTGCTGTTCACTGGCTGCAGTGTTGATCACTGGCCACTGGCCGCAGTGTGCGATGGGTGTGGAGGGGTGCGGTGAGGGGCGTGGTGGAGGGATGTGGTGGGGGTGGGGGAGGTGGGTGCGGTGAGGGGGTGCGGTGAGGGACGGCTTCTGCGCCTCAATGGGGGAAGGCAGAGCAGCTTCGTCACACGACGGGGGTGTTTATGAATCTGGGGAGCAGGCCAGTGGCCTGTTCACTCAGCAACTGAGGCAGGAGACTGCCTCCCGGGAGATAGTCCAGATCAGACACTCGGGTGGGAAGCTGGTTTCTGCCCCAGACCAGGTCAGTGAGGTGTGGAGACCTTTAGCTGTGGCTGTCTGAGCCCCCGGAGGAGGAATCGACAATGGTACCATTTTTAGATGAGTTGATTTTTGGGATAGAAGGCAGGAGCTGGAAGCCCCGATTAGGCAGCAGATTTTGAGCTGTATTCATCTATTGCAGACGGATAAGGCACCGGGTCCAGATCGATTCCCTGTGGAGTTTTATAACCAGGTTGCTGGCTGCTGTTAAAAACAAACAATACAGGGACAGCCCCTTCGGCCCTCCAAGCCTGCGCCGATCACGTGTCAGATCTAGACCAACCGCCTGTATCCTTCTATACACCTTCTGTTCATGTGTCTATCCAGAAAAGTTCTGCTCACATTGAAGATGTTCAACCACTCTGTGTCGGGGTTACTGCCGGCTACACTGCCACACGGTTACTGCCGGCCACACTGCCACACGGTTACTGCCGGCCACACTGCCACACGGTTACTGCCGGCCACACTGCCACACGGTTACTGCCGGCCACACTGCCACACGGTTACTGCCGGCCACACGGTTACTGCCGGCCACACTGCCACACGGTTACTGCCGGCCACACTGCCACACGGTTACTGCCGGCCACACTGCCACACGGTTACTGCCGGCCACACTGCCACACGGTTACTGCCAGCCACACGGTCACTGCCGGCCACACTGCCACACGGTTACTGCCGGCCACACTGCCACACGGTTACTGCCGGCCACACTGCCACACGGTTACTGCCGGCCACACTGCCACACGGTTACTGCCGGCCACACTGCCACACGGTTACTACCGGCCACACTGCCACACGGTTACTGCCGGCCACACTGCCACACGGTTACTGCCGGCCACACTGCCACACGGTTACTGCCGGCCACACTGCCACACGGTTACTGCCGGCCACACTGCCACACGGTTACTGCCGGCCACACGGTTACTGCCGGCCACACTGCCACACGGTTACTGCCGGCCACACTGCCACACGGTTACTGCCGGCCACACTGCCACACGGTTACTGCCGGCCACACGGTTACTGCCGGCCACACTGCCACACGGTTACTGCCGGCCACACTGCCACACAGTTACTGCCGGCCACACGGTTACTGCCGGCTACACTGCCACACGGTTACTGCCGGCCACACTGCCACACGGTTACTGCCGGCCACACGGTTACTGCCGGCCACACTGCCACGCGGTTACTGCCGGCCACACTGCCACACGGTTACTGCCGGCTACACTGCCACACAGTTACTGCCGGCCACACTGCCACACGGTTACTGCCGGCCACACGGTTACTGCCGGCCACACTGCCACGCGGTTACTGCCGGCCACACGGTTACTGCCGGCCACACGGTTACTGCCGGCCACACTGCCACACGGTTACTGCCGGCCACACTGCCACACGGTTACTGCCGGCCACACTGCCACACGGTTACTGCCGGCCACACTGCCACACGGTTACTGCCGGCCACACGGTTACTGCCGGCCACACTGCCACGCGGTTACTGCCGGCCACACGGTTACTGCCGGCCACACGGTTACTGCCGGCCACACTGCCACACGGTTACTGCCGGCCACACTGCCACACGGTTACTGCCGGCTACACTGCCACACGGTTACTGCCGGCCACACTGCCACACGGTTACTGCCGGCCACACTGCCACACGGTTACTGCCGGCCACACTGCCACACGGTTACTGCCGGCCACACGGTTACTGCCGGCCACACTGCCACACGGTTACTGCCGGCCACACTGCCACACGGTCACTGCCGGCCACACGGTTACTGCCGGCCACACTGCCACACGGTTACTGCCGGCTACACTGCCACACAGTTACTGCCGGCCACACTGCCACACGGTTACTGCCGGCCACACGGTTACTGCCGGCCACACTGCCACGCGGTTACTGCCGGCCACACGGTTACTGCCGGCCACACGGTTACTGCCGGCCACACTGCCACACGGTTACTGCCGGCCACACTGCCACACGGTTACTGCCGGCCACACGGTTACTGCCGGCCACACTGCCACGCGGTTACTGCCGGCCACACGGTTACTGCCGGCCACACGGTTACTGCCGGCTACACTGCCACACGGTTACTGCCGGCTACACTGCCACACGGTTACTGCCGGCCACACTGCCACACGGTTACTGCCGGCCACACTGCCACACGGTTACTGCCGGCTACACTGCCACACGGTTACTGCCGGCCACACTGCCACACGGTTACTGCCGGCCACACTGCCACACGGTTACTGCCGGCCACACTGCCACACGGTTACTGCCGGCCACACGGTTACTGCCGGCCACACTGCCACACGGTTACTGCCGGCCACACTGCCACACGGTTACTGCCGGCTACACTGCCACACGGTTACTGCCGGCCACACTGCCACACGGTTACTGCCGGCCACACTGCCACACGGTTACTGCCGGCCACACTGCCACACGGTTACTGCCGGCCACACGGTTACTGCCGGCCACACTGCCACACGGTTACTGCCGGCCACACTGCCACACGGTCACTGCCGGCCACACGGTTACTGCCGGCCACACTGCCACACGGTTACTGCCGGCTACACTGCCACACAGTTACTGCCGGCCACACTGCCACACGGTTACTGCCGGCCACACGGTTACTGCCGGCCACACTGCCACGCGGTTACTGCCGGCCACACGGTTACTGCCGGCCACACGGTTACTGCCGGCCACACTGCCACACGGTTACTGCCGGCCACACTGCCACACGGTTACTGCCGGCCACACTGCCACACGGTTACTGCCGGCCACACGGTTACTGCCGGCCACACTGCCACGCGGTTACTGCCGGCCACACGGTTACTGCCGGCCACACGGTTACTGCCGGCTACACTGCCACACGGTTACTGCCGGCTACACTGCCACACGGTTACTGCCGGCCACACTGCCACACGGTTACTGCCGGCCACACTGCCACACGGTTACTGCCGGCTACACTGCCACACGGTTACTGCCGGCCACACTGCCACACGGTTACTGCCGGCCACACTGCCACACGGTTACTGCCGGCCACACTGCCACACGGTTACTGCCGGCCACACGGTTACTGCCGGCCACACTGCCACACGGTTACTGCCGGCCACACTGCCACACGGTTACTGCCGGCCACACTGCCACACGGTTACTGCCGGCCACACTGCCACACGGTTACTGCCGGCCACACTGCCACACGGTCACTGCCGGCCACACGGTTACTGCCGGCCACACTGCCACACGGTTACTGCCGGCTACACTGCCACACGGTTACTGCCGGCCACACTGCCACACGGTTACTGCCGGCCACACGGTTACTGCCGGCCACACTGCCACACGGTTACTGCCGGCCACACTGCCACACGGTTACTGCCGGCCACACTGCCACACGGTTACTGCCGGCCACACTGCCACACGGTTACTGCCGGCCACACTGCCACACGGTTACTGCCGGCCACACGGTCACTGCCGGCCACACGGTTACTGCCGGCCACACTGCCACACGGTTACTGCCGGCCACACTGCCACACGGTTACTGCCGGCCACACGGTCACTGCCGGCCACACTGCCACACGGTTACTGCCGGCTACACTGCCACACGGTTACTGCCGGCCACACTGCCACACGGTTACTGCCGGCCACACTGCCACACGGTTACTGCCGGCTACACTGCCACACGGTTACTGCCGGCCACACTGCCACACGGTTACTGCCAGCCACACGGTTACTGCCGGCCACACGGTTACTGCCGGCTACACTGCCACACGGTTACTGCCGGCCACATTGCCACACGGTTACTGCCGGCCACACGGTTACTGCCGGCCACACTGCCACACGGTTACTGCCGGCCACACGGTTACTGCCGGCCACACTGCCACACGGTTACTGCCGGCCACATTGCCACACGGTTACTGCCGGCCACACTGCCACACGGTTACTGCCGACCACAGGGTTACTGCCGGCCACACTGCCACACGGTCACTGCCGGCCACACTGCCACACGGTTACTGCCGGCTACACTGCCACACGGTTACTGCCGGCCACACTGCCACACGGTTACTGCCGGCCACACTGCCACACGGTTACTGCCGGCTACACTGCCACACGGTTACTGCCGGCCACACGGTTACTGCCAGCCACACTGCCACACGGTTACTGCCGGCCACACTGCCACACGGTTACTGCCGGCCACACTGCCACACGGTTACTGCCGGCCACACTGCCACACGGTTACTGCCGGCCACACTGCCACACGGTTACTGCCGGCCACACTGCCACACGGTTACTGCCGGCCACACTGCCACACGGTTACTGCCGGCCACACTGCCACACGGTTACTGCCGGCCACACTGCCACACGGTTACTGCCGGCCACACTGCCACACGGTTACTGCCAGCCACACGGTTACTGCCGGCCACACTGCCACACGGTTACTGCCGGCCACACTGCCACACGGTTACTGCCGGCCACACGGTTACTGCCGGCCACACTGCCACACGGTTACTGCCGGCTACACTGCCACACGGTTACTGCCGGCTACACGGTTACTGCCGGCTACACTGCCACACGGTTACTGCCGGCCACACTGCCACACGGTTACTGCCGGCCACACGGTTACTGCCGGCCACACTGCCACACGGTTACTGCCGGCCACACGGTTACTGCCGGCCACACTGCCACACGGTTACTGCCGGCCACACTGCCACACGGTTACTGCCGGCCACACTGCCACACGGTTACTGCCGGCCACACGGTCACTGCCGGCGACACTGCCACACGGTTACTGCCGGCCACACGGTTACTGCCGGCCACACTGCCACACGGTTACTGCCGGCCACACTGCCACACGGTTACTGCCGGCCACACTGCCACACGGTTACTGCCGGCCACACGGTTACTGCCGGCCACACGGTTACTGCCGGCCACACTGCCACACGGTGCTGACAACTCACGGAGTGTCTGTACCGACTCCCTGCTCCCACTGTGTGTCTGTACTGACTCCCTCCTCCCACTGAGTGTCTGTACCGACTCCCTGCTCCCACTGTGTGTCTGTACCGACTCCCTGCTCCCACTGAGTGTCTGTACCGACTCCCTGCTCCCACTGTGTGTCTGTACCAACTCCCTGCTCCCACCGAGTGTCTGTACCGACTCCCTGTTCCCACTGAGACTCTGTACCGACTCCCTGTTCCCACTGAGTGTCTGTACCGAGACAGAGAGGGGGGGGGGGATAGAATGATGGGGGGATAGAGCGAGGAGGGAGGTTAGAGCGAGGAGGGGGGTTAGAGCGAGGAGGGAGGTTAGAGCGAGGAGGGAGGTTAGAGCGAGGAGGGAGGTTAGAGAGAGGAGGGAGGTTAGAGCGAGGAGGGGGTGATAGAGCGAGGAGGGGGTGATAGAGAGAGGAGGGGGTGATAGAGTGAGGAGGGGGAGATAGTGAGGAGGGGGGGATAGAGCGAAGAGGTGGATAGAGTGAGGAGGGAGGGATAGAGTGAGGAGGGGGGTATAGAGTGAGGAGGGGGGTATAGAGTGAGGAGGGGGATAGAGTGAGGAGGGGGTATAGAGTGAGGAGGGGGGATAGAGCGAGGAGGGGGGATAGAGCGAGGAGGGGGGATAGAGCGAGGAGGGGGGGTTAGAGCGAGGAGGGGGGATAGAGTGAGGAGGGGGGATAGAGCGAGGAGTGGGGGTTAGAGTGAGGAGGGGGGATAGAGTGAGGAGGGGGATAGAGTGAGGGGGGGATAGAGTGAGGGGGGGATAGAGTGAGGAGGGGGGATAGAGAGAGGAGTGGGGGTTAGAGTGAGGAGGGGGATAGAGTGAGGAGGGGTTAGAGTGAGGAGGGGGGATAGAGCGAGGAGGGGGGATAGAGCGAGGGGGGGTTAGAGTGAGGAGGGGGGATAGAGTGAGGAGGGGGGATAGAGTGAGGAGGGGTTAGAGTGAGGAGGGGGGATAGAGTGAGGAGGGGTTAGAGTGAGGAGGGGGGATTGAGCGAGGAGGGGGGATAGAGCGAGGGGGGGGTTAGAGTGAGGAGGGGGGATAGAGTGAGGAGGGGGATAGAGTGAGGAGGGGGGATAGAGTGAGGAGGGATTTGAGTGAGGAGGGGGGATAGAGCGAGGGGGGCGATAGAGTGAGGAGGGGGGATAGAGCGAGGGGGGGTTAGAGTGAGGAGGGGGGTGAAGTTAAAACTCACCACTATTCTTAGAATTCCCCCTATACCAAACAAAGGCTGATATTCTAAATGGTGAACTGGGATTCTCACTCCCTGACTCCAGTGCAGGCTTCTGTGGGTGTTATTCAGGTCAAACTATCTTTTCAAGTTATCCCCCGGTATAACCCATACCTTCACCGAAGAATTTTACCTACTTACCCCTTAATAGCATTGATGTCCTGGGTCCTGCGTTATTAAGGAAGTGAAGTAAGCTAATAACCACTTTTTCAGGTTAAGTTATTTTTATTATATTTTTTCTTTTAAAAGCTGCAAAACACTTTCTTTACAGAAAGGAAAAAAGATCTTGCTTCTGGTTTCGGCTGGTTGCTTCAGGCCCACCTTGGCAATCGATCTTAAAATCTGGTCTTCTTGAGTTGTATTCGCTGGTGAACTCGGTTGCTGTGTCCTGTTCTTCCCATGCACCGAGCTGTGAGAGCTGGCTCTGCTAGCTATCTCTAAGCTGACTCTGACTCCTGTTTAAATTCTAGCCTTCCTTAGATGTATAACTGTTTAAACTCGCTGCTTGCCTTGTCTTTCCCATGACCGAGCTCTCTCTCTCTCTGAGTTCTCCTCCCCTTCTCTCCTGTTGCTGTTTCCTCTGTCCTGTCCTCTGTCCTCTTGCTGCTGCTCCCTGGGTTTATATTCTCTTTCTGAGAGTTATTAAGTTTTAACGACTTTATTGTAAATGGGCTTGTTTCACTTTGATAGTTAAAAGTATCTTTGATGTAAACATCTTACTACAACTAATTATTCATTTTGGGCATATCGTCTCCTCTCAGATCTGATTAAACAATGCTTTGGTTTCAATAGGTGTTACTTTTAATTCTGTGATTTCAAATCGTTTAATTTTCCAATTGTCCCCAGCTCATAACTTTGCCTTTGATTTTGACTTAAATGATGGTTCTCATAGACAGGTCGTCTCGAATTTTCTTCTAATTGTTTGATGTTCATAGAATTTTACACTTTAAAATTGACACCAAATTTGACTGAGTATCTTCCATCCTTTCCAGCTGTTTACTAAGAGAGTTTATTTCAATTAAGGTGTGAAACTTTGCTTTTAGCTGTATGCTAAAATTTAACTTGGTTATGACTTGAAAGACTTGCCTGTTTTAAACATTCGTCACTTAATGCAATTGAAACTCTCATCCATGCTTTTTCAGATGCTTCCTGAGATAGTTACATTCCATGAAGGTGTGAGCCATTGTTTTAGCTTACCACATGAAGCCTGTGTGTTTGATTAGCCTGCTTCTGAGCAAGAATCTGCATTTTACAACCCTGCTCTTTGAAGCTGCTATGAAACTTTTGTGGGATCTTTCCCTGTACCCTCTCAAACCAGATATTGCCAGACTTCCATGTTTCAAATGACACATTTTTCTGTATTTTCAAGAACAGGGGATAGAGCGAGGAGGGGGATAGAGCGAGGGGGGTTTAGAGTGAGGAGGGGGGATAGAGTGAGGAGGGGGGATAGAGCGAGGAGGGGGGATAGAGCGAGGAGGGGGATAAAGCGAGGAGGGGGATAGAGCGAGGAGGGGGGATAGAGCGAGGAGGGGGATAGAGCGAGGAGGGGGGATAGAGCGAGGAGGGGGGTTAGAGTGAGGAGGGGGGTTAGAGTGAGGAGGGGGGTTAGAGTGAGGAGGGGGGGATAGAGCGAGGAGGGGGGTTAGAGTGAGGAGGGGGGGTTAGAGTGAGGAGGGGGGATAGAGTGAGGAGGGGGGATAGAGTGAGGAGGGGTTAGAGTGAGGAGGGGGATAGAGCGAGGGGGGGTTAGAGTGAGGAGGGGGGATAGAGCGAGGGGGGCGATAGAGTGAGAACAAAGAAAGTTACAGCACAGGAACAGGCCCTTCGGCCCTCCCAGCCTGCGCCGATCCAGATCCTTTATCTAAACATGTCTCCTATTTTCCAAGGTCTACTTCCCTCTGTTCCCGCCCATTCATATACCTGTCTAGATGACTCTTAAATGATGCTTTCGTGCCCGCCTCTACCACCTCCGCTGGTAAATGAGGGGGGGGGGGGGGGAGATAGTTTGTCCCTGTATCAGGATGATTTGTTGTTGTGCATTGTGGTCCTCTCTCCAATGTGAAAGAGATTCTGGAGTTGCTCAGGAAGTTTGGTTCCTTCTCCGAGTACAAGTTAACTCGTGGCAGTGTAGCACAGTGGTTAGCACTGCTGCCTCAGGCCGCCGAGGTCCCAGGTTCGATCCCGGCTCTGGGTCACTGTCCGTGTGGAGTTTGCACATTCTCCCCGTGTCTGCGTGGGTTTCACCCCCACAACCCAAAGATGTGCAGGCTAGGTGGATTGGCCACGCTAAATTGCCCCTTAATTGGAAAAATAATTGAGTACTCTAAATTTATATTAAAAAGAAGTTTTCCTCTCTAAAGAACATTAGTGAAGCAGATGGTTTTTTATGACAATCGACAATGATTTTATGGTCAACATTAGACATTTAATTCCAGATTCCTGGTGGGATTCAATCCCAGGACTCCAGAATATTTCCCGGGTTGCTGGATTATTGGTTCAGTGACAATCCCATTGCCTCCCCATCTCGTGAAGCTCATCAGGAACTCAACACTCGGTTGATATTCTCCTCTGTTTTTGGTGGTATGGGCTGATTGGTGAAATCTGATCTCATGTATTCCTGCATTTCACGTGTTTGGGATTTGACAAGAATTAAAATATTTTATCAATTTGTTCTCCTTGGCAACTCAGTTCATTCCCACTCTTTTCCATTTATGGCAGATTAAAAAGAAAGTATTCTTGGGAAAATCTGTAACATTTCCCAATGGTAATAATTGCTTGCAGACAATGGGTGTTATTATCTATGTCCTGATGGTGTATTTTCTCACTCACACAGATACAAGGGCCTGATTACTGGGAGACGCGTCAAGCTGATTATTATGATCTTCTGGATCCTTTCCTTTGTGATTGGCTTGACTCCATTTTTTGGCTGGAATCAGAGGAACAAGGTGCTGATGAACTGCACACATTTGGTGAATAACTCTGTCCTCCAGAACTGCTTGGTGAAATGCCTCTTTCTGAATGTGGTCAATATGAACTATATGGTTTACTTCAACTTTCTGGGTTGCGTCTTGACCCCACTGCTCATTATGTTGGGCATCTACGTAAAAATCTTCATTGTTGCTCGAATGCAGCTTCAAAAGATTGAGCTGAACTCTGTAAATTCTGACACTTCCCGGACGTATTTACAGAATCAAGTCAGAGTCGCAAAATCACTGTCCATCATTGTTGGCTTCTTCGCTTTCTGCTGGCTTCCACTTCACATCCTCAACTGCATTAATCATTTTCATCCACAGTATTTCAAAACCATGGACTCACATATTATGAATGCTGCCATCGTCCTGTCTCACGCCAACTCTGTTGGGAATCCCATCATCTACGCCTACAAGATTGAAGAATTCCGCAACACTTTCCATAAAATTATTTTCAAACAGATTTTGTGCAGGACAGACGATGGGTTTAAGCCTGGCATGTTTGGTGAAACACAAATATAAAAGGGTCAGAGATGTTGGCATGAATATCGGGGTCTCCTGTGGTCTTTATACCTAGTGCTTACAGATATAGCTGACATCTGTCTGTGTGCATTAATTGTAGGGGTGACCTTTTGGGTAAGAAAAGGATAACATTGCAATCAAAGGAAGCTGTTGAAATGTGAAATACTTCAGCATTATCTCAAATCTGAATCCAACCTGACAGAGTTTCTAAATACGGAGCATTGAGACGAGAACTTGAAACGTGGCAGCAGACAAGGGTACAGGCCAAAATCTGGAAAAGGGTTTGATGGCCGGCACAGGCCTGATAGGCTGAAGGGTCTTATGCTGCTGTAATACTCTGTGACGAGGGGACCCACAAAACATTTACAAACTAAATTATTGCCGTAGGTCTGTGAGGTCCATTGTGCTCGTGGATGTTACTGACACTGTGGTGTGGTTTGGTCAGTGACCTCAACCAGGTGTGGTCAGTGACCTCCGGCAGGTGTGGTCAGTGACCTCCGGCAGGTGTGGTCAGTGACCTCGGGCAGGTGTGGTCAGTGACCTCGGGCAGGTGTGGTCAGTGACCTCGGGCAGGTGTGGTCAGTGACCTCGGGCATCGTTCAGTGACCTCCGGCAGGTGTGGTCAGTGACCTCCGGCAGGTGTGGTCAGTGACCTCCGGCAGGTGTGGTCAGTGACCTCGGGCATCGTGCAGTGACCTCGGGCATCGTGCAGTGACCTCGGGCATCGTGCAGTGACCTCGGGCATCGTGCAGTGACCTCGGGCATCGTGCAGTGACCTCGGGCAGGTGTGGTCAGTGACCTCGGGCATCGTGCAGTGACCTCGGGCATCGTGCAGTGACCTCGGGCATCGTGCAGTGACCTCGGGCATCGTGCAGTGACCTCGGGCAGGTGTGGTCAGTGACCTCGGGCATCGTGCAGTGACCTCGGGCATCGTGCAGTGACCTCGGGCATCGTGCAGTGACCTCGGGCATCGTGCAGTGACCTCGGGCATCGTGCAGTGACCTCGGGCAGGTGTGGTCAGTGACCTCGGGCATCGTGCAGTGACCTCGGGCATCGTGCAGTGACCTCGGGCATCGTGCAGTGACCTCGGGCATCGTGCAGTGACCTCGGGCAGGTGTGGTCAGTGACCTCGGGCATCGTGCAGTGACCTCGGGCAGGTGTGGTCAGTGACCTCGGGCAGGTGTGGTCAGTGACCTCGGGCAGGTGTGATCAGTGACCTCGGGCATCGTGCAGTAACACAGTTGTCTGACTGTCAATCACACCTACTCATGCATCTTGAAGTTGTGAAATCAGGCATGAACTTGTTGACTCCAAAGTGCAGAACCATTTCAAAGCATCACCAACTTTATTCCAAAACAAATGCTATTTGCCAACTCTCAATAAAGTGTCAGATTTGTTCTAAAAAATGTCCGAACAGAGCTAAAATAAATAATTGTGAGGCAGAATATATCCGGGGCAATTCTAGTTTGAATGTTAGACATAGACATAGAACATACAGTGCAGAAGGAGGCCATTCGGCCCATCGAGTCTGCACCGACCCACTTAAGCCCTCACTTCAACCCGATCCCCTTACCCCAATAACCCCTCTTAACCTTTTTGGATACCAAGGGCAATTTAGCATGGCCAATCCACCTAACCTGCACGTCTTTGGACTGTGGGAGGAAACCGGAGCACCCGGAGGAAACCCACGCACACACGGGGAGGACGTGCAGACTCCGCACAGACAGTGACCCAAGCCGGGAATCGAACCCGGGACCCTGGAGCTGTGAAGCCACAGTGCTAACCACTGTGCTACCGTGCTGCCCTGTTGGTGAGGAAAAGGGGGTGTAGCAGATGTTAAAGACAGAAGTGGGATGACAGCACAGAATCCTGTCGCCTCTCTCTCGGCTGTCCCAATCCTAGTCGTCTCCAAGTCAAAGATAACAATAATATCATGGCCCTGAACGGAGCAACAATACCAGTGGCTCTATTGGAACTGAGCCCTCCATACTGATTGACACTAGCTGTGGAGTAAATGGGAGGACAGTTTGTGTGTGACGCCACCAGGAGAATACACCATGGGGCACTTAGTGACCGGGCAGTGCCATCAGAACCTCAACCCCCCACCCCCCTGCTCGGGATTAAACTGCCTGAGAAACCCCCTGGAGGAATTAGACCATTTTGGGGGTCCAGGTTGGACTGTACTAGTGGGGTCCGCACGCATCATTGGCTCGAGATTTCCCGATTTCAGCTGTTGCAGCACTGGTGAGGCATGGCAAGGAATCCTCGCACCATTCACTCAATCCCTGGGAAGCTCTGCTAATCTGTTAAAGTTGCGGAGGGAGGCCAGTAACTTTTAGTGGCCTTGATTTCACAATACCAACAGGACATCACAGGCCAGCTTCCAAGACCTGAGTCATCAACAACCACAATAACATTAACATCACTTTCAACCTTACCTTGTGTTGCAGTCGGAAACGCTCTCACCCAGTCCTGTACATGTTCTGGAACACCCTCACCCAGTCCTGTACATGTTCTGGAACACCCTCACCAAGTCCTGTACATGTTCTGGAACACCCTCACCCAGTCCTGTACATGTTCTGGAACACCCTCACCCAGTCCTCTACATGTTCTGGAACACACTCACCTAGTCCAGTCCTGTACATGTTCTGGAACACCCTCACCCAGTCCTGTACATGTTCTGGAACACCCTCACCCAGTCCTGTACATGTTCTGGAACACCCTCACCCAGTCCTGTACATGCTCTGGAACACCCTCACCCAGTCCTGTACAGGTTCTGGAACACACGCACCTAGTCCTGTACATGTTCTGGAACACACTCACCTAGTCCAGTCCTGTACATGTTCTGGAACTCTCTCACCCAGTCCTGTACATGTTCTGGAACACCCTCACCCAGTCCAGTACATGTTCTGGATCACACTCACCTAGTCCAGTCCACATGTTCTGGAACACCCTCACCCAGTCCTGTACATGTTCTGGAACACACTCACCTAGTCCGGTCCACATGTTCTGGAACTCTCTCACCCAGTCCTGTACATGTTCTGGAACTCTCTCACCCAGTCCTGTACATGTTCTGGAACACCCTCACCAAGTCCTGTACATGTTCTGGAACACCCTCACCCAGTCCTGTACATGTTCTGGAACACCCTCACCCAGTCCTCTACATGTTCTGGAACACACTCACCTAGTCCAGTCCTGTACATGTTCTGGAACACCCTCACCCAGTCCTGTACATGTTCTGGAACACCCTCACCCAGTCCTGTACATGTTCTGGAACACCCTCACCCAGTCCTGTACATGCTCTGGAACACCCTCACCCAGTCCTGTACAGGTTCTGGAACACACGCACCTAGTCCTGTACATGTTCTGGAACACACTCACCTAGTCCAGTCCTGTACATGTTCTGGAACTCTCTCACCCAGTCCTGTACATGTTCTGGAACACCCTCACCCAGTCCAGTACATGTTCTGGATCACACTCACCTAGTCCAGTCCACATGTTCTGGAACACCCTCACCCAGTCCTGTACATGTTCTGGAACACACTCACCTAGTCCGGTCCACATGTTCTGGAACTCTCTCACCCAGTCCTGTACATGTTCTGGAACTCTCTCACCCAGTCCTGTACATGTTCTGGAATGTATCACGTGTTAGTACAATAGTTCTGGGCTATGGACACTGGATGCAGTGGAATTGTGATGCAAACTTTGGGGCAATCCCATTTGGAAGAATGCGTTTTACAGATTGTAACACTTGTGGAGCTGATATTTTACAATTATAGAAATCTAAAAACCATTATGGCACAGAATAAACCAATTATTAATAAACTCTTGTCATAACAATGGTGTGATTACTGGGAGGAATTCTAAGATGAGAAAATGTAATTGAGGAAGTTTGATCAGGCAAATTTTCAACTTAATGTCGGACAATCAAATTTCATTTTTCAATTTACACGTGTCTGACCCCCTTTTGACTCACCTCCCACAGACTTACCTCACCCTCCGCACCCCTCAACCCTCATTCCTCAACCCTCCGCACCCCTCTTCACCCTATCCACTGCAACTTTGCTGATTCCCTAAATATCCAAGTTTCAGTACACAGTATGAGTGCTTCTGTTCTAACTTCCCACTTGGCCCAATTCCAGAGGTTGAATTGTCACTTCTGGGAATGTCAGCTGCCTCCTCAGGCTCCTGAGCCGGTCAGGTCACTGGACGCGTGATTATATTTGTGATTCTATTTGTGATTCTAATTGTGATTCGAATTGTATCCCCTTTGTCTCAGGATTGTTTGACAGAACCAATGACCCAGTCCAGGCTGCTATCTGATCCTGGCTGTATATAAAATAAAGATTATTATTATTATTAACACACAATGTCAAAGCCAGTCCGCAGCACATGACAAGAAATTGAAGCAAGAATTTAAATCCACACCTCATATTGCTGGAGTTCAATCAGCAACAATTTGCAACAATAAACATTTTAAACAAGCCAAGGAATAGGACAATGCCAACATACACAGACAGGAGCACGACTCCTGGAGGCAATGCTTGTACTTCCATTCTGCTGTGTGAACCTCTTTGCCTTTTGTATGGCACATTCGTTTGATAACCACAGCTTTTCCACGAAGAACGTAAAAAGGAAAATACTTCTTTATGCAGCTGAATTCACACCTCAGTGTGTTCCACAAGATGTTCCTCAGGATGTTCCTCATTGTGTTTCTCAGTATGTTCCTCAGGATGTTCCTTTGAATCCTCAGGATGTTCCTCAGGAT
Organism: Scyliorhinus canicula; assembly: GCF_902713615.1. Lineage (NCBI taxonomy): Eukaryota > Metazoa > Chordata > Chondrichthyes > Carcharhiniformes > Scyliorhinidae > Scyliorhinus > Scyliorhinus canicula. Next base: position 163,983,962 of record NC_052157.1, read on the forward strand.
ATTTCTCAGGATGCTCCTCAGGATATTCCTCAGGATGTTCCTTTGGATCCTCAGGATGTTCCTCAGGATATTCCTCAGGATATTCCTCAGGATGTTCCTCAGGATGTTCCTCAGGGTGTTCCTCAGTGTGTTCCTCAGTGTGTTCCTCAGGATGTTCCTCAGGATGTTCCTCAGGATGTTCCTCAGGGTGTCCCTCAGGATGTTCCTCAGGATGTTCCTCAGGATGTTCCTCAGGGTGTTCCTCAGGATATTCCTCAGGATGTTCCTCAGGATGTTCCTCAGTGTGTTCCTCAGGATGTTCCTCAGGATGTTCCTCAGGGTGTTCCTCAGGATGTTCCTCAGGATATTCCTCAGGGTGTTCCTCAGGATGTTCCTCAGTGTGCTCCTCAGGATGTTCCTCAGGATGTTCCTCAGTGTGTTCCTCAGGATGTTCCTCAGGATGTTCCTCAGTGTGCTCCTCAGGATGTTCCTCAGGATGCTCCTCAGGATGTTCCTCAGTGTGTTCCTCAGGGTGTTCCTCAGGATGTTCCTCAGGGTGTTCCTCAGGATGTTCCTCAGTGTGCTCCTCAGGATGCTCCTCAGGATGTTCCTCAGTGTGTTCCTCAGGGTGTTCCTCAGGATGTTCCTCAGGGTGTTCCTCAGGATGTTCCTCAGGGTGTTCCTCAGGGTGTTCCTCAGGGTGTTCCTCAGGATGTTCCTCAGGATGTTCCTCAGGGTATTCCTCACGATGTTCCTCAGGATGCTCCTCAGGATGTTCCTCAGGATGTTCCTCAGGATGTTCCTCAGGGTGTTCCTCAGGATGTTCCTCAGTGTGCTCCTCAGGATGTTCCTCAGGATGCTCCTCAGGGTGTTCCTCAGTGTGTTCCTCAGGGTGTTCCTCAGGATGTTCCTCAGGGTGTTCCTCAGGATGTTCCTCAGGATGGTGCTCAGGATGTTCCTCAGGATGGTGCTCAGGATGTTCCTCGGGGTATTCCTCACGATGTTCCTCAGGATGCTCCTCAGGATGTTCCTCAGGGTGTTCCTCAGGGTGTTCCTCAGTGTGCTCCTCAGGATGCTCCTCAGGGTGTTCCTCAGTGTGTTCCTCAGGGTGTTCCTCAGGGTGTTCCTCAGGATGTTCCTCAGGGTGTTCCTCAGGATGTTCCTCAGGATTGTGCTCAGGATGTTCCTCGGGGTATTCCTCACGATGTTCCTCAGGATGCTCCTCAGGATATTCCTCAGGGTGTTCCTCAGGGTGTTCCTCAGGATGTTCCTCAGGATGTTCCTCAGGATGTTCCTCAGGATGCTCCTCAGTGTGTTCCTCAGGATGTTCCTCAGGATGTTCCTCAGGATTTTCCTCAGGATTTTCCTCAGGGTTTTCCTCAGGATTTTCCTCAGGATTTTCCTCAGTGTGTTCCTCAGTGTGTTCCTCAGGATGTTCCTCAGGATGTTCCTCAGGATGTTCCTCAGGATGTTCCTCAGGGTGTTCCTCAGGATTTTACATTTAGTTTGTTTTCTTTATCCCCACACAATCCCTACAGTGCAGGAGGAGGCTAATCGGCCCATCGAGTCTCTGTCATCCCGCCGAAAGGGCACTCTACCTAGGCCATTCTCCCACTCTCTCCCCTCATACCCACCTAATCTGCACATCTTTGGACTGTGGGAGCACCCAGAGGAAACCCACGGGATCATGGGGAGAACGTGCAAAAGGTGGCGCGGTGGTTAGCAATGCTAACCATCAGGCTGGCACTGGTATCTCAGTGCCAAGGAGCCGGGCGGCACGGTAATACAGTGGTTAGCACTGCTGCCTCACAGCGCCAGCGACCCAGGTTCAATTCCAGCCTCGGGTGACTGTGCGGAGTTTACACATTCTCCCCTGTGTCTGTGTGGGTTTCCTCCGGGTGCTCCAGTTTCCTCCCACAGTCCAAGGATGTGCAGGTTAGGTTCCGGAGTTATGGGGAGGGGGTGGGGGTGTGGGTCTAGGGGGGGGTGCTCTTTCCAAGGGTTGGTGCAGGGTTTCTGATTCAGACCATTGGGAACCAAATGGGTTTCTGTAACAAACAACAATAGTTTCACAGTCGCCATTACTGACTCAGATTTTACTGTGGGGGATTTGAAACTGTGTCTCCCACGGCATCAACCTGGGCCTCCTGATTACTCATCCAGTGACATTACCACTGCTCCACCATCTCCCCCTCAAGCACGTTTGAAATGTGATGTAGGAAACAAGAACTGTAGAAAGACAAAAATAAAGGAAGAATAATATAGATGAGTGTGAAAGATAAAACCATAATACGACTGGAAAGATAAACAGAAAAGAGAGCGAGAATAGAGGGGGGAGAGACAAAAAATGAAAACAAAATGAAAATCGCTTATTGTCACGAGTAGGCTTCAATTAAGTTACTGTGAAAAGCCCCTAGTCACCACATTCCGGTGCCTGTTTGGGGAGGCTGGTAAGGGAATTGAACCATGCTGCTGGCCTGCCTTGGTCTGCTTTAAAAGCCAGCGATTTAGCCCTGTGCTAAACCAAGCCCTAAACGACAAGAGCTAGAAAGAGAAAGACAAAAAGAATAAATAGTGCTCCCGCTCGTACAATCCCTGTTGCAATGTTGCTCTCGGTGCTGTTGTCTCTGCAATAAATTGCTGAATATTTACTGTATGAATTCCAACGACGGCAGTTTAACAATTAATTCAGCTCCAGGCTCCATCTCCTGCAGTTTTAATTTGCATTTCTGTTAGACTTAAGTTTATCCTAACCTTGGCCACAACATTAGAATTGTGAGATTTTGACTTCTGAAACACAGCATCTGCAATATTTAAATTTTATTACAACTGCCAATATCTGAGGAAGAATAAACACCCATAAACTCTTCATTGTCTGCAAACTTCACAGCATTACTGCTCAGCACAGCTACTGATGCTAAGAGTCCGCATTCTCACTCAGGGTCCAGGCAAAGTTGGCCTGGATGGAAAAAGTAGCTTGTGCAGTATTATAGCGAGGTAAATATTTTGGCAGCCCATAATTTAATAGATGCACTTGAACACTGCAAATACAAAGCAAGTGTGCTCAGAAATACCACAGATGCACCATCCACTGTTGGAAGCACATTCACAAACCCTCATAAATAACGTAACTGTCCACAAAGGCCAGTTTTTCGTCCCTGCTTTCTAAATGATCTAGTCGGTGTTGGTTCAACTTCATGAAAAAAGTCAATAACAGAATTTGAATTATTCCAGACTTCAGAGCAGCTTCACATTCAGTAGATCTTACATTTTTGAAACCTTTTTGGTTTTCAACTGAATTCATAATCACTGCCCACCTCCTTGCCATCTAATTATAAAAGGATATAATACAAAGAACAAAGAGAACAAAGAAAATTACAGCACAGGAACAGGCCCTTCGGCCCTCCCAGCCTGCGCCGATCCAGATCCTTTATCTAAACCTGTCTCCTATTTTCCAAGGTCTACTTCCTTCTGTTCCTGCCCATTCATATACCTGTCTAGATGCATGTTAAATGATGCTATCGTGCCCGCCTCTACCACCTCCGCTGGTAAATCGTTCCAGGCACCCACCACCCTCTGCGTAAAAAACTTTCCACGCACATCTCCCTTAAACTTTCCCCCTCTCACCTTGAAATCATGACCCCTTGTAACTGACACCCCCACTCTTGGGAAAAGCTTGTTGCTATCCACCCTGTCCATACCTCTCAATTTTGTAGACCTCAATCAGGTCCCCCCTCAACCTCCGTCTTTCCAACGAAAACAATCCTAATCTACTCAACCTTTCTTCATAGCTAGCACCCTCCATACCAGGCAACATCCTGGTGAACCTCCTCTGCACCCTCTCCAAGGCATCCACATCCTTCTGGTAATGTGGCGACCAGAACTGTATGCAGTATTCCAAATGTGGCCGAACCAAAGTCCGATACAACTGTAACATGACCTGCCAACTCTTGTACTCAATACCCCGTCCGATGAAGGCAAGCATGCTGTATGCCTTCTTGACCACTCTATCAACCTGCGTTGCCACCTTCAGGGTACAATGGACCTGAACTCCCAGTTCTCTCTGCACATCAATTTTCCCCAAGACCCTTCCATTGACCATATAGTCCGCTCTTGAATTAGATCTTCCAAAATGCATCACCTCGCATTTGCCTGGATTGAACTCCATCTGCCATTTCTCTGCCCAACTCTCCAATCTATCTATATTTTGTTGTATTCTCTGACAGTCCTCCTCGCTATCTGCAACTCCACCAATCTTAGTATCATCTGCAAACTTGCTAATCAGACCACCTATACCTTCCTCCAGGTCATTTATGTAGATAACAAACAGTGGTCCGAGCACGGATCCCTGTGGAACACCACTAGTCACCCTTCTCCATTTGAGACACTCCCTTCCACCACTACTCTCTGTCTCCTGTTGCCCAGCCAGTTCTTTATCCATCTAGCTAGTACACCCTGAACCCCATACGACTTCACTTTTTCCATCAACCTGCCATGGGAAACCTTATCAAACGCCTTACTAAAGTCCATGTATACGACATCTACAGCCCTTCCCTCATCAATTAACTTTGTCACTTCCTCAAAGAATTCTATTAGGTTTGTAAGACATGACCTTCCCTGCACAAAACCATGCTGCCTATCACTGATAAGTCTATTTTCTTCCAGATGTGAATAGATCCTATCCCTCAGTATCTTCTCCAACAGTTTGCCTACCACTGACGTCAAGCTCACAGGTCTATAATTCCCTGGATTATCCCTGCTACCCTTCTTAAACAAAGGGACAACATTAGCAATTCTCCAGTCCTCTGGGACCTCACCCGTGCTCAAGGATGCTGCAAAGATATCTGTTAAGGCCCCAGCTATTTCGACCCTCGCTTCCCTCAGTAACCTGGGATAGATCCCATCCGGTCCTGGGGACTTGTCCACCTTAATGTCTTTTAGAATACCCAAAACTTCCCCCTTCCGTATGACAACTTGACCTAGAGTATTTAATCATCCATCCCTAGCCTCAACATCCGTCTTGTCCCTCTCCTTTGTGAATACCGATGCAAAGTACTCATTAAGAATCTCACCCATTTCCTCTGACTCCACGCATAAATCCCCTCTTTTGTCTTTAAGTGGGCCAATCCTTTCTCTAGTTACCCTCTTGCTCCTTACATACGAATAAAAGGCTTTGGGATTTTCCTTAACCCTGTTAGCCAAAGATATTTCATGACCCCTTTTAGCCCTCTTTATTGCGCGTTTGAGATTCGTCCTACTTTCCGAATATTCCTCCAAAGCTTCATCAGTTTTGAGTTGCCTCGATCCTATGTATGCTTCCTTTTTCATCTTAGCTAGTCTCACAATTTCACCCGTCATCCATGGTTCCCTAATCTTGCCATTTCTATCTCTCATTTTCACAGGAACATGTCTGTCCTGCACTCTAATCAACCTTTCCTTAAAAGACTCCCACATTTCAAATGTGGATTTACCCTTAAACAGCTGCTCCCAATCCACATTCCCTAGCTCCTGCCGAATTTTGTTATACTCTGCCTTTCCCCAATTTAGCACTCTTCCTTTTGGACCCCTCCTGTCCTTGTCCAAGAGTATTCTAAAACTTACGGAATTGTGATCGCTATTCCCAAAGTAATCACTGACTGAAACATCAACCACCTGGCCGGGATCATTCCCCAATACCAGGTCCAGTATGGCCCCTTCCCGAGTTGGACTATTTACATACTGCTCTAAAAAACTCTCCTGGATGCTCCTTACAAAATCTGCTCCATCTACGCCTCCAACACTACACGAATCCCATTCAATGTTGGGGAAGTAAAAATCTCCCATCACAACCACCCTATTGCTCCTACATTTTTCTATAATCTGTCTGCATATTTGTACCTCTACTTCATGCTCGCTTTTGGGAGGCCTGTAGTAAAGTCCCAACAATGTTACTGCACCCTTCCTATTTCTCAGCTCCACCCATATTGCCTCAGTGCTCGAATCCTCCATCGTGCCCTCCTTAATCACAGCTGTGATATCATCTCTGACGAGTAATGCAACTCCTCCACCCCTGCTACCTCCCTCTCTATCCCTCCTGAAGCATCTATACCCTGGGATATTCAGTTGCCAGTTCTGCCCTTTCCTCAACCAAGTCTCAGTAATACCAATAGCATCATATTCCCAGGTACTGATCCAAGCCCTAAGTTCATCTGCCTTACCTGCTACACTTCTCGCATTAAAACAAATGCACCTCAGACCACCTTTGCGTTCATCATCTCTTCCCTGTCTACTCTTCCCCTTAGTCACATTGAGTTTATTGTCTCGTACCTTACTGGGTTTAGTTGCTGCTTCTTTACTGACCTCTAACTTCCTAATCTGGTTCCCATCCCCCTGCCACATTAGTTTAAAACCTCCCCAACAGTGTTAGCAAAAGCACCCCCTAAGACATTGGTTCCAGTCCTGCCCAGGTGTAGACCATCCGGTTTGTAATGGTCCCACCACCCCCAGAACCGGTTCCAATGTCCCAAAAATCTGAACCTCTCCCTCCTGCACCATCTCTCAAGCCACGTATTCATACTGACTATTCTTGAATTTCTACTCTGATTGTCCCGTGGCACTGGTAGCAATCCTGAGATTACTACCTTTGAGGTCCGTCATGCGGTCTAACAGGAGCTGCCGGTGGACACACTTCCCGCACATGAAGAAGTCAGGGGCATCGGCCGCGTCCCTGAACTCCCACATTGCGCACGAGGAGCATAACATGGGTCTGGGATCTCCTGCCATTTTTACCCTTTACCTTAACTGATTACAAATATAGTATCAAATAATTAATAAGTGAAAGGAATAAAGATTTTACTTACCAATCACAATACTCACCAACACACAAAGAGTTAAATTTCTCCCAGAAACTGCTAATTGGAGCACTTTCCTTGCCAGCCAATCAGGTCACTGCTTTGCTGTGATGTCACCCTTCAAGGTAAGTTTTTAAAGAGATAAACTTACCTTCCCGACAACCACGGTTGTTTTTTTTGGTTAGAGGAGGGGGTAGGGAGGGAAACACTGAGGAAGTGTTTCAGGTTTAACTGTCACTTGACAACAGCCCCTTCACAAACCACCTTCAAATTAGGCTGACCGCACTGCACGTATGCAAATCTCCCCGGAACAGCCAATCAGTAGCTCCGCTCTGCTGCCCTCTGCTGGATACTGCCTGTAAATAGTGTGTCAGTAACACTTTTAGGAACACAAGCATAGACGTACAGAGACTGGTGCCTCTCATTATAGTGCTTACCTATCCATGGAAGTAAAAACATAAATGGAAAGTGAAGCACCAGGTTATTACATGAAGATTTGGGTTCAATGATAAGGAAAATTAGGAGAAAAGTTAAAAGGAAAAATAACAGGTTACTGATAGAGAATTCTCTAGACTCTGGGGTGGTCCCGGCGGATTGGAAATGAGAAAACATGACACCACTGTTTATAAAAGGAGGTAGGCAGAGAGCGGGTAATTATAGGCCAGTTAGCTTAACTTCAGTAGTAGGGAAGATGCTGGAATCTATCATCAAGGAAGAAATAGCGAGGCATCTGGATAGAAATTGTCCCATTGGGCAGACGCAGCATGGGTTCGTAAAGGGCAGGTCATGCCTAAACAATTTAGTGGAATTTTTTGAGGACATTACCAGTGCAGTAGATAACGGGGAGCCAATGGATGTGGTATATCTGGATTTCCAGAAAGCCTTTGACAAGGTGCCACACAAAAGGTTGCTGCATAAGATAAAGATGCATGGCGTTAAGGGTAAAGTAGTAGCATAGATAGAGGATTGGTTAATTAATAGAAAGCAAAGAGTGGGGATTAATGGGTGTTTCTCTGGTTGGCAATCAGTAGCTAGTGGTGTCCCTCAGGGATCCGTGTTGGGCCCACAATTGTTCACAGTTTACATAGATGATTTGGAATTGGGGATCAAAGGCAATGTGTCCAAGTTTGCAGGCGACACTAAGATAAGTGGTAAAATGAAAAGTGCAGAGGATACCGGAAGTCTGCAGAGGGATTTGGATAGGTTAAGTGAATGGGCGAGGGTCTGGCAGATGGAATACAATGTTGACAAATGTGAGGTTATCCATTTTGGTAGGAATAACAGCAAACGGGATTATTATTTAAATGATAAAATATTAAAACATGCTGCTGTGCAGAGAGACCTGGGTGTGCTGGTGCATGAGTCGCTTACAGGTATAACAGGTGATTAAGAAGGCAAATGGAATTTTGTCCTTCATTGCTAGAGGGATGGAGTTTAAGACTAGGGAGGTTATGCTGCAATTGTACAAGGTGTTAGTGAGGCCACACCTGGAGTATTGTGTTCAGTTTTGGTCTCCTTACCTGAGAAAGGACGTACTGGCACTGGAGGGTGTGCAGAGGAGATTCACTAGGTTAATCCCAGAGCTGAAGGGGTTGGATTACGAAGAGAGGTTGAGTAGACCGGGATTGTACTCGTTGGAATTTAGAAAGATGAGGGGGGATCTTATAGAAACATATAAAATTATGAAGGGAATAGATAGGATAGATGCGGGCAAGTTGTTTCCACTGGCGGGTGAAAGCAGAACTAGGGGGCATAGCCTCAAAATAAGGGGAAGTAGATTTAGGACTGAGTTTAGGAGGAACTTCTTCACCCAAAGGGTTGTGAATCTATGGAATTCCTTGCCCAGTGAAGCAGTTGAGGCTCCTTCATTAAATGTTTTTAAGATAAAGATAGATAGTTTTTTGAAGAATAAAGGGATTAAGGGTTATGGTGTTCAGGCCGGAAAGTGGAGCTGAGTCCACAAAAGATCAGCCATGATCTCATTGAATGGCAGAGCAGGCTCGAGGGGCCAGATGGCCGACTCCTGCCCCTAGTTCTTATGGTGCGATGTTTGACAATGATCCAATCTCAGACAGGTTCAGGAATTGATCTCTCTGCTACCACAGCTGAAAATGAAGTTTCACAAAGGTATGTTGTTGGGTTCTCCCTCCTCGGGTATGTTGTTGGGTTCTCCCTCCGCGGGTATGTTGTTGGGTTCTCCGTCCTCGGGTATGTTGTTGGGTGCTCACTCCTCGGGTATGTAGTTGGGTTCTCCCTCCTCGGGTATGTTGTTGGGTTCTCGTTCCTCGGGTGTGTTGTTGGGTTCGCCCTCCTCGGGTATGTTGTTGGGTTCTCGTTCCTCGGGTGTGTTGTTGGGTTCTCCCTCCGCAGGAATGTTGTTGGGTTCTCGTTCCTCGGGTGTGTTGTTGGGTTCGCCCTCCTCGGGTATGTTGTTGGGTTCTCGTTCCTCGGGTGTGTTGTTGGGTTCTCCCTCCGCGGGTATGTTGTTGGGTTCTCGTTCCTCGGGTGTGTTGTTGGGTTCGCCCTCCTCGGGTATGTTGTTGGGTTCTCCCTCCGCGGGTATGTTGTTGGGTTCTCCCTCCGCGGGTATGTTATCGGGTTCTCCCTCCGCGGGTATGTTGTTGGGTTCTCCCTCCTTGGGTATGTTGTTGGGTTCTCCCTCCTCGGGTATGTAGTTGGGTTCTCCCTCCTTGGGTATGTTGTTGGGTTCTCCCTCCTCGGGTATGTAGTTGGGTTCTCCCTCCTTGGGTATGTTGTTGGGTTCTCCCTCCTCGGGTATGTAGTTGGGTTCTCCCTCCTTGGGTATGTTGTTGGGTTCTCCCTCCTTGGGTATGTTGTTGGGTTCTCCCTCCGCGGGTATGTTGTTGGGTTCTCCTTCCTCAGGTATGTTGTTGGGTTCTCCCTCAGCGGGTATGTTGCTGGGTTCTCCCTCCGTGGGTATGTTGTTGGGGTCTCCCTCCGCGGGTATGTTGTTGGGTTCTCCGTCCTCGGGTATGTTGTTGGGTTCTCCCTCCTTGGGTATGTTGTTGGGTTCTCCCTCCTTGGGTATGTTGTTGGGTTCTCCGTCCGCGGGTATGTTGTTGGGTTCTCCCTCCGCGGGTATGTTGTTGGGTTCTCCCGCAGCGGGTATGTTGCTGGGTTCTCCCTCCGCGGGTATGTTGTTGGGTTCTCCGTCCTCGGGTATGTTGTTGGGTTCTCCCTCCGCGGGTATGTTGTTGGGTTCTCCCTCCGCGGGTATGTTGTTGGGTTCTCCCTCCGCGGGTATGTTGTTGGGTTCTCCCTCAGCGGGTATGTTGTTGGGTTCTCCGTCCTCGGGTATGTTGTTGGGTTCTCCCTCCTTGGGTATGTTGTTGGGTTCTCCCTCCGCGGGTATGTTGTTGGGTTCTCCCTCCGCGGGTATGTTGTTGGGTTCTCCCGCAGCGGGTATGTTGCTGGGTTCTCCCTCCGCGGGTATGTTGTTGGGTTCTCCCGCAGCGGGTATGTTGTTGGGTTCTCCCTCCGCGGGTATGTTGTTGGGTTCTCCCTCAGCGGGTATGTTGTTGGGTTCTCCCTCCGCGGGTATGTTGTTGGGTTCTCCCTCAGCGGGTATGTTGCTGGGTTCTCCCTCAGCGGGTATGTTGTTGGGTTCTCCCTCAGCGGGTATGTTGTTGGGTTCTCCCTCCGCGGGTATGTTGTTGGGTTCTCCCTCCGCGGGTATGTTGTTGGGTTCTCCGTCCTCGGGTATGTTGTTGGGTTCTCCCTCCGCGGGTATGTTGTTGGGTTCTCCCTCCGCGGGTATGTTGTTGGGTTCTCCCTCCGCGGGTATGTTGTTGGGTTCTCCCTCAGCGGGTATGTTGTTGGGTTCTCCGTCCTCGGGTATGTTGTTGGGTTCTCCCTCCTTGGGTATGTTGTTGGGTTCTCCCTCCGCGGGTATGTTGTTGGGTTCTCCCTCCGCGGGTATGTTGTTGGGTTCTCCCGCAGCGGGTATGTTGCTGGGTTCTCCCTCCGCGGGTATGTTGTTGGGTTCTCCCGCAGCGGGTATGTTGTTGGGTTCTCCCGCAGCGGGTATGTTGTTGGGTTCTCCCTCAGCGGGTATGTTGTTGGGTTCTCCCTCCGCGGGTATGTTGTTGGGTTCTCCCTCAGCGGGTATGTTGCTGGGTTCTCCCTCAGCGGGTATGTTGTTGGGTTCTCCCTCCGCGGGTATGTTGTTGGGTTCTCCCTCAGCGGGTATGTTGCTGGGTTCTCCCTCCTTGGGTATGTTGTTGGGTTCTCCCTCCTTGGGTATGTTGTTGGGTTCTCCCTCCGCGGGTATGTTGTTGGGTTCTCCCTCCGCGGGTATGTTGTTGGGTTCTCCCTCCGCAGGTATGTTGTTGGGTTCTCCCTCAGCGGGTATGTTGTTGGGTTCTCCCTCCGCGGGTATGTTGTTGGGTTCTCCCGCAGCGGGTATGTTGCTGGGTTCTCCCTCCGCGGGTATGTTGTTGGGTTCTCCCGCAGCGGGTATGTTGTTGGGTTCTCCCTCCGCGGGTATGTTGTTGGGTTCTCCCTCAGCGGGTATGTTGTTGGGTTCTCCCTCCGCGGGTATGTTGTTGGGTTCTCCCTCAGCGGGTATGTTGCTGGGTTCTCCCTCCGCGGGTATGTTGTTGGGTTCTCCCTCCTTGGGTATGTTGTTGGGTTCTCCCTCCGCGGGTATGTTGTTGGGTTCTCCCTCCGCGGGTATGTTGTTGGGTTCTCCCTCCGCAGGTATGTTGTTGGGTTCTCCCTCCGCGGGTATGTTGCTGGGTTCTCCCTCCGCGGGTGCTGTTTCCCTCGCTGCTCTAAGTCTGCTGTCATTACTCCTTTCCTCAAAAGAAACAACTCTTGACCCCACAGTCATTGCAAACTACCATCACATCTTCAACCACCCTTCCCTCTCCCAAGTCCTTGGATTGGATTGGATTTGTTTATTGTCCCATGTACCAAGGTACAGTGAAAAGTATTTTTCTGCGAGCAGCTCAAACCGATCATTAAGTACATGAAAAGAAAATAAAATAAAAAGAAAATACATTGTTGCTTCCAAAATTCATTCCCATCTTTCCCGGAACATCATGTTTGAATCCCACCAATCACATTTCCGTTGCTTCTACTTGACTGAAATGGCTGTTACTAAAGTCACAAATGACATTCTGTGCAATTGTGACAACGGTGAACATCCCACCTTGTCCCGTTTACAGCCTTTGACACATTGACCACACTATCCTCCTTCAACACGTGCCCAATGTGGTCCACTGTTCTCATGCGATTCAATTCTTATCGAATCATCAGAAAATCACTTGTAATGGCTTCTGTTCCTGCTCTGGTACCTATGGTGACCCCCAAGGTGTCTCTCCTTGGCCCCTACTATTTCTAATTTACAGACTGACCCTAGGTGATATCTTCATTTGAAAGGTGCCGCATTAGTTTCTCACAGGTCAGAGACAGCACGGTGGCGCAGTGGTTAGCACTGCTGCCTCACAGCACCGAGGGTTCGGGTTCGATCCCGGCTCTGGGTCACTGTCCGCATATTCTTTCCATGTCTGCGTGGGTCTCACCCCCACAACCCAAAGATGTGCAGGGTAGGTGGATTGGCCATGCTAAATTGCCCCTTAATTGGGTACTCTAAATTTATTTGAAGAAGTTTTCATACAGCTCTGCCTGACCACTAACTCTCTTGATGACTTCACGGTTGCTAAAGTATCAGACTGCTGATCCAAAATCCAGTCTAGGAAATGCAGAAATATCTTCCAATCAAATATTGGGAAGACTGAAGTCTTTTTTGACTCCACTCTAAACTCTGCTCCTTCACAATAAGCCAGTCTGTTTGCAACTTTTGTGTCACATGTGATCCCAAGATTAGCCTCCAACCTCATATTTGCGCTGCCACTAAGATCTCCTACCTCCCCCTCCGAAACGGTTAGGTCAGCACGGTGGCACAGTGGTTAGCACTGCTGCCTCACAGGTCCCAGGTTCAATTCTGGCTTTGGATGCCTGTCTGTGTGGAGTCTGCACGTTCTCCACGTGTCTGCGTGCGTTTCCTCCGGGTGCTCCAGTTTCCTCCCACAGTCCAGGTGTGTGCAGGTTAGGTGGATTGGCCAGGCTAAATTATCCTTAGTGTCCAAGGATGCGTAGCCCACAGACCGCACAGGGCCGGTCACTCCGAAGTTAAGTAAAGGTCATCTTAGTTATTAGATTTAGTTGAGTGCGTAGCCGCGTGAATCATTGTATATGAAACAAGTGTGTTTGAGGAGCTCTGATTCAGCAGACACCTTTATCCACGGTGATTTGGGTGATATACTCCCAGCTATAACTCACTTGTACATCACACACTCCAACATGAGAAATTGAAAGTTGAGTGCTCGAAGGATGGGTTTCATGAACTGCGGACATTGTGCCTCACCATGGAGGCTCTACATGAAAAATCATCCTAACTCAGAGTCATAGATGCTTACAGCATGGAAACGGGTCCTTTGGCCCAGCTTATCCATGCCGTCCCGTTTCTATCCCTAAGCTTACCTGAACGTAGCTGACAGGTGCCAGGCTATTTCACTTATGCAATGTCACATTGAATGGATTAGGAAAGCAGAATGTTCCAGAATTCCTCTATCTCGGTGAAACGTTTGCCGACTCGCAGTCAGGACACACGGAGGCTGAGTTCTGATCCCCACCATTCTGAACAGCCCAATGTCACACAAGGAATGGCTGTGGGTAAGTTAGTGAAGGGAATGTTCTTACTGAGCTATACTGATTCCAGAGTATGAAGACAAAATAATGGACAGAAACTGACCCCTGCCACGGACACCATAAATTATTGCCCTGCTGCAGACTTCACAAGTTAATACTTTCTAAGCGACTCTGCTTATTTGTTTAAACAATTCATCAATAAAGCCAACACAAATGAATGCCCCTTAATTGTTTTTATTTAAATCAATAATTCAGAACAACACAACAGTCTAGGAATCAGGTACAATGATGTAAGCTGTTCTCTGTTGATAGCTGGAGGTTGCTTCACATATTGTGCCATGGGGAGTCCCCACTGGAAACGGGACAGGTGCCAGGCTAATTTACTTATCCAATGTTACAATGGGTGACGCGGCCTGTACATTTTATCCTGTCCCTATGTCAAACTTTCTACATCATTGTTAAAGTTGGTTAATGCAATCAATTTACCTGTATGACTGATAGCAGCCTGGAACAGCCAATATTATAGGAAGGAGTATCTAACCAGAGCAGCGTGTGTGACCACGAGGCACACTCACCCTCTGCAGGATTAGAAAATCTCGCAAGAATTGTGTTTCCCGATTTTTCCCGCCCCTCATTGGCGGCCACAACATCAACCTGATTTTAATAAATTTGAATAAATGACCCCCTTCACTAAATATTCCTACCTCACCGATGTGACATGACGTTGACCAGACACAAGGCAGTCGAGTGGATCCCTCTGGGATGCAGGGCTAAGTATAGCTCGGGGGGGGGCAGAATTAGAGTGACACAGGTTCCCACTGTGCTAACTTGGCAGAACCAAGCTGTGCCAGGTGGGTGCCAGGGCAAGGGCCCAGTGGGAGTCCCATTGGGTGGGGGGGGGGGGGGGGGGCATTGATGTGAGGTGCAGGGCAGTTAGTTCTATGGTGTTGGTGGGGGGTGTTCAATGCTGCTGGTGGATGTGGGGTGGGGAGCGGAACACTGTCACTCGCAGGTTGATGGGTGGGGGTGAGTCCCTGATCTCCATGAGGGGGGCCGGGGGCAATAGGCTGCAGCGTTGATCAGGACGTCCTTTAAACAGGACGCCGTAAACCTCGCCCGCTTATTTTATTTCTAAGAGGCTCAAGATTTGGCAAGAAAATTGGTCTGTGCAATTGGAGAGTTACAAGTGTGATCCTGACACTTTGCCAAATTCTGGTACGGTTTAGACCAACGTGCTGATTGGTCACATTTGGTTGACACAATTGCTGCTGAGATAGGGGTTTGGGCCGAGTCACATTCAGGAAACTACCACATGAGCAGATATGCACTGCGGTCTGATGGCTGAATAAGCAATTGAAACATTGAAAACAAAACATTATTACAGTAATTATAAAATAAACTTGTCAAAATACACACAGAACAATACCATAAGAAATAAAGAAGCTGGCTTTGCAGCAGTTTTCCCACATCCTGCAGACGTCGCAAGATTTGGAAGCAAGATTCCACAAACAGCAAATGATTAAATGAGCGGAGAATCCGATTGGGTATTGTTCTGAGTGAAGAGAATTCGCTGGCTCTTTTTCAAATTGTGCTGGAGCATTTTCCACTGGCCTTGGTGAATGCTTCATTTGAAAGATGCCAACTCTGTCATTGCAGTATTCTCTCAGTGGAATGTCGGCCAAGATTGTGTATGGTTCCAAGTAAAGTAGCAAAGGCTCCAGTCAGCCAGATTTACTTCAATAACACTCAAACCTGGGATCTCCGAGTTACACAGGTGGGTTTTTGGATATGACGTGGTTGTTTCTATTCCAATGAGCTGGGACAATGCTGCCTCCTTCAATTGGATATCTCCATTGCTTGCCCAACAGTAAGGATTTATGTTTTTTATTTTTAATAGAACAGGGGGTTCACATTGTCCATGGATTAGTTATCTCTGTACTGCTGCCCCAAGTTTTGTAACTGGGGTCAGTCTGTATTATATCATTTTTCATACGTCTCTCAGCAGTTCTCTTTTCTCCACAATAATGATCTTAATTATGCTGTGGATCCAGGTTCTTTGTCCTTTGCCAGAAGAAGGCTGGTGAGTTGCTTGTCTGTGACGGTCAGCTGGTGGAACACTCCCATGGCTTGGCACAGGTATACAGCAAGGATATGCTTACACTGCAAAGTCAGCAACGCAGAAACAGACTTCAAAGAAAGTTGCTACTCGGATTGTTCAGAACTTGCAATTGCTTTACTCCCTCAGAAGCATAACATGCAATATTAATACAATTAATTAACTTGGGATACTGGTGTTTAAAAAATAGAACAAGTTACAGATCAGGGAATTATTGTGCAATTAACCTAACATGGGGAATGGAGATGCTTGCGAGCGTTTTTGACATTACATAGAACATACAGTTCAGGAGGCCATTCAGCCCATCGAGTCTGCACTGACCCTCTTAAACCCTCACTTCCACCCTATCCCCGTAACCCAATAACCCCTCCTAACCTTTTTGGTCACTAAGGGCAATTTATCATGGCCAATCCACCTAACCTACATGTCTTTGGACTGTGGGAGGAAACCAGAGCACACAGAGGAAACCCACGCAGACACGGGGAGAACGTGCAGACTCCACACAAACAGTGACCCAGCGGGGAATCGAACCTGAGACCCTGGCGCTGTGAAGCCACAGTGCTATCCACTTGTGCTACCGTGCTGCCCATTATTTAGTAAAAGGGTGGCACGGTAGTGCAGTGGTTAGCACTGTTGCTTCACAGCACCAGGGTCCCAGGTACGTTTCCCGGCTTGGGTTACTGGCTGTGCGGAGTCTGCATGTTCTCTCCGTGGGTTTCCTCCGGGTGCTCCGGTTTCCTCCCACTAGTCCCGAAAGACGTGCTGTTAGGTGAATCGGACATTCTGAATTCTCCCTCCGTGTACCCGAACAGGCGCCAGAATGTGGCGGCTAGAGGATTTTCACAGCAACTTCATTGCAGTGTTAATGTAAGCCTACTTGCGACACTAAGATTATTATATATCAATTATTAGCAAGGTAAGTCACCACAGTCCCAGATGACCATAGGCTACTTTCCTCTTTGAGGGGGGGGGGGGGGGGTGCTGACTGGTGGTGGTTTAACCTGAGGGTCACCACACCTCAGGCGAGGGGAGAGGTTGAGAAGGCTGGAATAACCTCAGCCAGTACGGGGATTGAACCCACGCTGCTGCCTCACTCTGCATCACTAACCAGCTGTGCTAAACTGGTCACCAATTAATATGAAGATGTCTGTTGACTATCGATCTGTTGCAGTAAAGGGCTGTGATACAGGATCCCACGCCTTGAGCGTGACTTGAGAACTATTACAAGGGATGAGGTAGAGGAGACAGCAGTGCATTTGGGTCCACGTTGCAGAATGGAGCTGCCAGAATAACACAAGGGACGAAGGAATAAACTAGAAGAGAAAGTGCCTGTCCTGTTAATTAATTCTAAGTTCTTACCAATATGTTGTCATTCCTTCGTAGAACTGAGTACATGAAGGCTGGACATGAGCAATAAAGGCAGGAACTCAGGCAATGATACACCTGACCAGAACTTCCTTCAACCTACAGATCAAAACAAATTATTCATTCAAATCAGAACCAATTCAGAGCAGAAAATGTTTAATCCAAATCACAAACTGGAAATGTTTGGGGAGGATCGAGGGTAATCCAGGTCAGAATTTGTTGTTCTAACCTCGGCTGTGATCAAACTTTGTTTTTTGTGCAGACAGACCCCACAACCCAGCACAACATCTCTCTGGCCAGGCAACAGGCACAATTACCCCTCCAAGTACATGATGAGCCATCAATCGAACGCGAGACGAGTTGCTATACAAAAGTTAGGCTTTAATAAGCTAGAAGTTAGCCCTGCGGTCGACTACAGTAAATGGCCGACCGCCGGGCGTTCTGACTATTTATACCTCGGTAAGGAGGCGTGGTTAACTCAGCCTCTCGACCAATCGGAGAGCCGTCACATGACTGGTCTCAACCAATCGGTCGAGAGGCACATGACCGACCAGGGCCAATGGTAAGCCGGTGTTCTGCACCAATGGCAGACAGCTATGCAAATCATACCACCACATTCACCCCTTGCGGAGAAAGAAGCCAGGGGGGTGGGGGGGGGGGGTGTATCAACGGAGCTGGGGGGGGGGGGGGGGGGGGGGGGGGGGGGGCGGGGGGGGCGGGGGGAGAACTGGTGGTATGAGTAGCAGCCAGAGAAGGGAGAGAGAAAAAAATTTATCTTCTTTTCTTTTATTACATTTTTGTTTTTTGGCTTCCCACTGGCCCAGACAATTAACAACAGTAACCAAAGTTACAACAAGGTCCATGGAGTTGTTGTAATTTAAATCGACTCGATCAGTCTTTTGGTGGCCCGTGACATTCTGGCAGACCGCCGCAGTGGAGTTGGTGACGTCGGTTCAGCCGATGGTGGTGGTTCCGCTGACGTCCTGGAGTCCGGGAGCGATGGTTCTTGAACAGTCTCCGTCACCCGAGCTGGCTGTGGAGACGCCATGGATGGGGAAGGGGTGGCCTGGGTGGGGCGCTGGGGGAAGAAAAACAGGGGGGGGGTCTGTGGTGAAGGGGGGGAAGGCCGCACGCCGGCGGGTGCCAGGTCCCGGAGGGAGACCGTGTCCTGCCGACCGTCGGGGTACTCCACATACGCATACTGCGGGTTAGCGTGGAGTAACTGGACTTGTTCCACCAACGGGTCGGACTTGTGCACCCGCACATGCTTCCGGAGCAAGATGGGTCCGGGAGTGACCAGCCACGTCGGGAGAGGGGATCCGGAGGACGACTTCCTGGGGAAGACAAGAAGACATTCATGAGGTGTCTGATTAGTTGCGGTACAGAGGAGTGAACGGATAGAATGTAGGGCATCGGGGAAAACCTCTTGCCATCGGGAAATAGGGAGATCTCTGGACCGGAGGGCCAGTAGTATGGTCTTCCAGATGGTACCATTCTCCCGCTCGACCTGTAGGTTCCCCTGGGGGTTATAGCTGGTCGTCCTGCTAGAGGCAATGCCCCTGTTGAGCAGGAATTGACGCAGCTCGTCGCTCATAAATGAGGACCCCCGATCGCTGTGTATGTATGCGGGGTAGCCGAACAGGGAGAAGATGGAGAGGAGGGCCTTAATGACAGTCGATGTGGTGATGTCGGGGCAGGGAATGGCGAAGGGGAAGCGGGAATATTCGTTGATTACCGCCAGGAAGTAAATGTTGCGGTTGTTAGAGGGAAGGGGGCCCCTTGAAGTCAATGCTGAGACGTTCGAAGGGGCGGGATGCTTTGATCAGATGTGCGCGCTCGGGGCGGTAGAAGTGCGGTTTGCACTCTGCGCAGATGTGGCAGTCACGGGTTACTGTCCTGACTTCTTCGATGGAGTAGGGCAGGTTGCGGACCTTAATGAAATGGTAGAGACGGGTCACCCCTGGATGGCAGAGGTCCGCGTGGAGGGAGCGGAGGCGGTCTATCTGCACACTGGCGCAGGTACCACGGGACAGGGCATCAGGAGGCTCATTGAGCTTCCCAGGACGATACAAGATCTCATAGTTGTACGTGGACAACTCGATCCGCCACCGTAAGATCTTGTCATTTTTGATCTTGCCCCTTTGTGCATTATCGAACATGAAGGCTACTGACCGTTGGTCTGTGAGGAGGGTAAACCTCCTGCCGGCTAAATAGTGCCTCCAATGTCGCACCACTTCGACTATGGCCTGGGCTTCCTTTTCCACTGAGGGGTGGCGGAGTTCGGAAGCCTGGAGAGTTCTGGAGAAGAAGGCCACGGGTCTGCCCGCTTGGTTCAGGGTGGCCGCCAGAGCTACTTCTGATGCGTCGCTCTCGACCTGGAAGGGGAGGGACTCGTCGATGGCGCGCATCGTGGCCTTTGCGATACCCGCTTTGATGCGGCTAAAGGCCTGGCAAGCCTCTGTCGACGGCGGGAAGGTCATGGTTTGAATGAGGGGACGGGCCCTGTCAGCGTAATTGGGAACCCATTGGGTGTAGTACGCAAAGAAACCCAGGCAGCGTTTGAGGGATTTGAGGGTATTGGGGAGAGGGAGTTCTATCAGGGGGCGCATGCGTTCGGGGTCGGGGCCTATCACTCCGTTACGCACTACGTAGCCGAGGATGGCTAGACGGTCGGTGCTAAACACGCACTTATCCTTATTGTACGTGAGGTTAAGGAGTTTTGCGGTTTGGAGGACTTTCTGGAGGTTGGCGTCCTGGTCCTGCTGATCGTGGCCGCAGATGGTGACATTATCAAGATACGGGAAGGTAGCCCGTAATCCGTACTTGTCGACCATTCGGTCCATCTCCCATTGGAAGACCGAGACTCCATTTGTGACACCGAATGGAACCCTAAGGAAGTGGTAGAGGCGCCCATCTGCCTCAAACGCGGTGTACAGTCAGTCACTCGCGCGGAGGGGGAGCTGGTGGTAAGCGGACTTAAGGTCCACAGTGGAGAAGACTTTGTATTTTGCGATATCGTTTACCATGGCGGAAATACGGGGGAGAGGATACGCATCCAGTTGCGTAAACCGGTTGATGGTCTGGCTATAGTCGATGACCATCCGGTTTTTCTCCCCAGTCCGGATCACCAGCACTTGGGCTCGCCAGGGGCTGTTGCTGACCTCGATGACCCCTTCCTTCAGCAACCTCTGGACCTCGGACCTGATGAAGGACCGGTCCTGGGCGCTGTACCGTCTGCTCCGTGTCGCGATGGGTTTGCAATCGGGGGTGAGATTAGCAAACAGGGAGGGAGGGTCCACTTTGAGGGACGCGAGGCTGCAGACAGTGAGGGGGGGGTATAGGGCCGCTGAATTGGAAGGTTAAGCTCTGCAGGTTGCACTGGAAGTCCAGTCCTAGGAATGCCGGTGCGCAAAGGTCAGGGAGGACAAGGAGTTTGTAATTTTTAAAAACCTTCCCTTGGACCGTGAGGTCCGCGATGCAGCACCCGGTGATGTGGACGGAGTGCGAACCTGAGGCTAACCCGATTTTGTGTTTTACAGGATGGACAGGGAGCGCGCAGCGTCTTACCGTGGCAGGGTGAACGAAGCTTTCCGTGCTCCCGGAGTCCAGCAGGCAGCCCGCCTCGTGGCCGTTGAGGTGGATCAGCGTAGTCGTTTTGGCGAGCGTGCGTGGACGTGACTGGTCGAGCTGAATGGCCGCGAGCCGTGGAGAAGATCCATAGTCGTCGTCGTCGGCCAAGTAGATGCTGGAAGAACCTTGCGTGCCAGTCCCGGAAGGTGGTGCCCAGGATCCGAACGTGGAGTCGGGGCCCCAAGATGGCGGCGCCCGCGGGGTCCTCGTGGTTGAGGGGGGCGGAGTTAGCGGTGCCGGCGGGCCGACCGGAGCGGCTGGGAGCGGGGCAGAGAGGCGCGCAGGCCAGGTGCAGGGGCCTGGGGGCGGCGAGGAGAGAGTTGCGCGGTGCACTGGAGGGGCCCGGAGAGGGGGAGGCGCGCAGGCCGGGCGCGGGGGGGGGGGGGGGAGATCGGCGGGGCGTACTGGAGGGGCCAGCAAGGGCCCGGAGGGGGGGATCCCCGGTCGCTGCGCGGTACAGCAGTGACCGATTTGGCTTGGCAGACGGAGGAGAAGTGGCCCTTCTTCCCTCAGCACTTACAGAGGGCGGAGCGGGCTGGGCAGCGCGGGCGAGGGTGTAGCAGCGGGGCCCCGTGGGCTTGTCGGGGCGTCCCGCGGCGCAGGCCTGAGGGAGGTCGGGAGCGGCGGATGGCGGTGGGGAAGCGTCCCGCGGCGCAGGCCTGAGGGAGGTCGGGAGCGGTGGATGGCGGTGGGGAAGCGTGCCAGGAGGCCCAGGATGGTGCAGCGCGGCTGGGGACATAGGCGCGGGCGTTTAAATCGGCGACCTCCAGGGAGGTGGAGAGAGTCCGTGTCTCAGTTAGGCTGAGGCCGTCTTTCTCCAGCATCCGCTGGCGGATAGCGGGGGACTGCATCCCAGCCACGTAAGCATCTCTGATCAGTAGTTCCATGTGCTCCGTGGCTGAAACTGCGAGGCAGGAGCAGTTCCTCCCCAGGATGGCGAGGGCCTGGTAAAATCGGTCTAATGACTCACCGGGGAGCTGTTGTCTGGTGGCCAGCAGATGTCGGGCGAACACTCTGTTGACTGGTTTAAGGAATTGTCCATTCAGCTTAAGCATGGCCGCATCGTAATCTTTCTCTTCCCTGATCATCGCGTAGGCCGCCGTGCCCACGCTGGAGTGGAGGATGTGAAGCTTTTGTGCCATGGTGGGGGGGCTGCTTGCGGACGCCAGGTATCCATCGAGACATGCCAGCCAATGTTGAAAGATTTCTGAAGCGTTCTGCGTTTGCGGGCTGATGCGGAGGCATTCGGGCTTGATCCGGAGCTCCATCTTCAAAAATCTAGCTTATTAAATTGATGAGCCATCAATCGAACGCGAGACGAGTTGCTGTACAAAAGTTAGGCTTTAATAAGCTAGAACTTAGCCCTGCGGTCGACTACAGTAAATGGCCGACCGCCGGGCGTTCTGGCTATTTATACCTCGGTATGGAGGCGTGGTTAACTCAGCCTCTCGACCAATCGGAGAACTGTCACATGACTGGTCTTAACCAATCGGTCGAGAGGCACATGACCGACCAGGGCCAATGGTAAGCCGGTGTTCTGCACCAATGGCAGACAGCTATGCAAATCATACCACCACAGTACACACTACAATAAATCAGTAGATAGTGAAACACTCATTCAGTAACAGGCTCCACCCCCAAACAAACTACAATGTGAAACTCAAACTAACAATAGCAAAAAGGGAAAGGAAGTTTCCTTAGATTTAGCTGATTATATGTTTGCAATGCACTTTGCTGTGCTTCACATTGTTTTTTCAGCTTGCTTGACCAGGCAATCGCAATGTGCTATAGGTCTTGGCTTTCACCCTACAACTTATTGAATAGAACCTACCTGGGGTTGAGTTCTATTATTGTGCCCATTTGTGAAGTTGGTTTACACAGTGGGTAAAGAGGCTATACATCTCTGGGCCTTGTCATTAAATCCTTTTTTTTAAGTTCCTGTGTACTTTGTGAACTAACACATGTGGAGGTTCTAACACTTAGGGCACAGAATGTTCCAAGACGTTAACTGTGATTCTGCCTAGTAACAAAGGAGGGACTCGCTTGGAATGTCCCTAGATCAGTTCATTGGCCAGTCAGTTTTTGTCACTCAGTGGCTCAGGGTCAGACGGTGATGCTGAAGTGCTGCTGTTGGCTCTGAGGAACTGGATTGGGGCTCAATGAAACCCCAACAGTCATTATGGTAGCTATTGTGCAGTTGAGGCTCCAAAGGTGCACAGTAGCTGTTTTCTAGCCCCATGCTGCTGAGAGCATTTGCACTCCGATGACGCATTGGTAGCTCGGTCAAGAAAGCCCACGTGACTGTGCTTGGCAGAAGAAGAAAAGGCAACAGGAAGGAGACGTAAGGCAGTTGGGGCTCAGAAGTCTGGAAGAATGGAGAAGGTGGCCAAAGGTCAGCGGCTCAGTGCTCAGAAGTAGCCCTGAGAATCATGTATATCTTGGTACAGTCGAAAGGCGTTGGCATAGTGGTATGGTCACTGGACTAGTAATTCAGCGACCCAGGGTAATGCTCTGGAGAGCCAGGTTTATTGATTAGGGATGGGCAAGGGCAATAAATGTTGGCCCAGCCAATGGTGCTCACATCACTGAAGGAATAAAACAAAGGACCAGAGTTTGGACAGACCCAGGGCAGTGACAGACCCAGGGCAGTGACAGACCCAGGACAGTGACAGACCCAGGGCAGTGACAGACCCAGGGCAGTGATAGACCCAGGGCAGTGACAGACCCAGGGCAGTGATAGACCCAGGGCAGTGATAGACCCAGGGCAGTGACAGACCCAGGGCAGTGACAGACCCAGGGCAGTGACAGACCCAGGGCAGTGACAGACCCAGGGCAGTGACAGACCCAGGGCAGTGACAGACCCAGGGCAGTGACAGACCCAGGGCAGTGACAGACCCAGGGCAGTGACAGACCCAGGGCAGTGATAGACCCAGGGCAGTGACAGACCCAGGGCAGTGACAGACCCAGGGCAGTGACAGACCCAGGGCAGTGAAGCCTAGCTTTCTAGTAAAAAGCTGAAGTTGCACCATCAAGTACAGGCTGGAGTGCACACTCATGAATCCAAAGGGACATTATCTGGGAGGCTAGATTGAAATCCTGTGAGGTGAGCAGTCGTTGTGGCCAGTCCAAGTCAAAAGTGGCTGTTGTGAGTCCAGAGACCAGATATCGAAACTGAAGAATGTGGAATTCCTCGAGAGAGTGTCTTAATGAGATTGGGTTTAACAAAATTTGGGGCAGCACGGTAGCATGGTGGTTAGCATAAATGCTTCACAGCTCCAGGGTCCCAGGTTCGGTTCCCGGCTGGGTCACTGTCTGTGCGGAGTCTGCACATCCTCCCCGTGTGTGCATGGGTTTCCTCCGGGTGCTCCGGTTTCCTCCCACAGTCCAAAGATGTGCGGGTTAGGTGGATTGGCCAGGCTAAATTGCCCGTAGTGTCCTTAAAAGTAAGGTTAAGGGGGGGTTGTTGGGTTACGGGTATAGGGTGGATACGTGGGTTTGAGTAGGGTGATCATTGCTCGGCACAACATCGAGGGGCCGAAGGGCCTGTTCTGTGCTGTACTGTTCTATGTTCTATGAAGTAAAGAGCAGATATAATCTGGGTGTTGGTGGCCTCGACCAACTGGAGAGGTAATCTGGAAGTCACAGTGACATAGTGGGGACGTACAGGCTGCACATTTAAAAATCCAATTAACACAAAGGAACTCATCCACCCATTTGTTTTGTGCACAATACTGTTTTTTACAAAGGCTGAGTTACACAGAACACTTCCTGCAAAACCACTTCTATTTTTAATAAACTGCTTTTGCAATATCGGCTTTACTCTCCATGCACAATGACCCAGATAGCAACATTTCACAATCACCGCACTGAGCCTGGCCTCGTTCTGCTGCTGTTCACTCAATATTCCACACAGTTTAAATTCATATCGATCAGTACATTCAAGCTGTTAGTCATTCTTCCAGCATTCATTCAAACAGTGTCGGCGGAGCTTTACTCTGTATCTAACCCCGTGCTGTACCTGTCCTGGGAGTGTTTGATGGGGACAGTGTAGAGGGAGCTTTACTCTGTATCTAACCCCGTACTGTACCTGTCCTGGGAGTGTTTGTTGGGGACAGTGTAGAGGGAGCTTTACTCTGTATCTAACCCCGTGCTGTACCTGTCCTGGGAGTGTTTGATGGGGACAGTGTAGAGGGAGCTTTACTCTGTATCTAACCCCGTGCTGTACCTGCCCTGGGAGTGTTTGATGGGGACAGTGTAGAGGGAGCTTTACTCTGTATCTAACCCCGTGCTGTCCCTGTCCTGGGAGTGTTTGATGGGGACAGTGTAGAGGGAGCTTTACTCTGTATCTAACCCCGTACTGTACCTGTCCTGGGAGTGTTTGTTGGGGACAGTGTAGAGGGAGCTTTACTCTGTATCTAACCCCGTGCTGTACCTGTCCTGGGAGTGTTTGATGGGGACAGTGTAGAGGGAGCTTTACTCTGTATCTAACCCCGTGCTGTACCTGTCCTGGGAGTGTTTGATGGGGAAAGTGTAGAGGGAGCTTTACTCTGTATCTAACCCCGTGCTGTACCTGTCCTGGGAGTGTTTGATGGGGACAGTGTAGAGGGAGCTTTACTCTGTATCTAACCCCGTGCTGTACCTGTCCTGGGAGAGTTTGATGGGGACAGTGTAGAGGGAGCTTTACTCTGTATCTAACCCCGTGCTGTACCTGTCCTGGGAGTGTTTGATGGGGACAGTGTAGAGGGAGCTTTACTCTGTATCTAACCCCGTGCTGTACCTGTCCTGTGAGTGTTTGATGGGGACAGTGTAGAGGGAGCTTTACTCTGTATCTAACCCCGTGCTGTACCTGTCCTGGGAGTGTTTGATGGGGACAGTGTAGAGGGAGCTTTACTCTGTATCTAACCCCGTGCTGTACCTGTCCTGGGAGTGTTTGATGGGGACAGTGTAGAGGGAGCTTTACTCTGTATCTAACCCCGTGCTGTACCTGTCCTGGGAGTGTTTGATGGGGACAGTGTAGAGGGAGCTTTACTCTGTATCTAACCCCGTGCTGTACCTGTCCTGGGAGTGTTTGATGGGGACAGTGCAGAGGGAGCTTTACTCTGTATCTAACCCCGTGCTGTACCTGTCCTGGGAGTGTTTGATGGGGACAGTGTAGAGGGAGCTTTACTCTGTATCTAACCCCGTGCTGTACCTGTCCTGGGAGTGTTTGATGGGGACAGTGTAGAGGGAGCTTTACTCTGTATCTAACCCCGTGCTGTACCTGTCCTGGGAGTGTTTGATGGGGACAGTGTAGAGGGAGCTTTACTCTGTATCTAACCCCGTGCTGTACCTGTCCTGGGAGTGTTTGATGGGGACAGTGTAGAGGGAGCTTTACTCTGTATCTAACCCCGTGCTGTACCTGTCCTGGGAGTGTTTGATGGGGACAGTGGTGCTGTTCATTTCCTGCACCATTTATTATTTTAGCTTTCAGCGAGCTGTGTCATTCTTTGAAACATACCACAGCTGTTGCATGAAAAGGTTTTTGATTTTCCCTTTAGCCATAGAATATTAATCAACGACTTCATTTATCTTGCACATTAGATGCAGTAAAATACCCTGAAGAGCTTCACCAGAGTGATTGACAAAATCTGACACCAAACCGTATAAAGTGGTGTTGGGACTGGTGGCCAAAACACTCATCAAAGAGTTGGACAGCACGGTGGCGCAGTGGTTAGCACTGCTGCCTCATGGCGCCGAGGTCCCAGGTTTGCTCCCAACCCTGGCTCACTGTCCGTGTGAAGTTTGCACATTCTCCACGTGTCTGCGTGGGTCTCACCCCCACAACCCAAATGTGTGCAGGTTAGGTGGATTGGTCACACTAAATTGCCCCTTAATTGGAGAACAAATTAATTGGGTACTCTAAATTTAGTTAAAAAAAGACTCATCAAAGAGGTAACCTTTAAAGAGCAGCTGAAAGGAGAGACATGGAGAGATTTAGGGAGGGAATTGCAGAGTTTAGTATGCAGGCAGGTGAAAGCACAACGGACAATGGCGGGGTAATCATAAAGGAGACCGCGGGGCGGCATGGCGATTAGCACTACTGCCTCACTACGCCAGGGACCCGGATTCGATTCTGGCTTGGGTCACTGTCTGTGTGGAGCTGCACATCCTCCCAGTGTGTGCGTAGGTTTCCTCCGGGTGCTCCGGTTTCCTCCCACAGTCCAAAGATGTGCAGGTTAGGTGGATTGGACTTGCTAAAATTGCCCCTTAGTGTCCAAAAGGATAGGTGGGGTTATTGGGATGGGGTGAGGGCGTGGGCATAGGTGGGGTGCATCTTTCGGAGAGTTGGTGCAGACTCAATGAACAATACAGCACAGGAACAGGCCCTTCGGCCCTCCAAGCCTGTACTGACCATGGTACCTGCCTGAACTAAAACCATCTGCACTTGCGAAGTCCGTATCCTTCCAGTCCCCCCCTAATGATACATTTGACTAGGTGCCCCTTAAATGCTGCTATCGTACCGGCTCCCACCACCTCCCCAGGCAGCGCTTTCCATATATTTACCACCCTCTGTGTAAAAAGCAATAGGTTAAATAGCCTCTTTCTGCACTGCAGGGATTCAATATCTGCAAAAGAGCAGAATTACAGCAGTGAGATCCCGGAAATAGAAAGCTGGGTGAGGTTACTGCTGTAGGAGGGTGAGCTCACGGAGGATTTGAACACAATTTTATAAACTGTTGACCAACAAGGCGGCATCACTAACATGATTTAAAGATTAAAAAGGCACTAAATGTCATGTAGCTGTCCATGAATTTTAAGCAGAGGTGGCCGACCCTGTCCTACACTGTGGAATGAGGTCAGTAATAGGCTCTGACCTTAGCCTGTGATCATCTTAGAGTTAACACAACTCTTTAAAAGAGGCAGCACCAACACTATGGGCCAAATAGCCTCTTTATGAGCTGTACATTTCTGTCCAACTCTGATTCAATCAACCCATTTTCTGTTTGGTGATGCTGCGCACGAATCATCTTACTCAAATACTGTTTGATTTGATGGTAAGATGTTACAGGGCAGCGAGAAAAAGTCTTGTTCCAATGACTCCACCACAAACACAAAATGGGGAAAGAGAGGTTAGAGTCATGTGGAGTTACTTTCATTTAAGTGACATTGGCGTGAGGATGTCGGCACAGAGTTAGGATCTAGAGGGGGGACCTGATTGAGGTCGACAAAATTATGAGAGGTATGGACAGGGTGGACAGCAACAAGGTTTTTCCAAGAGTGGGGGTGTCAATTACAAGGGGTCACGATTTCAAGGTGAGAGGGGGAAAGTTTAAGGGAGATGTGCGTGGAAAGTTTTTTACGCAGAGGGTGGTGGGTGCCTGGAACGCTTTACCAGCGGAGGTGGTAGAGGCGGGCACGATAGCATCATTTAAGATGCATCTAGACAGATATATGAACGGGCGGGGAACAGAGGGAAGTAGATCCTTGGAAAATAGGCGACAGGTTTAGATGAAGGATCTGGATCGGTGCAGGCTGGGAGGGCCGAAGGGCCTGTTCCTGTGCTGTAATTTTCTTTGTTCTTTTTCTTTGTTCCAGAGGGATGCTATTGGTGTGAGTGTGTCGGCACAGAGTCAGGATCGAGAGGGATGCTGTTCTCTGTGCACCATCATTGCAATGTAATTGTAAATTTGTTTTTTTTAAACTAGTTTCCGGTTTCCCACCTGTGTTTGGATCCAGTTAGAGGGAGGGCCATCTCTAACTCTCCAGTTAGAGGGAGGGCCATCTCTAACTCTCCAGTTAGAGGGAGGGCCATCTCTAACTCTCCAGTTAGAGGGAGGGCCATCTCTAACTCTCCAGTTAGAGGGAAGGCCATCTCTAACTCTCCAGTTAGAGGGAAGGCCATCTCTAACTCTCCAGTTAGAGGGAAGGCCATCTCTAACTCTCCAGTTAGAGGGAAGGCCATCTCTAACTCTCCAGTTAGAGGGAGGGCCATCTCTAACTCTCCAGTTAGAGGGAGGGCCATCTCTAACTCTCCAGTTAGAGGGAGGGCCATCTCTAACTCTCCAGTTAGAGGGAGGGCCATCTCTAACTCTCCAGTTAGAGGGAGGGCCATCTCTAACTCTCCAGTTAGAGGGAGGGCCATCTCTAACTCTCCAGTTAGAGGGAAGGCCATCTCTAACTCTCCAGTTGGAGGGAGGGCCATCTTTAACTATTGGCCAGCTCCCAGTTTATTCAAAATAAATTTAGAGTACCCAATTATTATCTTTTTTCCAGTTAAGGGGCAATTTAGCGTGGCCAATCCACCTACTCTGCACATCTTTGGGTTGTGGGGGTGAGACCCACCCAAACACGGTGAGAATGTGCAAACTTCACACGGACAGTGACCCAGAGCCGGGATTGAACCCGGGTCCTCAGCGCCGTGAGGCAGCAGCGTTAACCACTGCGCCACCCTACCGCCTGGCCCACTGCCAGTTATGAGTCCACAGGATGAAGGACGCATTTTAAAAGCCATGAAATGAATGATCTCCTGTTGAGATGACAGAACTGTCACATGGATGAAATTAGGGTGGCCTGAGGGACAGGAACAATAATGTAGGTGAAACTTTTATTTGCTTATAACCCATGATATTCACTTATAGCCCATGATATTTGCTTATAACCCATGATATTCGCTTATAGCCCATGATATTTGATTATAGCCCATGATATTCGCTTATAGCCCATGATATTCGCTTACCTTGACATGTATCAAAGAGCAATGCTTCTTTTAGCACAAAGGAAAAAAACAAACTCACTCAAAAGTTTTGTTCAACATTTTTAAAACAAGATAGTAATTTTCTTGTTGTGTCACACACAGCGCAGAAACGTTTGCAGGGTCAGCAGGAGGGTTTAATTACATGACAGGTTTACAAGTATGCTGACACAGGAAAAAGATGACAGCAAGTGGAGCAGGTGCAAGAGTCTGAATATATCTGTCAGTAGACACAGTCACAGGTATATTGGAAACGTCTCATTGACTGGCACAGGATTTGTCTTCCTCTTACAGGGTGTTAAATAATGTAACGTAAATTGGGATCTTCCTGATGTGTGGTATTGGGCCAAGGGAACTAGGATAGCCATACTCACAAAAAAATTATAAAAAATGATTTAATTTAAAGCCATTTAAAAACACTATACCTGGTAGAGGGATCTTCCACTGGGAGAGTTGACGAGTGTTACAGCACGTCGGTCCACCAGCTCCAAGGCTTGCAGGGCAGCTGGGCCAAAGACAAACTTTAATCTGGACAAGAAACAACATTTAAGTCAAGTTGGAGCCTTTATATCACCGACAGGAGCCGACAATAACCCAGAACATTCAGCCTCTCCCAAGTTGAAACATTCAACACTTCCCTCCCTGAGGAAAAGTGTTGTCCATTCTCAAGGAAACTGTTCTTAAAACAACTGTGTTAAAATAGAGCACAATAACCTCACTGACAAGTGTTGAGGAAAGTTATATGGGCAGCAGGTGTAATCCTGCACATTGTCCCTGTGTGAAGTATGCAGATGAAGCAGGTCCTGAGTCACAGCATTGACTACACGTGACTCCCTCCCTCCTCACCCGCACAACCGTTTTGAAAAATTAACAAACTCCTTCAAATCACGAAAAATACCTTTGTAAAGCAGTTCTCATTATTTTTAATACGCAAAGATACACCGTTCCTCCACACTCTCCCCACGATATATTTACTATTTTCGGTTTATCAAAACCCATCCAACTTTGTTTCTAAAGTTGGATTAATTGTCCGTCTCTACACAAGGCACAAAATGAGGCAACTTTGCTCCATCATGTCAGTGCCAGCTGGAAGAGTTATCCAGCCTGAACCTAACTTCCAGTTCTCGGTCTGTGCTCCTGGAAGTTACAGCACTCGTGCATGTCCATGTTTCAATGTCCCTGCTTTTAGCAATTATTATCTTCATGAGGAAAAGGTCCAATTCCACCTTCTTTATTCATTCAACACTCTGCTTACTGTTTCCGCAATTTAAAACTAGCATTCAGTGATTGAGATTGTTTTGTTGAGGTTGAACGTTTTTGTTTCAAGAATCTGAATGTCATGTCGGAATGTATTCTCGAGAGGGAAACTTGGGGATCAAGCCAAACAGAATGAAAATGAAATGAATGAAATTAAATGAAAATCGCTTATTGTCACAAGGAGGCTTCAATGAAGTTACTGTGAAAAGCCCCTAGTCGCCACATTCCGGCGCCTGTTCGGGGAGGCCGGTACGGGAATTGAACCGTGCTGCTGGCCTGCCTTGGTCTGCTTTAAAAGCCAGCGATTTAGCCCAGTGTACTAAACCAGCCCCTAATATTCCTGCTCTACACCAAGCACAATACAGACACCTGTCTTCTATCTGTGGATCCTTTTTAGTTTTCATTCCCCGAATTCTGGCTCGTGTTTCATATATTTTTTTCAATTCAATCACATTGTCCCAGATTGAACAATCGTCCCTTTCTGGGTTTTCTTTTCCACTAGTACTGGGTAGTTAACGTGTACGGCTTTCACGGAGTTTGGATTGGCATTGAGGGGGTCACTATTCAACACGGTCGGCTACATATAAAATATATGCAGGGAGAATAAAGGTAGTGCATAATTGCTGGCACAAGCAATTCCAGATGTGGTACAGGAGCTCGTGGCTTGATGGAGCATCGATCCAAATGGCTTTGAGTTTACTTTCATAGATGGTTGCACGTTCACAGAATTAACACAAATCAAAGTTGATTTGTTGTGACAGTTTAACCAAAGTAATGTTTGACAATACTTGGAATGATGATATATATTGTGTAATGCATGGATATATATAGTGAATATATACGTTTCCACTGATGAATTACTGGATAAACGCAAAAAGCCAATGTAATACTAAGTCTGGAGTGTCGTGGTGAGATTCCCACGCTGAGCTCAGTTAGCCACCCTGCAGTCTGTGTGGGAGGGTAAAGTCAGCCAGGGTTCCCTCCAGACTGGTCTGCATGATGGAGATCACATAAAAGAAGGATCATGCTGGCTAGGCTGAACACAGTACAAAGTGTTGCTTCTGTTTCGCACAAACTGCTTACGTGAGGCAGAATTTTCATCAATGAAAACAAACAGGTCAGGATCAACACTTACCATGACGTGCTGACACCTGTCAAAGATACCTCCATGTCTTGACAGAACTGGGACTCAACATCAGGAACAAGTTTCAAATTCGGGGCTAAACAAATATTCTACACGATAACCTTCAGTCCGGAATCAATTATTCAGAAACACCAGTCGTCAGGAAATGTTTGGAGAAGACCCAAACATTCCTGCGATGTCATTGCCACAATTTTAGTGCAGTATGTTTGAGAGTACAGACACGGAAGATCCAGCATTTGCATGAGTAAAGCCATTATTATTAGTGCTTTATAATGTTTTATCACTGTCTATGTTTCAGGTAAATATTTTGAAATTCTTACCTGTGTGTGTGTGGCACTGGGAAGGCGAACGTTTATTATCCGCCCCTAATTGCCCGTGAGAAAGTGATAGTGAGCTGCTTTCATAAACGGCTGCAGTGGATAATGTCAGTAAGGCATTTGACAAGGCCCACCACGACAGGCTGGTCAGAAAAGTGAAATTCCAATACAATATAGGAGAAGGTGACAGGTTGGAGGTTTTTGCGAATGGAAAGGGGTTTCCAATGGTGTTCCACAGGGCTCGGTGTTGGGCCCTTGCTGTTTCTCTGTATGTTAATGATTTGGACTTAATGTGGTGGTATGAATGGGAAATTTAACACAATAATTGGCCGTGTAGTTGATAGTGAAGAGGACGGCTGTCGACTCCAGAATGATATCAGGGGCTGGTTTAGCACAGTGGGCTAAACAGCTGGCTCGTAATGCAGAACTGCGTCTGGGATGTTGCGCTGGGGTGCTGCGCCTGGGGTGCTGGGCCTGGGGTGCTGCGCCTGGGGTGCTGCGCCTGGGGTGCTGCGCCTGGGGTGCTGCGTCTGGGGTGCTGCGTCTGGGGTGCTGCGTCTGGGGTGCTGCGTCTGGGGTGCTGCGTCTGGGGGGCTGCGTCTGGGGGGCTGCGTCTGGGGGGCTGCGCCTGGGGTGCTGCGCCTGGGGTGCTGCGTCTGGGGTGCTGCGTCTGGGGTGCTGCGTCTGGGGTGCTGCGCTGGGGTGCTGCGTCTGGGGTGCTGCGCCTGGGGTGCTGCGCCTGGCGTGCTGCGCCTGGGGTGCTGCGTCTGGGGTGCTGCGTCTGGGGTGCTGCGTCTGGGGTGCTGCGTCTGGGGTGCTGCGTCTGGGGTGCTGCGTCTGGGGTGCTGCGTCTGGGGTGCTGCGTCTGGGGTGCTGGGTCTGGGGTGCTGCGCCTGGGGTGCTGCGTCTGGGGTGCTGGGTCTGGGGTGCTGCGCCTGGGGTGCTGCGTCTGGGGTGCTGGGTCTGGGGTGCTGCGCCTGGGGGGCTGCGTCTGGGGTGCTGGGTCTGGGGTGCTGCGTCTGGGGGGCTGCGCCTGGGGTGCTGCATCCCTCGGAGATGTGTAGCTATTTGAATTGTCCTGCACACAGTAATAAACAGGTTCACCACAGTGAGCTCGAGCACGTGAGGGCTGGGCAAGGCTGGCTGAGGAATTGATTAAAAGGGCATTTGGGATCTTGGTCTTTAGAAACAGAGTAAGAAGTCTTACAACACCAGGTTAAAGTCCAACAGGTTTGTTTCAAACACGAGCTTTCGGAGCACGGCTCCTTCTTCAGGTGAATGGAAAGGCTTGTTCCAGAAATGTTTATATAGACACAGTCAGAGATGCCCCGGAATGCGAGCACCTGCAGGCAATCAAATCATCAAAGATGCAGAGAGAGAGGTAACTCCAGGTTAAAGAGGTGTGAATTGTCCCAAGCCAGTTCAGTCGGTAGGCCTCTGCAAGTCCAGGCTTGTTGGTGGGGGCCGAATGTAATGTAGAAACAGAGGCATAGAACAGAAAAGCAAGAACATTATGATGAATCTTTATAAAACGCTAGCTCGGTCTTCTCTGGAATATTGTGTCCAGTGCTGGGCACCACACTTTAGGAATGACGTGAGGCCATACTGACCGTGTCGAGTGGATTTGCGCAATGGTCTGAAGGATGAGGGAGTTCAGTTATGAAGTTAGATTGGCAAAGCCGGAGTTCTCCCAAGAGAAGGGAAGGTTTAGAGGAGATCTGATTGTGGCATTCAAACTCAGGAAGGCTGTGGGCAGAGTAGAGAGAGAGAAATTGTTCCCTTTGACAGAGGGGTTGAGAAACAGACGTCATAAGTTTCAGGTGATAAATAAAATAACCAAATGCGACACTAAAACCTGCGGCAGGTGGTTAGGAATGTACTGCCCGAGACCCACGCTGGAGGCAGATTCAACTGCAGCTTTCAAAAGGGAATTGGTTAAATGCCTGAAGGTATAAAATCCCAGGTTTATGGAGAAAAGGCAGGGAAGTATCAGGACCGTACAGGCTTGGAGGGCCGAAGGGCCTGTTCCTGTGCTGTATTGTTCTTTGAAGTAGGAGCCGCTGAACTGTTCTTACAGAGAGCTAGTGGGGACTCGACAGGCCGATTCACCTCCTTCTATGCCGACATCTTTTGAAGATTCTATTCTAATTCTGTACCTGCCAGAATAATGTCAGATCGGGTTTTACATCAGGAATAACTTTGAAAATCAACCTAGCTTTTAGATATCAACAGAATAAGCAATTAGCGCCCTCCTGTGGTAATGAAGTGAAGAGCAAAGTAAAGCAGGCAGAGAGAGATAGAGTGTGAGAGAGAGAGAGAGAGACAGGCAGAGAGAGACGGGCAGAGAGAGAGAGAGAGAGACATGGGAGAGAGAGAGAGAGAGACGGGCAGAGAGAGAGAGAGACAGGCAGAGAGAGAGAGAGAGACGGGCAGAGAGAGAGAGAGACGGGCAGAGAGAGAGAGAGACGGGCAGAGAGAGAGAGAGAGACGGGCAGAGAGAGAGAGAGAGAGAGACAGGCAGAGAGAGAGAGAGAGACAGGCAGAGAGAGAGAGAGAGACGGGCAGAGAGAGAGAGAGAGAGAGACGGGCAGAGAGAGAGAGAGAGACAGAGAGAGATGGGGCAGAGAGAGAGAGAGACGGGCAGAGAGAGAGAGAGAGACGGGCAGAGAGAGAGAGAGAGACGGGCAGAGAGAGAGACAGAGAGAGACGGGCAGAGAGAGAGAGAGAGAGACGGGCAGAGAGAGGAAGAGAGATGGGCAGAGAGAGAGAGAGAGAGAGAGAGAGAGACATGGCAGAGAGAGAGAGACATGGGAGAGAGAGAGAGAGAGACGGGCAGAGAGAGAGAGAGAGAGGGATCAGGCAGAGAGAGAGAGAGACAGGCAGAGAGAGAGAGAGACGGGCAGAGAGAGAGAGAGAGACAGAGAGAGATGGGGTAGAGAGAGAGAGAGACGGGCAGAGAGAGAGAGAGACAGAGAGAGATGGGGCAGAGAGAGAGAGAGAGACAGGCAGAGAGAGAGAGACAGAGAGAGAGAGAGAAACAGAGAGAGAGAGACAGAGAGAGATAGGGGCAGAGAGAGAGACGGGCAGAGAGAGAGAGACGGGCAGAGAGAGAGAGAGAGAAACAGAGAGAGAGACAGAGACAGAGAGAGAGACAGAGAGGGGGAGAGAGAGAGAGGGGGAGAGAGAGAGAGACAGAGACAGAGAGAGACAGAGAGAGAGAGAGACAGAGAGAGAGAGAGAGAGAGACAGAGAGAGACACACAGAGAGAGAGAGAGAGACAGAGAGAGAGTCAGAGAGAGAGAGGGAGAGAGAGAGAGAGAGACAGAGAGAGAGAGAGAGAGAGAGAAACAGAGAGAGAGAGAGACGGAGAGAGAGACGGAGAGAGAGATAGAGAGACAGAGAGAGAGAGAGACAGAGAAAGACGGGAGAGTCGGGGGAGAGACAGGGTGAGTCAGGGAGAGACAGGGAGAGACAGGGAGAGACAGGGAGAGTCGGGGTGAGACAGGGAGAGACAGGGAGAGACAGGGAGAGTCGGGGAGAGACAGGGAGAGACAGGGAGAGTCGGGGCAGAGACAGGGAGAGACGGGGCAGAGACAGGGAGTGACGGGGAATGACAGGGAGAGACAGGGAGAGACAGGGAGAGTCGGGGCAGAGACAGGGAGAGACGGGGAGAGACAGGGAGTGACGGGGAATGACAGGGAGAGACAGGGAGAGACGGGGAGAGACGGGGAGAGACGGGGAGGGACAGGGAGAGATGGGGGAGAGTCGGGGCAGAGACAGGGAGAGACAGGGAGGGACAGGGAGGGACTGGGAGGGACAGGGAGAGTCGGGGCAGAGACAGGAAGAGACGGGGCAGAGACAGAGAGAGACCAGGGAGAGGCGGGGAGAGTCGGGGCAGAGACAGGGAGAGTCGGGGCGGAGACAGGGGAGAGACAGGGGGAGAGTCGGGGAGAGACGGGGCAGAGACAGGGAGAGACAGGGAGAGACGGGGGGAGAGTCGGGGAGAGACAGGGAGAGACTGGGAGAGACGGGGAGAGTCGGGGCAGAGACAGGGAGAGACGGGGCAGAGACAGGGAGAGTTGGAGAGAGACAGGGAGACCACCCCACTCAAGAAAGAGTGTGGCAACTACAGGCTAAGTCGTGTAGCATCTGTCTATCTCAGCTGTAAACATACTTAATGACCCAACCTCTACAGCTCTCTGCGGTAAAAAATTCCACAGATTCACTGCCCTCAGCGAAGAAACTCCTCATCACTGCTGTGCTCGGAGATTATGCCCTCTGGCCCTAGACTCTCCCACAGGGGAAACAATCTCTTGGCATCTTATAATCTTTATCTTTATTATTGCCACAAGTAGGCTTACGTTAACACTGCAATGAAGATACTGTGAAAAGCCCCTAGTCACCACATTCCGACGCCTGTTCGGGGAGGCCGATACGAGAAAAACACCTATAGTGAGACCGAGTCGGAGAGGTTATTATACTAAATACTTCAGATATAAGTGTTCCCAGAATGGAGATTGCATTATTGACCAGATGCACCGAGATCACTTTCTATAACATTGAAGATACAGTGCATCATTGTATGAAAACTCCGAGAGATGAGGTAAACAATCCAGTCACTTCTACATCATCGAGATCAAAAATTGCAGACTGGGGCAGCACAGTGGCCTAGTGGTTAGCACAACCGCCTCACGGCGCTGAGGTCCCAGGTTCGATCCCGGCTCTGGGTCACTGTCCGTGTGGAGTTTGCACATTCTCCCCGTGTCTGCGTGGGTTTCGCCCCCACAACCCAAAGATGTGCAGAGTAGGTGGATTGGCCACGCTAAATTGCCCCTTAATTGGAAAAAATAATTGGGTAATCTAAATTAAAAAAAAAAAAAATTGCAGACTGTGTGTTGAACAAATTACAAATGTTGATTAATGGTCATGGCAAAATAAATTGGTGATTGGAACAGACTGCTTGTATGCACACCGTATATACACAGGCACTATGAAACTATCAGGAAACTTTAATAAATAAAATATTAATTTTAAATTATTCATCATCACCAGCAATCTCAATAATGCAATCAAAGCTTATCCCAGAATCAAATAAGACATTTAATAAATGGTTTCTGAGTTAAAGAGCCAGGGGACAGATGGAAAATCTCTTGTACTCACGCCAGAAGCAGTTCATCAGTCACTGGAAAAAACAAGAAAGCTCATTAGTGTCCCGTTCACAAACATTTCCTCTTAAAGCTAATCTTAATAACACAGTCAGGCACTCTGAATTGTGCATTGAATAGAAAGATAACCAGTGTTGAAAAAAATTGTCTATTTGCCTCCCAATTCATTCCACAGCAAATGCTGTTCAGGAGAAACAGCCGGTTTCTCTGCTCAGTGGGTGGTGGGGGCTAGCATGGGAGCTGAATGTTGCTACTGATTCAAAAGCCCTGGGTTGGGGGTCAGCCAGGGTTCCCACAGGCTGGGAAATTCAAGAGTATTAGCGAAGGACAGGATCAGACTGAATTGTGATGGTTCTACGGCCAAAAACCCTCAACCATGACAGATGGCCACCCTGGTTAAGGCACTGGGAGGAGAGCTGCCAACTCCTGCTATACTGCAACCACAGAATAATTCAGTGTGTCTGGAAGGGAGAGAAATAAAGAGAGATGTTGGAATAGACAATCAGCACTGGGCCCTGAAGAGTTGTTCTGAAGCATTTTCCACTAGTTATAAAGGTCAAGGCAGCTATGGATAGTAGATGGTGATGATAATCCAGAGACTATTTTTTTTTAGGAATATTAACCCAGAGGTTGAGAGTTCAAATCCCACAATACAAAATTATGAAACTGGATTTGAAATGTCTAGCGGCAGAGCAAACACGGCTGATTTGAGAATGTGAGATTCTGGAGGTGCCACCAAACTTTATCTTTCTGATTTACGAAACTAGCACCAAAGTCTCATAACTATAGTTTCCCACGGCGCCGAGGACCCGGGTTAGCACTGCTGCCTCACGGCGCCGAGGACCCGGGTTAGCACTGCTGCCTCACGGCGCCGAGGACCCGGGTTAGCACTGCTGCCTCACGGCGCCGAGGACCCGGGTTAGCACTGCTGCCTCACGGTGCCAAGGACCCGGGTTAGCACTGCTGCCTCACGGTGCCAGGGACCCGGGTTAGCACTGCTGCCTCACGGCGCCGAGGACCCGGGTTAGCACTGCTGCCTCACGGCGCCGAGGACCCGGGTTAGCACTGCTGCCTCACGGCACCGAGGACCCGGGTTAGCACTGCTGCCTCACGGTGTCGAGGACCCGGGTTAGCACTGCTGCCTCACGGCGCCGAGGACCCGGGTTAGCACTGCTGCCTCACGGTGCCAAGGACCCGGGTTAGCACTGCTGCCTCACGGTGCCAGGGACCCGGGTTAGCACTGCTGCCTCACGGCGCCGAGGACCCGGGTTAGCACTGCTGCCTCACGGTGCCAGGGACCCGGGTTAGCACTGCTGTCTCACAGTGCCAGGGACCCGGGTTAGCACTGCTGTCTCACAGTGCCAGGGACCCGGGTTAGCACTGCTGCCTCATGGCGCCGAGGACCCGGGTTAGCACTGCTGCCTCACGGCGCCGAGATCCCGGGTTAGCACTGCTGCCTCACGGCGCCGAGATCCCGGGTTAGCACTGCTGCCTCACAGCGCCGAGATCCCGGTTAGCACTGCTGCCTCAAGGTGCAGAGGTCCCGGGTTAGCACTGCTGCCTCAAGGTGCAGAGGTCCCGGGTTAGCACTGCTGCCTCACGGCGCCGAGGACCCGGGTTAACACTGCTGCCTCACGGTGCAGAGGACCCGGGTTAGCACTGCTGCCTCACGGTGCAGAGGTCCCGCGTTAGCACTGCTGCCTCACGGTGCAGAGGTCCCGCGTTAGCACTGCTGCCTCACGGCGCCGTGGACCCAGGTTTGATCCTGGCTCTGGATCACTGTCTGTGTGGAGTTTGCACATTCTCGCCGTGTCTGCGTGGGTTTCACCCCCACAACCCAAAGACGTGCAGGGTAGGTGGATTGGCCGCACTAAATTGCCCCTTAATTGGAAAAAAATTATTGGGTACTCTAGAACTTATTTTAAAAATAGTTTCCCAAAGCTGGATCATCCTGGTGATTCTTTTTTATTATTAACGGCAATTTTAGCGTGGCCAATCCTCCTAACCTGCACATCTTTGGGCTGTAGGGCTGAAACCCACGCAGGCACGGGGAGAACGGGCAAACTCCACCCGGACAGTGACCGAGGGTCGGGATTCGAACCCGAGTCCTCGGCGCCGCAGTCCCAGTGCTATCCACTGTGCCACATGCCGTCCTCTTCCTGGTGATCCTAGCAATTCTTCATTTGCTGCCGCCTACGATTAACTTGTGCAATTCTAAATATTTATTAACTGGATCATTCATTATGGCCGAGAGATGGGAAAATGTAACCAATTCTGACCTCCTTTCAATTGCCCAAGGGGTTTTCCATCAAGGGCCAGTAAATTGGCAGAAACCCCCTCCCCCACTGACCCACAGAAACCCCCCCCCCCCCACTGACCCGCAGAAACCCCCCTCCCCCACTGACCCACAGAAACCCCCTCCCCACTGACCCGCAGAAACCCCCCTCCCCCACTGACCCACAGAAACCCCCCTCCCCCACTGACCCACAGAAACCCCCCTCCCCCACTGACCCACAGAAACCCCCCCCCCACAGAAAACCCCTCCCCCACTGACCCACAGAAACCCCCTCCCCCACTGACCCACAGAAACCCCCCTCCCCCACTGACCCGCAGAAACCCCCCCTCCCCCACTGACCCGCAGAAACCCCCCTCCCCCACTGACCCACAGAAACCCCCCCTCCCCCACTGACCCTCAGAAACCCCCCTCCCCCACTGACCCTCAGAAACCCCCTCCCCCACTGACCCGCAGAACCCCCCTCCCCCACTGACCCACAGAAACCCCCTCCCCCACTGACCCACAGAAACCCCCCCCCACAGAACCCCCTCCCCCCACTGACCCCGCAGAAACCCCCCTCCCCCACTGACCCCAACAGCAACCCCCCCTCCCCCACTGACCCGCAGAAAACCCCCTCCCCCCTGCCCCGCAGAACCCCCTCCCCCACTGACCCGCAGAACCCCCTCCCCCACTGACCCGTAGAACCCCCCCTCCCCACTGACCCGTAGAAACCCCCCTCGCCCACTGACCCGCAGAAACCCCCCTCCCCCACTGACCCTTTGAAAACCCCCCCCCCCCCACTGACCCTTTGAAACCCCCTCCCCCCCACTGACCCTCAGAAACCCCCCTCCCCCACTGACCCGCAGAAACCCCCTCCCCCACTGACCCACAGAAACCCCCATCCCCCAGAAACACCCCTCCCCCACTGACCCGCAGAAACCCCCCTCCCCCATTGACCCACAGAAACCCCCCTCCCCCACTGACCCGCAGAAACCCCCCTCCCCCACTGACCCACAGAAACCCCCCTCCCCCACTGACCCACAGAAACCCCCTCCCCCACAGAAACCCCCTCCCCCACTGACCCGCAGAAACCCCCTCCCCCACTGACCCACAGAAACCCCCCTCCCCCACTGACCCGCAGAAACCCCTCCCCCACTGACCCGCAGAAACCCCCTCCCCCACTGACCCGTAGAAACCCCCCTCCCCCACTGACCCGTAGAAACCCCCTCGCCCACTGACCCGCAGAAACCCCCCTCCCCACTGACCCTTTGAAACCCCCTCTCCCCACTGACCCTTTGAAACCCCCTCCCCCCACTGACCCTCAGAAACCCCCTCCCCCACTGACCCTCAGAAACCCCCTCCCCCACTGACCCACAGAAACCCCCATCCCCCAGAAACCCCCCTCCCCCACTGACCCACAGAAACCCCCCTCCCCCACTGACCCTCAGAAACCCCCTCCCCCACAGAAACCCCCTCCCCCGAAAACCCCCTCCCTCACTGACCCTCAGAAACCACCTCCACCACAGAAACCCCCTCCCCCGAAAACCCCCTCCCTCACTGACCCTGAGAAACCCCTCCCCCACAGACCCTCAGAAACCCCCTCCCCCACAGACCCTCAGAAACCCCCTCCCCCACAGACCCTCAGAAACCCCCCTCCCCCACAGAACCCCCCTCCCCCACTGACCCTCAGAAACCCCCTCCCCCACAGACCCTCAGAAACCCCCTCCCCCACAGACCCTCAGAAACCCCCTCCCCCACAGACCCTCAGAAACCCCCCTCCCCCACAGACCCTCAGAAACCCCCCTCCCCCACAGAACCCCCCTCCCCCACTGACCCTCAGAAACCCCCTCCCCCACAGACCCTCAGAACCCCCCTCCCCCACTGACCCACAGAACCCCCCTCCCCCACCGACCCTCAGAAACCCCCTCCCCCGCTGACCCACAGAAACCCCCATCCCCCAGAAACCCCCCTCCCCCACTGACCCACAGAAACACCCCTCCCTCACCGACCATCAGAAACCCCCCCTCCCCCACAGAAACCCCCCTC
Source organism: Scyliorhinus canicula (assembly GCF_902713615.1). NCBI lineage: Eukaryota > Metazoa > Chordata > Chondrichthyes > Carcharhiniformes > Scyliorhinidae > Scyliorhinus > Scyliorhinus canicula. The sequence goes on from NC_052157.1 coordinate 164,025,492, forward strand.
CCCCACAGAAACCCCCCTCCCCCACTGACCCTCAGAAACCCCCTCCCCACAGAAACCCCCTCCCCCGAAAACCCCCTCCCTCACTGACCCTCAGAAACCACCTCCACCACAGAAACCCCCTCCCCCGAAAACCCCCTCCCTCACTGACCCTCAGAAACCCCCTCCCCCACAGACCCTCAGAAACCCCCCTCCCCCACAGACCCTCAGAAACCCCCCTCCCCCACAGAACCCCCCTCCCCCACTGACCCTCAGCAACCCCCTCCCCCACTGACCCACAGAAACCCCCTCCCCCACCGACCCTCAGAAACCCCCTCCGCCACTGACCCTCAGAAACCCCCTCCCCCACTGACCCGCAGCAACCCCCCTCCCCCACAGAAACCCCTCCCCCACTGACCCACAGAAACCCCCTCCCTCACTGACCCTCAGAAACCCCCCTCCCCCACAGAACCCCCCTCCCCCACTGACCCTCAGAAACCCCCCTCGCCCACAGAAACCCCCTCCCCCACAGAAACCCCCTCCGCCACTGACCCTCATAAACCCCCTCCCCCCCAGAAACCCCCCTCCCCCACTGACCCTCATAAACCCCCTCCCCCCCAGAAACCCCCCTCCCCCACTGACCCGCAGAAACCCCCTCCCCCCCAGAAACCCCCCTCCCCCACTGACCAGCAGAAACCCCCTCCCCCCCAGAAACCCCCCTCCCCCACTGACCCACAGAAACCCCCTCCCCCCAGAAACCCCCCTCCCCCACTGACCCGCAGAAACCCCCTCCCCCCCAGAAACCCCCCTCCCCCCACTGACCCACAGAAACCCCCTCCCCCCCACTGACCCGCAGAAACCCCCTCCACCCCAGAAACCCCCCTCCCCCACTGACCCACAGAAACCCCCTCCCCCCCAGAAACCCCCCTCCCGCACTGATCCCATCTCTGCACAGACGAGGCCCAGTGTGGGATGAGGCCATTCAGCCCATTTTGGCCCACTGGCTGACAAGCAGCCATTCACCAGCCCAGTCCCACAGGCAGATCGCGCCCTGTAGCTTTGTTTGTTACGGCACTTCAATTGCACATTCAAGTGTTTTTACAATGTTGTGAGGGTTTGTGTCCCCACCACCTTTTCAGGCTGGGAATTCCCATTCCCCACCACCCTCGAGGTGAACATCGCCCTTTTCTTTTCAGTTTCAGTTTAAGATCTATTTATCCGCAGAATAGTACACGTTTCTTCACAGCTACATGGAATATATTTACTTTACAATATCCATTTAACATCTGAACATTTTCTAGAGCTGTCAATCTGATGTACTTTCTGACCAGTTAATTATCTCAGATTCTTGATCTGATTGAACTTCACCATTTACCTCTCCTCAACTCTTCTTGTCTCCTTTTTTATTCTCACATTGAACTGACGACATTGGAATTGCTAGTTGCCAATAGTTTTACTGACACGTTAGTTATTTGCCCAACTTCATTTCCAGAGCTCTCATGCTCCACTAAGTAACATTTGGATTATTTTATCAAACACAGATTCTTCTGGTTCGGCAGTTCCTTGGGATAGAGGATGATTTGATTCACTCGTGTTCAATGGGCTCAGATCAGAGATGGCTGCTATGTCCACTGTTCAATTTACACATTTGGGGTAGGTGGTGATTAAAGGGTTGGGCAGACGGCTTGTTCACAGGTCTGTGTACTCCAAAGCCTCAACTTTACATCTGTGTGTTCCCGACACTCCCCTAGAATGTGTTTGGTGTCTTCCTGAGTCAGCATTCTAACTTTGGTCAGTCACAAGCCAGGGTCTGCCATGGGTTGGCGGCTAAGTTGCCCTTTTCTTATACTGGGCTTATGATCACATTCAGAAACCGAGTCACAAAATGAATGATGGAAGTAACAGACTCAGTTCAGCTTGCTGTTACCCAGAGTCAGTAAGGCGAGGTTGGTCAGTGGCCCAATTCCTTCTCAGATCCAAAAAAGTTGGTTCCCGCCCCAATCAATATCCCACAGCTTGTACAGGAATGTGCTTCCCAGGATATTGAGCAACGGCAGGACCACAATTGAATAGTCATCGTTCATGCTCTGAACCCGAGCATCAAAACAGAGGCCAGGGAATAATATTCCAGCAGGAATCACCCAACTGGAAAATTGAGGGTTTATCCCACCGGGAAATCAAATAATCAACAATAATAATGGCAAAGAATTACTACCATCTGTAAAGTCTCTACATTGTCCAGTGTAAAGACATATTTTATAATCAGTTTATTCATTAATACTTCCTGTTTCAGGGAACAAGTTAATTACGCAGGAGGTTTGCTGGGTAACACCATCACCACTGCCAGGACACCATATTTAGGAACATGGCAGCAGTACAGAAGGCCATTCAGCCCATCGCGCCTGCTCTGCCATTCAATAAGATCATCCACTTCAATGCCATCGTCCCACACTATCCCCCTCTCTCTATGACACATTGGCCATATTCTACTGCTTTCTGAAATGCCAGTTTGCAAATGATGGTTGATCTTCATGGTCCTGGCAAAGTGCCCAGTTTTTGAGGAACAGTAGCTGTGATTGAGGGGGAGGATTCACTGTGTCGGGCGGGGGGGGGGGGGGGGCAGTGTTTGATGGGGAGGATTCACTGTGTCGGGCGGGGGGGGGGGGGGGCAGTGTTTGAGGGGGAGGGCTCACTGGGTCGAGCGGGGGGGGGGCAGTGTTTGAGGGGGAGGATTCACTGTGTCGGGCGGGGGGGGGGCAGTGTTTGAGGGGGAGGATTCACTGTGTCGGGCGGGGGGGGGGGAAGTGTTTGAGGGGGAGGATTCACTGTGTCGGGCGGGGGGGGCAGTGTTTGATGGGGAGGATTCACTGTGTCGGGCGGGGAGGGCAGTGTTTGAGGGGGAGGGCTCACTGGGTCGAGCGGGGCGGGGGGGGAGTGTTTGAGGGGGAGGATTCACTGTGTCAGGCGGGGGGGGGGGGGAGTGTTTGAGGGGAGGATTCACTGTGTCGGGCGGGGGGGGGGCAGTGTTTGAGGGGGAGGATTCACTGTGTCGGGCGGGGGGGGGCAGTGTTTGAGGGGGAGGATTCACTGTGTTCGGGGGGGGCAGTGTTTGAGGGGGAGGATTCACTGTGTCGGGTGGGGGGGGGCAGTGTTTGAGGGGGAGGATTCACTGTGTCGGGCGGGGGGGGGCAGTGTTTGAGGGGGAGGATTCACTGTGTCGGGCGGGGGGGGCAGTGTTTGAGGGGGAGGATTCACTGTGTCGGGGGGGGAGTGTTTGAGGGGGAGGGCTCACTGGGTCGAGCGGGGGGGGGGGCAGTGTTTGAGGGGGAGGATTCACTGTGTCGGGCGGGGGGGGGGCAGTGTTTGAGGGGGAGGATTCACTGTGTCGGGCGGGGGGGGCAGTGTTTGAGGGGGAGGATTCACTGTGTCGGGCGGGGGGGGGGTTAGGGTTTGAGGGGGAGGATTCACTGTGTCGGGCGGGGGGGGCAGTGTTTGAGGGGGAGGATTCACTGTGTCGGGCGGGGGGGCAGTGTTTGAGGGGGAGGATTCACTGTGTCGGGCGGGGGGGGCAGTGTTTGAGGGGGAGGATTCACTGTGTCGGGCGAAGGGGGGCAGTGTTTGAGGGGGAGGATTCACTGTGTCGGGCGGGGGGGGCAGTGTTTGAGGGGGAGGATTCACTGTGTCGGGGGGGGGGGCAGTGTTTGAGGGGGAGGATTCACTGTGTCGGGCGGGGGGGGGCAGTGTTTGAGGGGGAGGATTCACTGTGCCGGGCGGGGGGGGGGGGGAGTGTTTGAGGGGGAGGATTCACTGTGTCGGGCGGGGGGGGGGGGAGGGTTTGAGGGGGAGGATTCACTGTGTCGGGCGGGGGGGGGGGGGGGGGGAGTGTTTGAGGGGGAGGATTCACTGTGTCGGGGGGGGAGTGTTTGAGGGGGAGGGCTCACTGGGTCGAGCGGGGGGGGCAGTGTTTGAGGGGGAGGATTCACTGTGTCGGGCGGGGGGGGGGGGGCAGTGTTTGAGGGGGAGGATTCACTGTGTCGCGGGGGGGGGGCAGTGTTTGAGGGGGAGGATTCACTGTGTCGCGGGGGGGGGCAGTGTTTGAGGGGGAGGAATCATTGTGTCGGGCGGGGGGAGGCAGTGTTTGAGGGGGAGGATTCACTGTGTCGGGGGGGGCGGGGGGGGGGGGGGGGGAGTGTTTGAGGGGGAGGATTCACGGTGTCGGGCGGGGGGGGGGGGTGGTTGAGGGGGAGGATTCACTGTGTCGGGGGGGGCAGTGTTTGAGGGGGAGGATTCACTGTGGCGGGCGGGGGGGGGGCAGTGTTTGAGGGGGAGGATTCACTGTGGCGGGCGGGGGGGGGGGGGAGTGTTTGAGGGGGAGGATTCACTGTGGCGGGCGGTGGGGGCAGTGTTTGAGGGGGAGGATTCACTGTGGCGGGCGTGGGGGGGCAGTGTTTGAGGGGGAGGTTTGACTGTGTCGGGCGGGGGGGGTTAGTATTTGAGGGGGAGGACTCACTGTTTATTGAGCGGGGGGGAGGGGGTTAGTGTTTGAGGAGGACTCACTGTTTATTGAGCGGGGGGGGTGGGGTTAGTGTTTGAGGGGGAGGCCTCACTGTTTATTGAGCGGGGGGGAGGGGGTTAGTGTTTGAGGAGGAGGACTCACTGTTTATTGAGCGGGGGGGTGGGGTTAGTGTTTGAGGGGGAGGCCTCACTGTTTATTGAGCGGGGGGGGGGGGGGGGGTTAGTGTTTGAGGAGGAGGACTCACTGTTTATTGAGCGGGGGGGGTGGGGTTAGTGTTTGAGGGGGAGGCCTCACTGTTTATTGAGCGGGGGGGGAGGGGGTTAGTGTTTGAGGAGGAGGACTCACTGTTTATTGAGCGGGGGGGGAGGGGGTTAGTGTTTGAGGGGGGCATGCACTCATGTGGCCGACATGATTCGTTAAGAAGCTGTTTCTGAAGAAATTATGAAAGCATCTGTTAGTCTGAATGAGCGAAATGTATAACAAGTTCACCTGACCTATAACCTTCATGTTGAATTTGGCTGGGATAAACACAAGAGCCTTTTTGCTGCGGATGTGAATCATCAGACACGTTAATCAAAATAAGGTTTATTCTGAGAATGTGGTTAACATATAAATGAACTCAAGAACTTTTTTAAATCAATGTATCTATGTATAACACTTAATGAATTCCCCCTTAACTGTTCCAATTCAATAACAAAATCCCATAAACCAAAATCCCTTTCCAAGGGCGTGGCCTACCACTCTGCATTCTGCCTTGACCAAGACTGGTTCTGTCTCTGAGATTTTGATCCAGTTTTAACCAGCAATTTCAAACTCCTTCCGGAAAACAACTCTTATCTTTAAAATTTCCAAAGCAGTTTGCCGTACCCACTGTGCTTTTCACTGGAACAGCTTTTAAAATGAAAACAGGGAGAAACACTTCCTTCTGCTTCTGCAGTCCAGAGCAACCAAACTAAAACTGAAACCAAATTAAAACCCGTCTCACCTGACAGCCACAGCTCAGCTCCTCCCACAAAATGACATCACTGAAGCTATGCTACAAGTCATATTATGAGTCAAAACCTTTCTTAAAGGGACACTCACATGACATTCTATCCTCATCTTGTACATCAACTTACGCCATCTCCTTTTACATGTCTTCGATTAGTTAGAAGGTTAAAGGTGCTGTACAACTGTAAAGTGTTGTTGAGAGAATGTTTTTACTGATTCCTGTCCCACATGTACATTCCTAGCAATAACTCAGAGATATTTTAAACAAAGTGTTGATACAGCACTTCCACCTCACATATCTATTACAAAGGGCTGGATTTACAGCACAGCAACAGCCCATTTGACCCAACCAGTCCATGCTGGTGGTTTATACTCCATTCAAGACTCCTCCCATGGGGGGGGCGGCACAGTTTCGCAGTGGTTAGCACTGCTGCCTATGGCGCTGAGGACCCGGGTTCGATCTGTCCTGGGTCACTGTCCAGGAGCTGGTTTAGCACAGGGCTAAATCGCTGGCTTTGAAAGCAGACCAAGGTAGGCCAGCAGCACGGTTCAATTCCCGTACCAGCCTCCCCGAACAGGCACCGGAATTTGGCGACTAGGGGCTTTTCACAGTAACTTCATTTGAAGCCTACTTGTGACAATAAGCGATTTTCATTTCATTTCATTTTTCACCGGCCTTGTGGAGTTTGCCCATTCTCCCCGTGTCTGCGTGGGTCTCACCCCCACAACCCAAAGATGTGCAGGGCAGGTGGATTGGCCACGCTAAATTGCCCCTTAATTGGAAAAAAAACAATTGGGTACTCTAAATTTAAAAAATAAAGACTGCTGCCAGATTTCCCCCCCTCAGTCTGTCGTTGGAACCCTCTACTCCTTTTTCCCTAAAATGCATGATTAGCTTCTGTCAAACACTCCGCGTGGTCTGGTCCCCACATTCATACCACTCTTTGGGTAATGAAACCATGTTTTCTGATTTCCCTCTTGGCAACTATCTTATATTAATGGCTTGTAGATGCTCTTCCCCACAGAAACCTCCAGGAACAGCCCAACGTTGCACTCACATTGTGACAATTGCTGGTAAATCAGTTTCACTTTCTTCAGAAGCTCTTCTGCCACCATTGATAAGGTGGGCAATTCTGATGACATCTCCATCACCCAGTCTGCTGATGAAATTAGTAGACAGATTAATTATATTTAGAAAATGAACGATATTAAGCAAACATCTTGAGGTAGGAGCAGAAGAACTCGATCCACCACCATTCGATATGACCCTGGCTGACCTCGGGCATCAACTTTATTTTCCTACCGCTTCCTATATCGTGTGATTGGCTGAGACACCAGACATCTGTCCATCTCAGTCTGAAACGTATCAACAATGGAGCATCCACAGCCCTCTGGAGAGAATCCCAAAGATACACAATCCATTGAAAAATGTTCTCCTCTCAGTCCTCCTCATTCGGAGACTATTCCCATGTTCTCGATTCCTAAGCCAATAAAAACCTCTCTGTTACCCTGTCAAGCCCATTCAGAATCCCACATGTTTCAATAAGGACAGGTTGGAAACTGTCTTTAACTTTCATTCCCACTTTTCAGTAAGTTTGGACAAGTTGCTGTGAGCTGCTCCCTGGTCGCAGGGGGCACACACCTGAAGGCAAACTTTCAGAACGCCAACTAAGCAGCAGTAATGTTTTTTAAAATATATTTTTTATTAGGTTTTTCCCATTTTTAAAATGTATTGCGTTATCAAGAGTAACAAAATGAATGAGCTCAGGGAAAGCCCAACAAGAGTAAATCAGCTAAGGTGGAGCCTCTGAATTTAAGATAGCAGTCTCATACTTTACCACATTGGGTTTAGAAGGGATTACAGATGTCAGGAATTCCATGTAGTTGTGTTCTTACGAGCAGCAAGGGGCAGGATATTGTAAAGGCATTTTTCATTAGAATCAGTAATTCTGCCTTCTGGCAGACACAGAATCAGGATAACAGGATTAGACTCCAAAGTTACATCAAAAATCCTCTCCAGCTCGCTGACCACATCAGGCCAGTAGGATTTAATCTTGGCACAGGCCCATAGACACTGTCTGCAGTCAACCTCGACCACCAGATACTTTAGGCACATCAGGGACATAGCAGTATCACCCCCGTGCTGAAGACGAGGTGTAATGTGAAGACAGTGCAATGTCCTGAACTGAGTCTCCTTTATTTTATTGCAACTCCAAACTTTACCAGCATAATGCCACAACACAGTGGTTAGCACTGTTGCTTCACAGCACCAAGGTCCGAGGTTCGATTGCCGGCTTGGGTCACTGTCTGCGGAATCTGCACGTTCTCCCAGTGTCTGCGTGGGTTTCCTCCGGGTGCTACGGTTTCTTTCCACAAGTCCCGAAAGACGGCTGTTACGTGAATTGGACATTCTGAATTCTCCCTCAGTGTGCCTGAACAGGTGCCGGAGTGTGGCGACTAGAGGCTTTTCACAGTAACTTCACTGCAGTGTTAACGTAAGCCTACTTGCGACAATAATAAAAATTATTATGCGATAAGACCATAAGACATAGGAGTAGAATTAGGTTACTCCGCCCATTGAGTCTGCTCCGCCATTCGATCATGGCTGATATTTTTCTCATTCCCATTCTCCTGCCTTCTCCCCACAACCCCTGATCCCCTTATAATCACCTGAGGAAGGAGCTGCGCTCCGAAAGCTCGTGTTTGAAACAAAGTAGACTTTAACCTGGTGTTGTAAGACTTCTTACTGTGCTCACCCCAGTCTAAAGCCGGCATCTCCACAAAATAAATCACGTCCACAGGTTCTCCTTTGTCTAACTTCCTTGTTACTTCTTCAAAGAACTCCAACAGGTTTGTCAGACATGAACTCCCCTTGACAAAGCCATGCTGACTCAGTCCTATTTTATCATGCACTTCCAAGTACATGAGGCCAGTATCATGCTACCCAATGTCCCCTCATCGATGTTGATTGCTAAATCCTTTGGTGGGGAATAGAGAGAAGTAGACCTTGGTAAATAGACAACAGGTTTAGATAAAGGATCTGGGTCGGCGCAGGCTGGGAGGGCCGAAGGGCCTGTTCCTGTGCTGTAATTTTCTTTGTTTGTTCTTTCCCACGGCTGCTTGGCACTCAATGTGCTAATGCAGGGTCTGGAATTTAAAACATCAGATAACTGATTCATGAATTGTTTAGGCTCCACAGAATACAGCATTCTTTCCATCAGGGAAAATGAAGAGTCAAGTTGCAAAGTTGTCTTATTAAGGTTAAAGTCTATAAAGCTGTAAATACTTTTAAAAAAAGGGTGTCTTGGGATGTCAAGCTGCTGACATAACTGCTCAGGGGTGACAAGGAAGCATCTCTGCATTAGTCTCCCAGCCTCCAAATGTCTCTATCTCTCCAAATATCGAATCCATGGTCGGTTTGACTGGGTGGAAAGTCTGGATTGCCCTGGATAGGAGAGAGAATGGACGTCAGTTTAGATCTTCCTTCTAGTTGATGGACCAATAAGAGTATTAATAATCGGATTATCACACTTAGCGGATCCTAGGATTATCACACTTAGCTGATCCTAGGATTATCACACTTAGCGGATCCTAGGATTATCACACTTAGCGGATCCTAGGGGAGCCCATGTAAATGGGAAATTAGTGAGAGGAGGTGGTTTACCCCTCAACACCCCCACCGGTATGGCCTCGGATTTAGATTGAAATAAAAATCACTTATTGTCATGAGTAGGCTTCAATGAAGTTGCTGTGAAAAGCCCCTAGTCGCCACATTCCGGCGCCTGTTCGGGGAGGCCGGTACAGGAATTGAACCCACGCAGCTGGCCTTGTTCTGCATTGCAAGCCAGCTAATTAGCCCACTGTGCTAAACCAGCCCCTCTTATAACCAGAAAATCTTATAATCAGAGGAGGCACTAAAGCTATCCATTACCCCAATAATGACAGGATCTGAAATGCCCGTGTTCGACACAAACAGCAGCACGTTATCCATGTAAAGTGTGATCTTCTGCTGTTTCTACCTACACGCTAATTCCAATATCAAGGATCTGTTCTAATGGCCTCCACCAAAGGTTCAATGGCCAACAGGTGGGATAGAGGACAGCCTTTCCCGCCTAGGCCCTCTTTGAAGCACATGTGTTGACCTTAAACCATCAGCGAGCACAGCTGTCACAGGTCGGTGATATAATAGTTGCATCCACTGAATATGATGCTACCGAACACACAATCTGGCAACGTATGCACCAGATAATTCCATTCAACTGGTCAAAGACTTTTTCTGCATCTCGGGAAACCACCAGCCCTTCCAGTGTCCGTTTCTGAAAAGCCTGAATCACGTTAAGCAGGCTTCTAACATTGTTACCGGAATATCTTCCCGGAATATCTTCCCCGATAAACCCAGTCTGGTTCTCCCAGCGAACGTCAGGAAGACATCCTCCAATCTTCTTGCCATAACCGTAGACAATAATTTCAAGTCAACATTCAGGAGAGAAATAGACCTTCAAGAGGTGCATTCTCCTGGATCCTTCCGCGTTCAAAATCAGAGAAATATTAGCCTCTCGGAATGTTGTCAGCAATACCCCTGCCTCAAAGGTGATATAGACCCACCAATAATCCCATAAAAACCCTTGAACTCTCTACACAACACACATCCAAAGCCAACCAGTCCAGGCACCTGACCGACTGGTGCTCCTTAATGGCCGTAGCTGCCTACTCTTCAGGGAGAGGAACATTAAGAACCATGAGTTGGCTCGCCAAGACATGCGGAAGATTAATGGAAGAGATAAACTGCTCCATACCTGCCAGCCCCAGGCTGCTCGGAATTATATAACGCCGCATAAAATTCCTTAAAGGCCAAGTTCATCTTCTCCATCTTCAAATCCAACCCCCTCCCCGCAAAAGACACACAGTGGGAATAGCCCTAGAGTCAGCCTTTCTCTCAGTTGAACAGGCCAGACACTTGCTCTACTTGTTCCCAAATTCGGAAAACTTCTATCTCTCAACCATTGAACATTTCTCTGTCTGCTGAATGAATAAGGAATCAAAAACTACCCTTGCAGCATTAACCTCCTCCAACAATTGCCTCCTCCTACATTTGTGGCAGGCAGATTTCTGGCCGAAGCTGCCTCTCCAACATCTCATGTCCTTTGTTACCTGGGGACGCGATAATCAGCCCTGTGGCACAGTGGTGGGCAAGCTGTGGCCCAGTGCCCTGTGCAGCCCATCTCGGTTGAAGTGTAGCCCATGAGATGTTTTGTTGACTGTTGCCCACGCGCAGAGGCACACATTCCGCTGATTTAGTTTTTTCCCACCAGTCTGTCTGAAGTGACACACAGATAAAGTCAGGACAAGAGAAGTGAGGCGCTTGCTGATTGCTCACAACACTGACTGAAGAGCCGTGCACTCTCTCTATGACCAAATGCACTTCTTTTGTTTTTATCATTTGAAGTTGATATTTCCATTAATATATGAAGGGTTAAGCTATTTTCTATAACTCATCATGAAATATTTGGCGTGTATTAAATGTAGTCAATCTACCCGGCCCTGGGTCACTATCCGTGTGGAGTTTGCACATTCTCCCTGTGTCTGCGTGAGTTTCACCCCCACAACCCAAAGATGTGCAGGATAGGTGGATTGGTCACGCTCAATTACCCCTTAATTGGAAAAAATGAATTGGGAACTATAAAATAATTTTAAAAAAATGTATTCAATCTTATTAATGGGGTAATGGTTACTGAACAAGCACAATTTCAATCCCGCAGCCACTGTGATGGAGGGTCACTCCTACAGCCACTGTGATGGAGGGTCACTCCCGCAGCCACTGTAATGATGGAGGGTCACTCCCGCAGCCACTGTGATGGAGGGTCACTCCCACAGCCACTGTGATGGAGGGTCACTCCCGCAGCCACCGTGATGGAGGGTCACTCCTGCAGCCACTGTGATGGAGGGTCACTCCCGCAGCCACTGTAATGGAGGGTCACTCCCGCAGCCACTGTGATGGAGGGTCACTCCCGCAGCCACTGTGATGGAGGGTCACGCCTACAGCCACTGTGATGGAGGGTCAGTCCCGCAGCCACTGTGATGGAGGGTCACTCCTACAGCCACTGTGATGGAGGGTCACTCCCGCAGCCTCTGTGATGGAGGGTCACTCCCGCAGCCACTGTGATGGAGGGTCACTCCTACAGTCACTGAGATGATGGAGGGTCACTCCCGCAGCCAGTGTGATGAAGGGTCACTCCTACAGTCACTGAGATGATGGAGGGTCACTCCCGCAGCCAGTGTGATGAAGGGTCACTCCTACAGCCACTGTGATGATGGAGGGTCACTCCCGCAGCCACTGTGATGGAGGGTCACTCCCGCAGCCACTGATGATGATGGAGGGTCACCCCTCAGCCACTGTGATGGAAGGTCACTCCTGCAGCCACTGTGATGGAGGGTCACTCCCGCAGCCACTGTGATGGAGGGTCACTCCCGCAGCCACTGATGATGATGGAGGGTCACTCCCGCAGCCACTGTGATGGAGGGTCACTCCCGCAGCCACTGTGATGATGGAGGGTCACTCCCGCAGCCACTGTGATGGAGGGTCACTCCCGCAGCCACTGTGATGGAGGGTCACCCCGCAGCCACTGTGATGGAAGGTCACTCCTACAGCCACTGTAATGGAGGGTCACTCCCGCAGCCACTGTGATGGAGGGTCACTCCCGCAGCCACTGTGATGGAGGGTCACGCCTACAGCCACTGTGATGGAGGGTCAGTCCCGCAGCCACTGTGATGGAGGGTCACTCCTACAGCCACTGTGATGGAGGGTCACTCCCGCAGCCTCTGTGATGGAGGGTCACTCCCGCAGCCACTGTGATGGAGGGTCACTCCTACAGTCACTGAGATGATGGAGGGTCACTCCCGCAGCCAGTGTGATGAAGGGTCACTCCTACAGTCACTGAGATGATGGAGGGTCACTCCCGCAGCCAGTGTGATGAAGGGTCACTCCTACAGCCACTGTGATGATGGAGGGTCACTCCCGCAGCCACTGTGATGGAGGGTCACTCCCGCAGCCACTGATGATGATGGAGGGTCACCCCTCAGCCACTGTGATGGAAGGTCACTCCTGCAGCCACTGTGATGGAGGGTCACTCCCGCAGCCACTGTGATGGAGGGTCACTCCCGCAGCCACTGTGATGGAGGGTCACTCCTGCAGCCTCTGTGATGGAGGGTCACTCCTGCAGCCTCTGTGATGGAGGGTCACTCCCGCAGCCACTGTGATGGAGGGTCACTCCCGCAGCCACTGTGATGGAGGAGGTTCACTCCTGCAGCCTCTGTGATGGAGGGTCACTCCTGCAGCCACTGTGATGGAAGGTCACTCCCGCAGCCACTGATGATGATGGAGGGTCACTCCCGCAGCCACTGTGATGGAGGGTCACTCCCGCAGCCACTGTGATGATGGAGGGTCACTCCCGCAGCCACTGTGATGGAGGGTCACTCCCGCAGCCACTGTGATGGAGGGTCACCCCGCAGCCACTGTGATGGAAGGTCACTCCTACAGCCACTGTGATGGAGGGTCACTCCCGCAGCCACTGTGATGGAGGGTCACTCCTACAGCCACTGTGATGGAGGGTCACTCCCGCAGCCACTGTGATGGAGGGTCACTCCCGCAGCCACTGTGATGGAGGGTCACTGCTGCAGCCACTGATGATGATGGAGGGTCACTCCTGCAGCCACTGTGATGGAGGGTCACTGCTGCAGCCACTGTGATGGAGGGTCACTCCTGCAGCCACTGTGATGGAGGGTCACTCCTGCAGCCACTGTGATGGAGGGTCACTCCCGCAGCCACTGTGATGGAGGGTCACTCCCGCAGCCACTGATGATGATGGAGGGTCACTCCCGCAGCCACTGTGATGGAGGGTCACTCCCGCAGCCACTGTGATGGAGGGTCACTCCTGCAGCCACTGTGATGGAGGGTCACTCCTACAGTCACTGAGATGATGGAGGGTCACTCCCGCAGCCACTGTGATGGAGGGTCACTCCTGCAGCCACTGTGATGGAGGGTCACTCCCGCAGCCACTGTGATGGAGGGTTACTCCTGCAGCCACTGTGATGGAGGGTCACTCCTACAGTCACTGAGATGATGGAGGGTCACTCCCGCAGCCACTGTGATGGAGGGTCACTCCTGCAGCCACTGTGATGGAGGGTCACTCCTGCAGCCACTGTGATGGAGGGTCACTCCCGCAGCCACTGATGATGATGGAGGGTCACTCCCGCAGCCACTGTGATGGAGGGTCACTCATGCAGCCACTGTGACGGAGGGTCACTCCCGCAGCCACTGTGATGATGGAGGGTCACTCCTGCAGCCACTGTGATGGAGGGTCACTCCCGCAGCCACTGTGATGGAGAGTCACTCCCGCAGCCACTGTGATGATGGAGGGTCACTCCCGCAGCCACTGTGATGATGGAGGGTCACTCCTGCAGCCACTGTGATGGAGGGTCACTCCCGCAGCCACTGTGATGGAGGGTCACTACAGCAGCCACTAGCCACTGTGATGGAGGGTCACTCCCGCAGCCACTGTGATGGAGGGTCACTCCCGCAGCCACTGTAATGGAGGGTCACTCCTGCAGCCACTGTGATGGAGAGTCACTCCTGCAGCCACTGTGATGATGGAGGGTCACTCCTGCAGCTACTGTGACGGAGGGTCACTCCTACAGCCACTGTGATGATGGAGGGTCACTCCTGCAGCCACTGTGATGGAGGGTCACTCCCACAGCCACTGTGATGATGGAGGGTCACTCCCGCAGCCACTGTGATGATGAGGGTTGCTCCTGCAGCATTTGTGATGGAGGGTCACTCCCGCAGCCACTGTAATGATGGAGGGTCACTCCTGCAGCCACTGTGATGGAGGGTCACTCCCGTAGCCACTTTGATGATGGAGGGTCACTCCCGCAGACACTGTGATGGTGGGTCACTCCCGCAGCCACTGTGATGGAGAGTCACTCCTGCAGCTACTGTGATGGAGGGTCACTCCCGCAGCCACTGTGGTGATGCAGGGTCATTCCCGCAGCCACTGTGATGGAGGGTCACTCCTGCAGCTACTCTGATGGAGGGTCACTACTGCAGCCACTGTGATGATGGAGGGTCACTCCTGCAGCCTCTGTGATGGAGGGTCACTCCCGCAGCCACTGTGATGATGGAGGGTCACTCCTGCAGCCTCTGTGATGGAGGGTCACTCCCGCAGCCACTGTGATGGAGGGTCACTCCCGCAGCCACTGTGATGATGGAGTGTCACTCCCGCAGCCACTAGCCACTGTGATGGAAGGTCACTCCTGCAGCCTCTGTGATGGAGGGTCACTCCCGCAGCCACTGTGATGGAGGGTCACTCCCGCAGGGTCACTCCCGCAGCCACTGTGATGGAGGGTCACTCCTGCAGCCACTGTGATGGAGGGTCACTCCCGCAGCCACTGTGATGGAGGGTCACTCCTGCAGCCACTGTGATGGAGGGTCACTCCTGCAGCCACTGTGATGGAGGGTCACTCCCGCAGCCACTGTGATGATGGAGGGTCACTCCTGCAGCCTCTGTGATGGAGGGTCACTCCCGCAGCCACTGTGATGGAGGGTCACTCCTGCAGCCACTGTGATGGAGGGTCACTCCCGCAGCCACTGTGATGGAGGGTCACTCCTACAGCCACTGTGATGATGGAGGGTCACTCCCGCAGCCACTGTGATGATGGAGGGTCACTCCCGCAGCCACTGTGATGGAGGGTCACTCCCGTAGCCACTGTGATGGAAGGTCACTCCTGCAGCCACTGTGATGGAGGGTCACTCCCGCAGCCACTGTGATGGAGGGTCACTCCTGCAGCCACTGTGATGGAGGGTCACTCCCGCAGCCACTGTGATGGAAGGTCACTCCTGCAGCCACTGTGATGGAGGGTCACTCCCGTAGCCACTGTGATGGAAGGTCACTCCTGCAGCCACTGTGATGGAGGGTCACTCCCGCAGCCACTGTGATGGAGGGTCACTCCCGCAGCCACTGTGATGGAGGGTCACTCCCGCAGCCACTGTGATGGAGAGTCATTCCTGCAGCCACTGTGATGATGGAGGGTCACTCCTGCAGCCACTGTGACGGAGGGTCACTCCCACAGCCACTGTGATGATGGAGGGTCACTCCCGCAGCCACTGTGATGATGAGGGTTGCTCCTGCAGCATTTGTGATGGAGGGTCACTCCCGCAGCCACTGTAATGATGGAGGGTCACTCCTGCAGCCACTGTGATGGAGGGTCACTCCCGCAGCCACTGTGATGGTGGGTCACTCCCGCAGCCACTGTGATGGAGAGTCACTCCTGCAGCTACTGTGATGGAGGGTCACTCCCGCAGCCACTGTGATGGAGGGTCACTCCCGCAGCCACTGTGATGGAGGGTCACTCCCGCAGCCACTGTGATGGAGGGTCACTCCCGCAGCCACTGTGATGGAGGGTCACTCCTGCAGCCACTGTGATGATGGAGGGTCACTCCTGCAGCCTCTGTGATGGAGGGTCACTACCGCAGCCTCTGCGCTGGATGGTCACTCCCGCAGCCACTGTGATGGAGGGTCACTTCCGCAGCCACTGTGATGGAGGGTCACTCCCGCAGGGTCACTCCCGCAGCCACTGTGATGGAGGGTCACTCCTGCAGCCACTGTGATGGAGGGTCACTCCTGCAGCCACTGTGATGGAGGGTCACTCCCGCAGCCACTGTGATGGAGGGTCACTCCCGCAGCCACTGTGATGGAGGGTCACTCCTGCAGCCTCTGTGATGGAGGGTCACTCCTGCAGCCTCTGTGATGGAGGGTCACTCCCGCAGCCACTGTGATGGAGGAGGTTCACTCCTGCAGCCTCTGTGATGGAGGGTCACTCCTGCAGCCACTGTGATGGAAGGTCACTCCTGCAGCCACTGTGATGATGGAAGGTCACTCCCACAGCCACTGTGATGGAGGGTCACTCCAGCAGCCTCTGTGATGGAGGGTCACTCCCGCAGCCACTGTGATGATGGAGGGTCACTCCTACAGCCACTGTGATGATGGAGGGTCACTCCTGCAGCCACTGTGATGGAGGGTCACTCCCGCAGCCTCTGCGATGGAGGGTCACTCCTGCAGCCACTGTGATGGAGGGTCACTCCCGCAGCCTCTGCGATGGAGGGTCACTCCTGCAGCCACTGTGATGGAGGGTCACCCCGCAGCCACTGTGATGATGGAGGGTCACTCCTGCAGCCACTGTGATGGAGGGTCACTCCTGCAGCCACTGTGATGGAGGGTCATTCCTGCAGCCACTGTGATGGAGGGTCACTCCCGCAGCCTCTGCGATGGAGGGTCACCCCGCAGCCACTGTGATGATGGAGGGTCACTCCTGCAGCCACTGTGATGGAGGGTCACTCCTGCAGCCACTGTGATGGAGGGTCATTCCTGCAGCCACTGTGATGGAGGGTCACTCCCGCAGCCTCTGTGATGGAGGGTCACTCCCGCAGCCTCTGCGATGGAGGGTCACCCCGCAGCCACTGTGATGATGGAGGGTCACTCCTGCAGCCACTGTGATGATGGAGGGTCACTCCTACAGCCTCTGTGATGGAGGGTCACTCCTACAGCCACTGTGATGATGGAGGGTCACTCCTACAGCCACTGTGATGATGGAGGGTCACTCCTGCAGCCACTGTAAATTCCTGAATTACAATGCGACCTATCGAGGAGGATACCAGGTGTAGGATCAGCCTCCGCATAAAGATGTAATCGATCCGAGTATGACACTGATGAGGTGCTGAAAAAAAATGAAAGTCTCTGCTGCCCCTGGGTGCTGCAAGCATCAGCACATTGATGGGCTGAGCGGCCTCATTCTGTTTCTCTATCCCATCTCCTCACATGGTGAGGCCAATACCCCAGCATGTAGCTCAGGAGGGTTCCTAGTAACTAGCAGTTTATCTATCGCGGGTTCATGTGGCAACTAAAGTCACCGGCACAAAAGTTAGCGAAATCCAACTCTGCAAAATGGCCTAAATAATCTTAGTAACGAAGTGTGGACAGTAATTTGGACGACTGTACACATTCATTGTTGAAACGATGGGCGCGATTCCCCAGTCCCAGTTTTCCGGCAGACGGATTCGCCAGTCATTTTTCCGGGAGCGGGATTCTCCAGTCCCAGTTTTCCGATGGCGGGATGCTGCCACTGGGAAAAATGAATCCTGCGCACTGGCCATTGCAGCCAATATTGCCACACGCTGAGCCTCTAATGACCACGTACCAACTACCTTGACTTAGAACAAGCCTCAGGATAGCAAATGGTGTCCCCTTGTTCAAGAAGGGGAGTAGAGATAACCCCAGTAACTATAGACCATTGAGCCTTACTTCTGTTGTGGGAAAAGTCTTGAAAAGGTTTATAAGAGATAGGATGTATAATCATCTGGAAAGGAATAATTTGATGAGAGATAGTCAACACGGTTTTGTGAAGGATAGGCCGTGCCTCACAAACCTCATTGAGTTCTTCGAGAAGGTGACTAAACAGGTGGATGAGGGTAAAGCAGTTGATGTGGTGTATATGGATTTCAGTAAAGCGTTTGATAAGGTTCGCCACGGTAGGCTATTGCAGAAAATACAGAGGCATGGGATTCAGGGTGATTTAGCAGTTTGGATCAGAAATTGGCGAGCTGGAAGAAGACAAAGGGTGGTGGTTGATGGGAAATGTTCTGACTGGTGTCCAGTTACTAGTGGTGTACCACAAGGATCTGTTTTGGGGCCACTGCTGTTTGTCATTTTTATAAATGACCTGGAGGAGGGCGTAGAAGGATGGGTGAGTACATTTACAGATGACACTAAAGTCGGTGGAGTTGTGGACAGTGCAGAAGGATGTTACACGTTACAGAGGGACACAGATAAGCTGCAGAGCTGGGCTGAGAGGTGGCAAATGGAGTTTAATGCAGAAAAGTGTGAGGTGATTCATTTTGGAAGGAATAACAGGAAGACAGAGTACTGGGCTAATGGTAAGATTCTTGGTAGTGTGGATGAGCAGAGAGATCTCGGTGTCCATGTACATAGATCCCTGAAAGTTGTCACCCAGGTTGAGAGGGTTGTTAAGAAGGCGTACGGTGTGTTAGCTTTTATTGGTAGAGGAATTGAGTTTCGGAGCCAAGAGGACATGTTGCAGTTGTACAAAACTCTGGTGCGGCCGCATTTGGAGTATTGCGTGCAGTTCTGGTCGCCGCATTATAGGAAAGATGTGGAAGCATTGGAAAGGGTACAGAGGAGATTTACAAGGATGTTGCCTGGTCTGGAGGGAAGATCTTACGAGGAAAGGCTGAGGGACTTGAGGCTGTTTTCGTTAGAGAGAAGGTTAAGAGGTGACTTAATTGAGGCATACAAGATGATCAGAGGATTAGATAGGGTGGACAGTGAGAGCCTTTTTCCTTGGATGGTGATGTCCAGCACGAGGGGACATAGCTTTAAATTGAGGGGAGATAGATATAGGACAGATGTCAGAGGTAGGTTCTTTACTCAGAGAATAGTAAGGGCGTGGAATGCCCTGCCTGCAACAGTAGTGGACTCACCAACACTAAACGCATTTAAATGGTCATTGGATATGCATATGGACGATAAGGGAATAGTGTAGATGGGCTTTAGAGGGGTTTCACAGGTCGGCGCAACATCGAGGGCTGAAGGGCCTGTACTGCGCTGTAATGTTCTATGTTCTGCCTGAGGGTGATATTTGTGTTAATCAGGATTGCCACCTCTCTGTTACTTGATGAAAAAAACGACCTGCTCCATACATTCCCGCTTCAACTTCAATTACTCCTCATCATCCAAATCTGTTCTTTGCAACAAGGATATGTCCACTCTTTCCTTTCTTTCTCGTTTTGATAGAATGAATTCCTTGTCCATTCCATGAGTAAATTTTAAGGTAAAATCCTGTCATTGTATAGGCTACAGAAAAGGAACCGATTTTTGTGTCATTATACCCCTCCCCCATCTCACTTTACACCAGAGGCACCAAAGTCTCCCCAATCTGCTCCTACCTTGGACCAAAGACCTGTCTGTACCAACGTAGGGCAAACCCAACAACAGAATCCCTCCCAAAGTAACAAACACGCAAGAACCACGGCCACAATTATTCCAAGGGGACCTTCCTCAATGAAACTGAGGACTTGTAGGATTAACCCCACGGCCAAACTGTTATTACCAGGATACTCTCCACAACCACGAGAAGAGAAGAAAGGCCAACACTATGCTACCATGGGCAGCACGGTAGCATAGTGGTTAGCACAGTTGCTTCACAGCTCCAGGGTCTCAGGTTCGATTCCCGCTTGCGCCGCCACTAAGATGTCCTACCTCCCCCTCCGAAACGGTTAGGTCGGCACGGTGGCACAGTGGTTAGCACTACTGCCTCACATGTCCCAGGTTCAATTCAGGCTTCGGGTGTCTGTGCGGAGTCTGCACGTTCTCCCCGTGTCTGCGTGGCTTTCCTCCGGGTGCTCCGGTTTCCTCTCTCAGTCCAAAGATGTGCAGGTTAGGTGGATTGGCTATGATAAATTGATAGTGTCCAAACAAGTTAGGCGGGAATGCGGGGATAGGGTGGACTTAAGTAGGGTGCACTTTCCAAGGGCCAGTGCAGACTCGATGGGCCAAATGGCCTCCTTCTGCCTGTAAATTCTACGATTCTATAAACAAGGGGGTGGGATTCGAATGCCCCTCCGCATTTTAAACCCACTCATGAAGACCTGTATCTAACACCATCCACCCGTCGCAACGGTACCACTCAGTTCTGCGAAGATTAAAACATGGATGATAGGAAAAAATGGCGGATAATTGGCACAAGCCACATCTACAATGATCAACAAGAGAATAAGAGTCCCTGAAACACTCAAGAAGAGAAGACGACATTCAACCAGTTCTCATATATTACATATAAGGTCGATAAAGTCAAACTGCTCTCATTAGCTCTGGGTACAAAGACTAGGAGAGACACATTTATGCTTTTGGGCAAGAGATGCAGGGGGGATGTGAACAACTTTTTAACACGTGAATGGCAATAACCGGGAACGCACTGGAAATTAGGGAGGTGGTAGTGATATAATCACTGATTTTGATGCACTCTTCAGGGAAATGAAGTGGCGAGGATACGAAGATGGAGCAGAGGAGTGGGATCAACTGCAATGCTCTCCAGAGAGCCGGCAGGGCTCTATGGGATGAACGGATTATTTGTGCTCTGCCATGATTAAATAGCCTCAAAATAAGCAAAGGCAACCCTGTCCAAGGCGAAAAACTTCAAAATCTGGGTTAGGGCGAGCAAAGTGCTGTTTGGTTGACCAGGATTCTAGTGCTTTACCCTTAAGAGAGATGTTAGCTTCAGGACTCCAGACATTTGGAGGGTGTTAATTATTGATGAACGCAACATGCAGGATTTCCAAACATTGTCAGAAACACTCGCCTGCGACACACTGGAACAAACGTAGCTGAGAACATAAGACTCGTGAAAAGACCTTTCTCAGTACCCACATCATAACAAAAAAAAATGTCTGTCTGTAACCCAGCAATCATTCTGATCGTTTCATTCTCAGCACATTCCACAGGTGCCAGACTGTAACTTAATCCAAATTATACTTTTAGCATCAGTGGGTTCAAACCCAAAATCCAGATGGACACTCCTGGAGCAGCACTGAGGGAGTGCCGCACTGTCAGAGGGTCAGTACTGAGGGAGTGCCGCACTGTCAGAGGGTCAGTACTGAGGGAGTGCCGCACTGTCAGAGGGTCAGTACTGAGGGAGTGCCGCACTGTCAGAGGGTCAGTACTGAGGAAGTGCTGCACTGTCAGAGGGTCAGTACTGAGGGAGTGCTGCACTGTCAGAGGGTCAGTACTGAGGGCGTGCCGCACTGTCAGAGGGTCAGTACTGAGGGAGTGCCGCACTGTCAGAGGGTCAGTACTGAGGGAGTGCCGCGCTGTCAGCGGGTCAGTACTGAGGGAGTGCCTCACTGTCAGAGGGTCAGTACTGAGGGAGTGCCGCACTGTCAGAGGGTCAGTACTGAGGGAGTGCCGCACTGTCAGAGGGTCAGTACTGAGGGAGTGCCGCACTGTCAGAGGGTCAGTACTGAGGGAATGCCGCACTGTCAGAGGGTCAGTACTGAGGCAGTGCTGCACTGTCAGGGGGTCAGTACTGAGGAGAGCCTCACTGTCAGAGGGTCAGTACTGAGGGAGTGCCGCACTGTCAGAGGGTCAGTACTGAGGGAGTGCCGCACTGTCAGAGGGTCAGTACTGAGGGAGTGCCGCACTGTCAGAGGGTCAGTACTGAGGGAGTGCCGTGCCGCACTGTCAGAGGGTCAGTACTGAGGGAGTGCTGCACTGTCAGAGGGTCAGTACTGAGGGAGTGCCGCACTGTCAGAGGGTCAGTACTGAGGGAGTGCCGCACTGTCAGAGGGTCAGTACTGAGGGAGTGCTGCATTGTCAGAGGGTCAGTACTGAGGGAGTGCCGCACTGTCAGAGGGTCAGTACTGAGGGAGTGCTGCACTGTCAGAGGGTCAGTACTGAGGGAGTGCTGCACTGTCAGAGGGTCAGTACTGAGGGAGTGCTGCACTGTCAGAGGGTCAGTACTGAGGGAGTGCCGCACTGTCAGAGGGTCAGTACTGAGGGAGTGCTGCATTGTCAGAGGGTCAGTACTGAGGGAGTGCCGCACTGTCAGAGGGTCAGTACTGAGGGAGCGCTGCATTGTCAGAGGGTCAGTACTGAGGGAGTGCTGCACTGTCAGAGGGTCAGTACTGAGGGAGTGCCGCACTGTCAGAGGGTCAGTACTGAGGGAGTGCCACACTGTCAGAGGGTCAGTACTGAGGGAGTGCTGCACTGTCAGAGGGTCAGTACTGAGGGAGTGCCGCACTGTCAGAGGGTCAGTACTGAGGGAGTGCCACACTGTCAGAGGGTCAGTACTGAGGGAGTGCTGCACTGTCAGAGGGTCTGTACTGAGGGAGTGCTGCACTGTCAGAGGGTCAGTACTGAGGGAGTGCCACACTGTCAGAGGGTCAGTACTGAGGGAGTGCTGCACTGTCAGAGGGTCAGTACTGAGGGAGTGCCGCACTGTCAGAGGGTCAGTACTGAGGGAGTGCCGCACTGTGAGAGGGTCAGTACTGAGGGAGTGCCGCACTGTCAGAGGGTCAGTACTGAGGGAGTGCTGCACTGTCAGAGGGTCAGTACTGAGGGAGTGCTGCACTGTCAGAGGGTCAGTACTGAGGGAGTGCCGCACTGTCAGAGGGTCAGTACTGAGGGAGTGCGGCACTGTCAGAGGGTCAGTACTGAGGGAGTGCCGCACTGTCAGAGGGTCAGTACTGAGGGAGTGCCGCACTGTCAGAGGGTCAGTACTGAGGGAGTGCCGCACTGTCAGAGGGTCAGTATTGAGGGAGTGCCGCACTGTCAGAGGGTCAGTACTGAGGGAGTGCCGCACTGTCAGAGGGTCAGTACTGAGGGAGTGCTGCACTGTGAGAGGGTCAGTACTGAGGGAGTACCGCACTGTCAGAGGGTCAGTACTGAGGGAGTGCCGCACTGTCAGAGGGTCAGTACTGAGGGAGCTGCACTGTCAGAGGGTCAGTACTGAGGGAGTGCTGCACTGTCAGAGGGTCAGTACTGAGGGAGTGCTGCACTGTCAGAGGGTCAGTACTGAGGGAGTGCCGCACTGTCAGTGGGTCAGTACTGAGGGAGTGCTGCACTGTCAGAGGGTCAGTACTGAGGGAGTGCCGCACTGTCAGAGGGTCAGTACTGAGGGAGCTGCACTGTCAGAGGGTCAGTACTGAGGGAGTGCCGCACTGTCAGAGGGTCAGTACTGAGGGAGTGCCGCACTGTCAGAGGGTCAGTACTGAGGGAGTGCTGCACTGTCAGAGGGTCAGTACTGAGGGAGTGCTGCACTGTCAGAGGGTCAGTACTGAGGGAGTGCTGCACTGTCAGAGGGTCAGTACTGAGGGAGTGCTGCACTGTCAGAGGGTCAGTACTGAGGGAGTGCCGCACTGTCAGAGGGTCAGTACTGAGGGAGCGCTGCACTGTCAGAGGGTCAGTACTGAGGGAGCGCCGCACTGTCAGAGGGTCAGTACTGAGGGAGTGCTGCACTGTCAGAGGGTCAGTACTGAGGGAGTGCTGCACTGTCAGAGGGTCAGTACTGAGGGAGTGCTGCACTGTCAGAGGGTCAGTACTGAGGGAGTGCTGCACTGTGGGATGGTGGGGGTGATGAGCTTACCCTGTCGTTGCTGCTCTCAGCCCGGTCAGGGTGCCGCCGATACTCGAGTCAGGCTTCAGCCCGGGACAGGCCGCACCCACGGCATTCTGGGAGTTGTAGTCCCGGAAACAGTACAACTCCCAGCAGCCCCCGCGAACCTGACCCCGCCCCTAGAGGTCAATATCTGTCTCCCTCTCTTTGGGTCAATATCTCTGTCTTTCTGTGGGTTGCTCTCTCTCCATCTCTGTCTCCCACTGTCTGTATCTCTGCCTCTCTCTCTGTATCTCTGGGTTTCTCTCTCTCTATGCCCCTCCCCCTGTCTCAGTCTCTCTCTCTTTGTCCCTCTCCGCGCTTCTCTGTGTCTGTCTCTCTATCTCTCTGGGTTTCTCTCCCTCCCTCTGAGTCTCTCTATTTCTTTGTCTCTCTCTCTGTCTGTCTGCCTCTCCCTCTGTCTCTCCATTTCTTTGTCTCTCTCTCTCTGTCTGTCTGCCTCTCTCTCTCACTCTGTCTTCTTGTCTCTTTGGGCCTTTCTCTCTCGGTTTCCACCCCTGGGTCTCTCTCTCTCTCTCTCTCTGTCTCCCTGTCTCTTTTGGTCTTTCTCTCTCTCTCTCTGTCTCTCTCTGGGTCCTGCAGTCTGGTTGAAGATCGTTGATGTGATAAATTTACAAAATCAAGTGAGTCAGTGAAACGAATCCATTTAAAAGGCTGAAATCAGATGCCATCTTTATTTTTGGGCAATAAACATTTACATGTGTTGTGGTTGTGGAATGGTGAGCTATTTGAAAAGGTGGAGGTTAGCCAGAGTGGCTGTTTGGGAGGAAGGGAGGCTGCAGTTACAATAGACACAGTGCAACATTAAAATAACACCTCTATCAGGCTGCGCTCCTGCTTTGAGTGCTGTCGATAGGCCGGAACAAAGGAAAATAATCATTTGTGGAGCTGCCTCAACTTCTAATTCAACATTAAAATAATTTACAGGGTATCTTCTGAAATCAGAAAAGAAAAAAAAACATGCATTTCAAAAGCACTCAAAGGGTTAAAGCTGTAGTTAGCAAATTTATTCCATTGGGACCAGTGATCTGCAAGCAGGCAGGGCAACATTCTCAGTAATGTTTGGATCTAGTTATGCAAAGTCTAGGATTCTTCCCAATTTCTGCATTCAGATTTTACTGGCCTATCCGTGGTAACATTTCTCTCCAGTTCTGCACTTTTGTGGAGCACATTCCCAAAGTGCGAGAATCTGCCTCTAAACCCCACAATGTTCTGTGATTCCAGCAGAAGCACACAGACAGGCTAATGGTGTCAGAGTACCAATGTCTGATAACTTTGTCATTCTCCATTTCGGATATCCACCTTCATTTGAACCATTAAACCTCCTGAAGAATTAGACAACCCTTTCCCCTACTCACAAGAAAAACAAATGAACTTCTGGAAGCAACATTAAGATCTGCTTCCATTTTGCAGAGTGTTTTGTTTTGTGGGAGTGGTGATAATTAGGGGAAAAGCATGAGGTGGAGGTATAAAGACATTCCTTTTGGACGAGTACTGTGCACAGGGTTACACCCCTTCCTGAACGCACATACACCAGGTTATATACTCCCTTCAATTTGTTTTGTTTCACAATGAATCATAATCCATCCATGCATTAATATCTTAGCAGTGCTGCTAAATAATTAAAGGCAAAATGGAACTTAATTTACAACGAATATGGAATACCAGTCACTTGGGCTCACCACACTGGTGGGAAATTCCTGCATTTGCAGCAATTCACCATTTCAGCATCTTTTAAAATGTAAGATTGGTAGCATGATACAATGGGACAGTACTCTATATTACACAAGAATGATTTAAAGACAGTTTTTAAACAAACAAATGGAGAGCAGAAAATGTTTCCTTGTGAATTCTACATGAGCGTCTGTGATCGCCATTTCTTCTCCAACTGGCATCTGCTGATCTGAGGATTGAACATTGCTTTGCATTTTCCTGTGAACAAACCCTCCTTTACTTCATCACTCGGTGAGCCGGGCTCGAGGAGAGTCTCTCGTCTGTGGTCTGCAGGCCTGAAACAACGACTAAAACCGCAGCCAGGGCACTGTACTCAGTCATCACTGTCTGATAGTGTCTCATACTGGGAGGACAGTAAGGGAGCTGGCTCCCGCTCCCACGTTCTGGCTGGTGGATGTGAGCTGGCTTGACCCATTGTTGGCGGTGCACAGGCGATGGACGTCGGTGTAACACTCATCATGCGCATCGTGAATGGATTATAAGGAAACGCAGTCGAGCCTGAGCAACAAGAAGGAAGCATTTAATCCATGTTGTTTACTTTGCGACATTGTTAAATTGTGCTGTTCATAACTGAAAACACAATGTGACTGTACCGCACAATAACTTCTACAATGTTTGGCTATGAATCATCCCCGTATTCCTGCTTTAACGGCATAGGATCAATTTTCTCTTTAAAAGCACGGCTCAAAGTGATTCAGAGAGAAATAACTAAAGGAATGGACACGGAGTCAAGATGGACTGGTTTGAGGGTTTAAAGATTCACTCAAAGCAAGATTGTATGTAGTTTGCTTTACTCTGAGGGAAAGGGGTGGAATCAATGGAAAACTACGACAAAACTCAGCTAATTTATCACAATCCACAGGCCAAGAATTAAAAATGAATGGTGCAACAAAAAGGTCAAGTCTATCCTTTCTCCGGGAGAAAGCAAGTAGGGTGATTAATGACAACTTTGATATCAACAACTTGTCTTTGATTAGTGCATTTAACATTGTAAAATGTCCTCAGGTTAGAACATAGAAAAATACAGCACAGAACAGGCCCTTCGGCCCACGATGTTGTGCCGAACTTTTGTCTGAGATGAAGAACAAATTAAACTACATCCCATCATTCTACCGTAATCCATGTACCTATCCAATAGCCGCTTGAAGGTCCCGAATGTTTCCGACTCAACTACTTCCACAGGCAGTGCGTTCCATGCCCCCACTACTCTCTGGGTAAAGAACCTACCTCTGACATCCCCTCTATATCTTCCACTATTTATCCTAAATTTATGTCCCCTTGTAATGGTGTGTTCTACCCGGGGGAAAAGACTCTGACTGTCTACTCTATCTATTCCCCTGATCATCTTATAAACGTCTATCAAGTCGCCCCTCATCCTTCTCCGTTCTAATGAGAAAAGGCCTAGCACCCTCAACCTTTCCTCGTATGACCTACTCTCCATTCCAGGCAACATCCTGGTAAATCTCCTTTGCACCTTTTCCAAAGCTTCCACATCCTTCCTAAAATGAGGCGACCAGAACTGCACACTGTACTCCAAATGTGGCCTGACCAAGGTTTTGTACAGTCAGGTTATTCACATGACTGTCATCAAGCCACATCAGGAGATATCAGGACAGCTGAGCAGCTTTTAAGCAGTGTCTTCTTGAAGGGGAAGAGCCCACGGGATCCAAGGAAATTTGGCAAATTGGATCCAGAATTGGCTGAGTGGCAGGAAGGAGAGGGTGATGGTCGAGGGGTGTTGTTTCTGACTGGAAGCCTGTGTCCAGTGGGGTCCCGCAGGGGTCAGTGTTGGGGCCCTTTTAGTGTGTGGTTTATATAAATGATTTAAATATGAATGTAGGACGGTTGATCAGTAAGTTTGCAGATGAAACAAAAATTGGTGGGGTGGTAAATACTCAGGAGGATGGCCTTCGATTACAGGAGGATATAGACGGGCTGGTCAGACGGGCTGATCAGTGGCAAATGGAATTCAATCTGGATAAGTGTGATGTACTTGGGTAGGACAAACAAGGCAGGGAATACATGATAAACGGCTGGACCCTGGGAAGCACCGAGGATCAGAGGGAGCTTGGTGTGCATGTACACCGGTCCCTTAAGGTAGCAGAGCAGGTGGATACAGTGGTTAAGGTATATGGTATTCTTGCCTTTATTAGCCGAGGCATAGAGTTTAAGAGAAGGGACATTATGCTGGAACTGTATAAAATGTTGGTTAGGCCACAGCTAGAGTATTGTCTGCAGTTCTGGAATCCACCTTACAGGAGGGATGTGATAGCCACTGGAAAGGGAGCAGAGAAGATTTACCAGGATGTTGCCTGGGCCGGAGAGTGTTAGTAATGAAGAGAGATTGGATAGACTGGGATTGTTTTCCTTGGAGCAGAGGACACTGAGTGGGGACATGATTGAGATGGATAAAATTATGAAATGAAATGAAAATCGCTTATTGTCACAAGTAGGCTTCAAATGAAGTTACTGTGAAAAGTTCCTAGTTGCCACATTCCGGCGCCTGTTCGGGCAGGCTGGTACGAGGGGCATAGATGGAATAGACAGGAAGAAACGTTTCCCCTTGGTGGAGGGGTCAATGACCAGGGGGCAGAGATTTAAGGTAAGGGGCAGGAGGAATGTGAGGAAAAGCATTTTCACCCAGAGGGTGGTGGGAGTCTGGAACTCGCTGCCTGAAAGGGTGGTGGAGGCAGAGACCCTCATAACAATTAAGTATTTAGATGTGTACTTGGGATGCCAGGGCAGACAGGGCTATGGGCCAAGAGCTGGAAAATGGGATTAGAATAGTTAGGCAGTTGATTTTGACTGGTGCAGACATGATGGGCCTTTTCTCTTTGCGGTACACCTCTCTGACTCAAGAAGAGAGTGAGAAAGCCATAGAGGTTGAGGGGGGAAATTCCAGAGTTTGATGACAACGGTGGTGGAGTGATTAAAATTGAGGATGCTCAGAGATCGCAGTAAACATACAGCTGGAGGAAATTAGTGCCAAGAGAGGGGCAAGAACGTGGTGGGATTTGAAACCAAGTGAAAATTTTAGAAGAGAGATGTTGCTCAGCTGAAAGTCAATGCAGGGGCGATAGGAGAACGCAACATGGTACAATTGGGGGCAGCCACAGTGGCTAGCACTACTGCCTCATGGCACCGAGGTCCCGGGTTAGCACTGCTGCCTCATGGCACCGAGGTCCCGGGTTAGCACTGCTGCCTCATGGCGCCGAGGTCCCGGGTTAGCACTGCTGCCTCATGGCACCGAGGTCCCGGGTTAGCACTGCTGCCTCATGGCGCCGAGGTCCCAGGTTTGATCCTGGCTCTGGGTCACTGTCCGTGTGGAGTTTGCATATTCTCCCCGACTTTACGTGCGTTTCACCCGCACAACCCAAAGATGTGCAGGGCAGGTGGATTGGCCACGTGAAATTGCCCCTTCATTGGAAAAATGAATTGGGTATTCTAAATTTATATAAAAAAACATGGTACAAGTTAGGACATGGGCGGCAGAGTTTTGGATGATCTCAAGTTTATGGAGAGTAGAATGTGGAAGGTCAGCATTGGAATGGGCAAGTCTACAGGTAGCAAAAGCATGGAAGGGGGCTTCATTAGCAGATACGCTGAGGCAGATCAGGTCAAAGAGGTAGAAACAGGCAGTCTTGGTGATGGCATGGATTTCTGGTTCAAAGTTATGACATCAACATTGAGGACAGCCTGATTCAGTTTCAGTTTCCAGGGAGATTAATGGAATCAATGGCTAATGAGTGGTGTTTGTGGTGGGAACTGAAGGCAATGGCCCCCTTCCTGTTTAGTTCCTTTATTCTTATTTTTTCTGTTAGCTTATTATTTTGGTCGCAAATCCATAATTGGGATGTGCCTTGAAGCAAAATATTCAAAAGTTGAAACAGCCGGCTTGATAGGGACACAGTGCTCCTCGGTTTTGTGTTTCGAGTGGAGAAGCAAGACTCTGACACCGAGTGGATCCTAGGAACCAGTCTTGGAGGGACTTGTTTCGATTGGTTAACTGGCAACCGGTGAGTTGGTCAGGGGCAGTGGGTTGGACATGGGAAGAACGTGCAGACTCCGCACAGACAGTGACCCAAGCCTGGAATCGAACCTGGGACCCTGGAGTGGTGAAGCAACTGTGTTAACCACTGTGTTTTCGTGCTGCCCTTAATAATTGATTAGGATGTTGGAAATAATCTGGTGGCTTAAACCAAAGAATGAAGCATAAACACGATGGGTTGAATGGTCTATTCTGCTCCTATATCTTATGGACAAAGTGGATGCAGTCAATTCAAATCAACAGGATCCAGACTCTAGAATCAACTCCAGGTTAAACTGAATGTTCATCTCAACTCACTCATTCTAGATGTGATTTGTCAAGATCATAAACTATAGGAAGATAGGCCATTCTGCCCATCGAGTCTGCTAGCCATCAATGCAGAATGCTGAGAAACACTTAGCATGGAGCCACCCGACTGTGGAGTCAAATAGACCATGTTCAGTAATCGCAATACATAAGGAAGCTGGTTTAACCCATGGGACTAACCCTCACTCTAATCTTCACACGATCCACTAACCTGATGGAGGTGATGGATTGGCTTCCTCATTACGAGCATCACCAGACACGGGGATGGCTGTGCTCATGTTGGCCTGTGATGCATTCGCAGGATGGGGTAGAACCACTTGGTGATCATCTCCTTTGTCATCGTACTTCCCCATTAAGGCTTTCCTGATAATGTCCTCGAGGCCAAGGTTACTGGCTGGATCGGCAAAGGAATGACTCCGAGAACTGACTGAACCTGCAAGATGGAAGGAAATAATCGGGGGGAAAGGTACAGAGGATGAGACGCAGTGAGAGGAGTGGTAAGGGAGGGGTGGATGTGGATAGCAGGTGAGGTAGAGAGAGGCACAGGCAGGCAGAGAGAATGGGAAAACCAAAAGTCAGCATTTATTTTGCAAGCTGCAAGCTCCAACTAGCAAACAAGACAATGGCAGCACAAACCATCAACACAACAGCAATGAACAGACTCAATGATAGACTCCCATAGGAGAACCACCCAGTTAAAGAATTCAGCAAAGAAAGTTACTGCTCCATATTTGGACCATATCCAGTGGTTCTGACACCAAATGTGATTTGCAGTTAGCAATTTTAAATATACAAATAAATGAATAGAATGCTTTAAACATGACAGATTTTCTGGATAGACTGGGCAAGGAGGTGTACATTTTAAACTGCCCCAGCCCACCTCAGAAATCCCAGAGCTCTTTCAATGTGACCTAATGTACAACAGCCTGTGCTGCACATTACAAAGTCCCTACAAGAAAGTAACAGGCCATTCGGCCCATCAAATACCTCTATCTTGTGTCATCAACAAACTTAATGATCATATATTTGGTCTCTTCATCCAATTCATTGTTATAGATTGTGAATAGTTTAGGCCCCGGTGCTGATCCCTGTGCCACTCTACTCATTACAGCTTGTCAACCCAAAGCTGACCCCAAGTTCCAGACTCCCCCACCATCGGGAACATTCTTTCTGAATCTACCCTGTCCACTCCTGTTAGAATTTTGTAAGTTTCTATGAGATCCCCTCTCACTCTTCTAAACTCTAATGAATATAATCCTAACTGACCAAGTCTCTCCTCGTACGACAGTCCCGCCATCCCAGGAATCAGCTTGGTAAACCTTCGCTGCACTCCCTCCATTGCAACAACATCCTTCCTCAGATAAGGACACCAAAACTGCCCACAATACTCCAGGTAATGACCTATTCTATTGTAGTAAAATATTTCTATTCCCTAACTCAAACCCTCTCGCTATGAAGGCCAACATACCGTTTGCCTTCGTTACTGCCTGCTGTACCTGCGCGCTTACTTTCAGCAACTGATGCACGATTACACCAAGGTCTCGCTGAGTATCCACCTCTCTCAATTTACACCCATTCAAATAATAATCTGCCTTCCTATTTTTGCTACCAAAATGGATAACCTCACATTTACCCACATTATACTGCATCTGCCATGCATATGTCCACTCACTCAGCCTGTCCAAATCCTGCTGAAGCATCTCTGCATCTTCCTCACAGCTCACCCTCCCACCCAACTTTGTATCATCTGCAAATTTGGAGATAATACATTTAGTTCCCTCGTCCAAATCATTAATATATAATGTGAACAGTTGGGGTCCCAGCACAGATCCCTGCGGTACCCCACTGTCACTGCCTGACAATTGGAAAATTAACTATTTATTCCAACTTTTTGCTTCCTGTCTGCTAACCAGTGTCTCAAGACACTACCGGCAATTCCATGCACTTCAATTTTACATATTCATTAAACTCTTCATGTGTGCAAACACCCTGGACCTTTTTACTGGTCCGTTCAACCGTGTTACATTCCAAATAACCAGCTGGACAGGGGGCTTTCTACCTCCCCCCATCCCGTTCCAGAGTCAGCCATTCGACCACGTGGGGTGACCCAGCAACTACGTCGCGAGTGTTGACACTGGGCCCACTCAAGATGGCCTCCAAACTCTCCAGCTGAACAGAACAAAAAAAAAGTTGTCGTCACCGTCAGAGAACTAACCTTCCCCCTTCCCACCAACACCACATCCAAATAGACAGTCAAACAGCACCAAGGCAAACAAAGGCCCAACCCTAACCCCAAACAAATCAAAACAAATATCCCAATCTCATCATTAAAACTCCGCAAATGTAATTTACCCCCACCACTCCGCTCCCAGAGCAGCCCCCACTCAAAATAAAAACACCCTTCACACCACCCAGCCCCCCATCCACCCAACTTCCCTACATCTGCTAGCAATGGGCAATAAATACTGGCCCAACCAGCGCTGCCTACATCCCGTAAATGAGTTAAAAAAAGTAATCTGCAACCTGCATTCCGCAGGATTCAGGCCCTTTGGTAGCCCCACGATTCCCAGGTTCTGCCTTCTGGAGCGATTCTTCAGACTGTCCGCTTTGGCCACCTGAGCCATCTGGGCTTCCAGTGAGGTGATCTGGTCACATTGCCTCAAGAGGGCCATTTCCACACCCTGTAACAGCACGCCTTGCGCCTTTACCATCTGATCTGTTTCACCAAGGGTGAAGAATGGGGGGCTGGACCCTGTCGGAGTTCTCGGAGACAGCCTGCTGCAACTCCCCAAGTTCCACCGGCAAGATGCCTGTGAGCGTCTCGGCCGTTGGCGGAGTGGCCACAGCATCCGCCATTTTCTCAGCAGACGAGGCTCGAGAGGCTTCCGAGTCTGACGACGGTTCTTTGCTCGTCTGCTGTCTTGTCCTTTTTGGGCATTCCTTTTATGTGGGAACCCTGTCCCATCGAACCAATGAAGTTCCATCTCAAATAACCGCAGAAATCGGGCAAAAAGAGCCTGAATCGTGGTACACTGGCGGGAGCCACCCCGTGTGCAACTTGCTCTCTACGTACCACAACCAGACGTCTCTCCATCAGCCTTGCTGGATCTTTTTGCAGCTGTCCGCTAGCTTTTATTGATTTCCACATGTAAGGATTAAAAGTTCTCTGCTCTTCACAGTTCTTTGTTTATATCATTTAGAAAAAAAAAAACTGGAATTAATTGTCCTTGGATTGAAGTGAATGACTTTGTCTGGCTCCACACGGAACTCTATTTGTCACAGTTTTGTCCCTCACTATATCGATCTTTCTCTGCAATGTCCTGCTCCCAACCATATTATTTACTGTGCTTTCTTTTTTGAAAACTTAGATAACTGTGTCATTACATCCAGAAATGTTCTTTAATGTCAGGCCTACATGTGACCGCAGACTCACAGCAACGTGCCCTCTGAAATGGCCCAGCAGCATCTCAGCTCAAAGACAATTAGGGATGGCAACAAATGCTGATCTAGGCAGCGACGCCTAAATCCCATGGTTAGGCCTAACATTGAGGCGAAATATACCGTAAACGGCAAAACTGAATACAGAAAGATCTGGGCGTGCAGGTTCACAGATCTTTGAAGGTGGCAACACAAGTGGACAAGGTAGTCAAGAAAGCATATGATGTGGAGATGTGATTCACCTGAAGAAGGAGCCGTGCTCCGAAAGCTCGTGTTTGAAACAAACCTGTTGGACTTTAACCTGGTGTTGTAAGACTTCTTACTAAGAAAGCATATGGCATGCTTGCCTTCATTGAACGGGGCATTGAGTATGAAAACTGGTAAGTCATGCAACAGTTGTATAGAACCTGGTAAGGCTGCACTTGGAACATTGCACACAATTCTGGTCGCCACACTACCAGAAGGATGTGGAGGCTTTGGAGAGGGTGCAGAGGAGGTTTAGCAGGATGTTGCCTGGTCTGGAGGGTGTTAGCTATGTGGAGAGACTGAATAGACTTGGACTGTTTTCATTAGAAAGACAGAGGTTGAGGGGTGACCTGAGAGAGGTCTACAAGATTGAGGGGCATGGATAGAGTGGATGGGCAGGCACTGTTTCCCAGGGTGGAGGGGTCAGTCACCAAGGGACAAAGGCTTAAGGTCCGTGGGGCAAAGTTTAGAGGCGATGTGCGAGGCAGGTTTACTACACAGAGGGTGGTGAGTGCCTGGAACGCGTTGCCAGGGGAGGCTGTGGAAGCAGATACATTAACGGCGTTCAGAAGGCATCTTGACAAACACATGGATAGGATGGGTATAGAGGGATACGGTACAAGTGCTGAGGGTTTTGGCAAAGGTTGGTATCATGACCGGTACAGGCTTGGAGGGCTGAAGGGCCTGTTCCTGTGCTGCATTGTTCTTTGAAAGAATAAAAGAAAATTGAAATAGTCTCTCTCTACTCCTTCTGCCAAAATGCATAACCGCACACCTCTCGATTAAATTCCACCTGCCATTTGTTGGTCCATTTCTGCTGCAGTCAATTGGGATCATCTCCGTTTTTTTGCCACACCTCTTAAGTTTAATAATTGTCAGAAAATGTTATTCTGCATTCCAACCTTCAAATTACCCAGAGGAACACCAATGTCTACCATCCTCCAGTCTGAGAAACAGGCAGTTACCACCACTCACTGTCTACCATCCTCCAGTCTGAGAAACAGGCAGTTACCACCACTCACTGTTTTCTGCCCGTGAACATATTTTTTTAAGCAGACGTTGACCCTCCTACTCTGTGAGACTCAGTTTTAACCAACCTTTTATTTGTCTTTGTCAAAATTTTTCTTAAAATACACAGACAACATTTATTCTATTGCTTCAACCAACCTTTTCTGTTACTTCATCAAAAATGACATTAGTCAAATTGATCTGGCTTTTACAAATCTGATCTTCTTAATTAAGTCAAAGCTCTCCCAAGTACCTGCTAATTCTTTTCTTGATCATTGTTTCTAAAACTCACACCGATGTTACTGGCCTGTAGTTACTGGGATGTCCTTGCACACTTTCTTGAATAAAAGTGTCATATTTGCCACCTTCCAATCCTCTGGCACCTCCCATGTATTGAGTGAAGATTATAACAAATCCTTTCACTATCTCCATCCCTACTTCCCCAAGCAACCTGGGATGTAAGCCATTAAGACCAGGCAATGTCTTCAAAGTTACTGATAAGTTGAGCAAAATGTTGTGGGCCCAGTCCATATTGATGGAGGACACTACTTGTCTGATTCCACCAGTGTTTCCTTTATCCCACTACCTGTCCGATTCCACCAGTGTTTCCTTTATCCCACTCTTTGAACCAATTACCATCCCATGCCACAGATTTACCTATAATTCCATTAAGAGTGAAAGGTCTGGTGTTTACATAGTGAAGAGGATTGATGGCTAGCATGGTGTGAAGGAGCTACCGATATAA
Source organism: Scyliorhinus canicula (assembly GCF_902713615.1). Lineage (NCBI taxonomy): Eukaryota > Metazoa > Chordata > Chondrichthyes > Carcharhiniformes > Scyliorhinidae > Scyliorhinus > Scyliorhinus canicula. The sequence continues at coordinate 164,060,736 of NC_052157.1, forward strand.
CTGACTACGAGTGGGAGAATGCTGCCTTCAGACTGTAAATGTGCAGAGTGTTATGTGACACAATCATTACCTGGACAGTCACAGAAAGCAATAGCCAATATTCCCCAGTGCATACAGAATGGATATTGCCAAGGGCAATTAGGGAATATGACAATAACCAGTATCTCGCACACCTAGCCACATAATTGACATCCCAACATCTCGCCAGAAAACCTGTGATGTAGTCAGATACACGTTTTGGTTAGTCTGAGAGGTGAGGCTGTTGCTGTTTGCAGCTTGCACTCAACAACCCACAAACTGAAAGCAGAATTAATCAGCACTGCAATTGCCGAAGAGGAGGGGGGCTGTTTACGGTGTGACACCTGATGGTTACAACCGAAACAAACCAGCCTCGAGTGGGTTAGCATTGCCAGCGTGTGACCAGAGTCCTCCGATAAGGGATCAGACGCAACAATCCTTCCAGTGACATAGATCCCCCCCCATTAACATTTAATTCCTCTTTTGTGGGAGGCAAAGAGAAGTTGTGAACAGCCTGTGCCTGGTCCATGGGTTGGTACCTCATCCTATTCAATTAGACCCCCTCTAGGCAAGTTTACAGAATGGAACGTGGAGTCAATTTTCTTGCTACTGGTTCACAAAGTACAATAATGACTAGATTCATCTGAAAATTGTGACTATATTGTTGAATTAGATGACGCACCTTTTTTGTACGAAACCACACCTGCGGCAAAAGAAAGAAAGATAATTGGGTTTAAGGAGCTAATCTTTTTACAATTATTTTTTATTTTACAAAATGCACCTGCAATTTTTTGATTGGATTGTATAAAATTGGTACACTTTGACAAATCAATAAATAGCAAACTTACCAGGCAAACAAAGTTAATTAAACAGGGAGGCAGGCAGGTTACAAATGAGACACACCCGCACAGGCAGACAGGAACACCCGCACAGACAGGAACACCCGCACAGACAGGAACACCCGCACAGGCAGACAGGTACACCCGCAGACAGTCAGACACACCCGCACAGACAGACAGACACACCCGCACACGCAGTCAGACACACCCGCACAGGCAGACAGACACACCCGCACAGACAGTCAGACACACCCGCACAGACAGGAACACCCGCACAGACAGTCAGACACACACGCACAGACAGTCAGACACACCCGCACAGGCAGTCAGACACACCCGCACAGGCAGTCAGACACACCCGCACAGGCAGACAGACACACCCGCACAGACAGTCAGACACACCCGCACAGACAGTCAGACACACCCGCACAGACAGGAACACCCGCACAGACAGTCAGACACACACGCACAGGCAGTCAGACACACCCGCACAGGCAGTCAGACACACCCGCACAGGCAGTCAGACACACCCGCACAGGCAGTCAGACACACCCGCACAGGCAGTCAGACACACCCGCACAGGCAGTCAGACACACCCGCACAGGCAGTCAGACACACCCGCACAGGCAGACAGGCACACCCGCACAGGCAGACAGGCACACCCGCACAGGCAGACAGGCACACCCGCACAGGCAGACAGGCACACCCGCACAGGCAGACAGGCACACCCGCAGACAGTCAGACACACCCGCAGACAGTCAGACACACCCGCACGGGCAGACAGACACACCCGCACGGGCAGACAGACACACCCGCAGACAGTCAGACACCCCCGCACAGGCAGACAGGCACACCCGCACAGGCAGACAGGCACACCCGCACAGGCAGACAGGCACACCCGCACAGGCAGACAGGCACACCCGCACGGGCAGACAGGCACACCCGCAGACAGTCAGACACACCCCCACAGGCAGACAGACACACCCGCACGGGCAGACAGACACACCCGCACAGTCAGACAACCCCGCACAGACAGTCAGACACCCCCGCACAGACAGTCAGTCAGACACCCCCGCACAGACAGTCAGACACACCCGCACAGGCAGTCAGACACACCCGCACAGGCAGACAGGTACAACCGCATACAGTCAGACACCCCCGCACAGACAGTCAGACACACCTGCACAGGCAGACAGACACACCCGCACAGACAGTCCGACACACCCGCACAGACAGTCCGACACACCCGCACAGACAGACAGACACACCCGCACAGGCAGACAGACACAACCGCATACAGTCAGACACCCCCGCACAGACAGTCAGACACACCTGCACAGGCAGACAGACACACCCGCACAGGCAGTCAGACACACCCGCACAGGCAGACAGGTACAACCGCATACAGTCAGACACCCCCGCACAGACAGTCAGACACACCTGCACAGGCAGACAGACACACCCGCACTGACAGTCAGACACACCCGCACAGACAGTCAGACACACCCGCACAGGCAGTCAGACACACCCGCACAGGCAGTCAGACACACCCGCACAGACAGTCAGACACACCCGCACAGACAGTCCGACACACCCGCACAGGCAGACAGACACACCCGCAGACAGACACACCCGCACAGGCAGACCCGCACAGTCAGACACACCCGCACAGTCAGACACCCCCGCACAGACAGATGCACCCGCAGACAGTCAGACACCCCCGCACAGACAGTCAGACACAGCCGCACAGACAGTCAGAGACAGCCGCACAGACAGTCAGACACACCCGCACAGGCAGACAGGCACATCCGCACAGACAGGAACACCCGCACAGACAGACAGACACACCCGCACAGGCAGTCAGACACACCCGCACAGGCAGTCAGACACACCCGCACAGGCAGTCAGACACACCCGCACAGGCAGTCAGACACACCCGCACAGGCAGTCAGACACACCCGCACAGGCAGTCAGACACACCCGCACAGGCAGTCAGACACACCCGCACAGGCAGTCAGACACACCCGCACAGGCAGTCAGACACACCCGCACAGGCAGTCAGACACACCCGCACAGGCAGTCAGACACACCCGCACAGGCAGTCAGACACACCCGCACAGGCAGTCAGACACACCCGCACAGGCAGTCAGACACACCCGCACAGGCAGTCAGACACACCCGCACAGGCAGACAGGCACACCCGCACAGGCAGACAGGCACACCCGCACAGGCAGACAGGCACACCCGCACAGGCAGACAGGCACACCCGCAGACAGTCAGACACACCCGCACGGGCAGACAGACACACCCGCACGGGCAGACAGACACACCCGCAGACAGTCAGACACCCCCGCACAGACAGTCAGACACACCCGCACAGGCAGTCAGACACCCCCGCACAGACAGTCAGACACAGCCGCACAGACAGTCAGACACACCCGCACAGGCAGACAGGCACACCCGCACAGGCAGACAGGCACACCCGCACAGGCAGACAGGCACACCCGCACAGGCAGACAGGCACACCCGCACAGGCAGACAGGCACACCCGCACGGGCAGAGACACACCCCCACAGGCAGACAGACACACCCGCACGGGCAGACAGACACACCCGCACAGTCAGACACCCCCGCACAGACAGTCAGACACCCCCGCACAGACAGTCAGTCAGACACCCCCGCACAGACAGTCAGACACCCCCGCACAGACAGTCCGACACACCCGCACAGGCAGTCAGACACACCCGCACAGGCAGACAGGTACAACCGCATACAGTCAGACACCCCCGCACAGACAGTCAGACACACCTGCACAGGCAGACAGACACACCCGCACAGACAGTCCGACACACCCGCACAGACAGTCCGACACACCCGCACAGGCAGTCAGACACACCCGCACAGGCAGACAGGTACAACCGCATACAGTCAGACACCCCCGCACAGACAGTCAGACACACCTGCACAGGCAGACAGACACACCCGCACTGACAGTCAGACACACCCGCACAGACAGTCAGACACACCCGCACAGGCAGTCAGACACACCCGCACAGACAGTCAGACACACCCGCACAGACAGTCAGACACACCCGCACAGACAGTCAGACACACCCGCACAGACAGTCAGACACACCCGCACAGGCAGACAGACACACCCGCAGACAGACACACCCGCACAGGCAGACCCGCACAGTCAGACACACCCGCACAGTCAGACACCCCCGCACAGACAGATGCACCCGCAGACAGTCAGACACCCCCGCACAGACAGTCAGACACAGCCGCACAGACAGTCAGAGACAGCCGCACAGAGTCAGACACACCCGCACAGGCAGACAGGCACATCCGCACAGACAGGAACACCCGCACAGACAGACAGGCGCACCCGCACAGACAGACAGGCGCACCCGCACAGACAGTCAGACGCACCCGCACAGACAGGAACACCCGCACAGACAGACAGACAGACCCGCACAGGCAGACAGGCACACCCGCACAGGCAGTCAGGCACACCCGCACAGGCAGTCAGGCACACCCGCACAGGCAGTCAGGCACACCCGCACAGGCAGTCAGGCACACCCGCACAGGCAGTCAGGCACACCCGCACAGGCAGACAGGAACACTGGCAGACAGGAACACCCGCACAGGCAGACAGGAACACCCGCACAGGCAGACAGGAACACCCGCACAGGCAGACAGGAACACCCGCACAGGCAGACAGGAACACCCGCACAGGCAGACAGGAACACCCGCACAGGCAGACAGGAACACCCGCACAGGCAGACAGGAACACCTGCACAGGCAGACAGGAACACCCGCACACGCAGTCAGACACACACGCACAGGCAGACAGACACACCCGCACAGGCAGACAGACACACACGCAGACAGTCGGACACACCCGCACAGACAGTCAGACACACCCGCACAGACAGTCAGCAACACACCCGCACAGACAGTCAGACACACCCGCACAGAAAGGAACACCCGCACAGGCAGTCAGACACACCCGCACAGACAGTCAGACACACCCGCACAGGCAGTCAGACACACCCGCACAGACAGTCAGACACACCCGCACAGGCAGGAACACCCGCACAGACAGGAACACCCGCACAGACAGACGCACCCGCACAGACAGACGCACCCGCACAGACAGACGCACACGCACAGACAGACGCACCCGCACAGACAGACGCACCCGCACAGACAGACGCACACGCACAGACAGACGCACCCGCACAGACAGACGCACCCGCACAGACAGACGCACCCGCAGAGACAGACGCACCCGCACAGACAGACGCACCCGCACAGACAGACGCACCCGCACAGACAGACGCACCCGCAGACATACGCACCCGCAGAGACAGACGCACCCGCACAGACAGACGCACCCGCACAGACAGACGCACCCGCACAGACAGAATCACCCGCAGACAGACAGACGCACCCGCACAGACACACGCGCCCGCAGACAGACGCACCCGCACAGACAGACGCGCCCGCACAGACACACGCGCCCGCACAGACAGACGCACCCGCAGAGACAGACGCACCCGTAGAGACAGACGCACCCGCAGAGACAGACGCACCCGCAGAGACAGACGCACCCGCACAGACAGACGAACCCGCACAGACAGACGAACCCGCACAGACAGACGCACCCGCACAGACAGACGCACCCGCACAGACAGACGCACCCGCACAGACAGGAACACCCGCACAGACAGTCAGACACACACGCACAGACAGGCAGACAGGAACACCCGCACAGGCAGACAGGAACACCCGCACAGGCAGACAGACACACCCGCACAGACAGGAACACCCGCACAGGCAGACAGACACACCCGCACAGACAGGAACACCCGCACAGACAGGAACACCCGCACAGACAGGTACACCCGCACAGACAGGTACACCCGCACAGGCAGACAGGTACACCCGCAGACAGTCAGACACACTCGCACAGTCAGACACACCCGCACAGACAGACAGGCACACCCGCAGACAGTCAGACACGCCCGCACAGGCAGACAGGTACACCCGCAGACAGACACACCCGCACAGGCAGTCAGACACACCCGCACAGGCAGTCAGACACACCCGCACAGGCAGTCAGACACACCCGCACAGGCAGTCAGACACACCCGCACAGGCAGTCAGACACACCCGCACAGGCAGTCAGACACACCCGCACAGGCAGTCAGACACACCCGCACAGGCAGTCAGACACACCCGCACAGGCAGACAGGCACACCCGCACAGGCAGACAGGCACACCCGCACAGGCAGACAGGCACACCCGCACAGGCAGACAGGCACACCCGCACAGGCAGACAGGCACACCCGCAGACAGTCAGACACACCCGCACAGGCAGACAGACACACCCGCACGGGCAGACAGACACACCCGCACGGGCAGACAGACACCCCCGCACAGACAGTCAGACACACCCGCACAGGCAGTCAGACACCCCCGCACAGACAGTCAGACACACCCGCACAGACAGACAGGCAGACAGGCACACCCGCACAGGCAGACAGGCACACCCGCACAGGCAGACAGGCACACCCGCACGGGCAGACAGACACACCCGCAGACAGTCAGACACCCCCCCACAGGCAGACAGACACACCCGCACGGGCAGACAGACACACCCGCACAGTCAGACACCCCCGCACAGACAGTCAGACACCCCCGCACAGACAGTCAGACACTCCCGCACAGACAGTCAGACAACCCCGGCCAGACAGTCAGACACCCCCGCACAGACAGTCAGACACCCCCGCACAGACAGTCCGACACACCCGCACAGGCAGTCAGACACACCCGCACAGGCAGACAGGTACAACCGCATACAGTCAGACACCCCCGCACAGACAGTCAGACACACCTGCACAGGCAGACAGACACACCCGCACAGACAGTCAGACACACCCGCACAGACAGTCAGACACACCCGCACAGGCAGTCAGACACACCCGCACAGACAGTCAGACACACCCGCACAGACAGTCAGACACACCTGCACAGGCAGACAGACACACCCGCACAGGCAGTCAGACACACCCGCACAGACAGACAGACACACCCGCACAGACAGTCAGACACACCTGCACAGGCAGACAGACACAACCGCATACAGTCAGACACCCCCGCACTGACAGTCAGACACACCCGCACAGGCAGTCAGACACACCCGCACAGACAGTCAGACACACCCGCACAGACAGTCAGACACACCCGCACAGACAGTCAGACACACCCGCACAGACAGTCCGACACACCCGCAGACAGTCCGACACACCCGCACAGACAGTCCGACACACCCGCAGACAGACACGCACAGTCAGACACACCCGCACAGTCAGACACACCCACAGACAGATGCACCCGCAGACAGTCAGACACCCCTGCACAGACAGATGCATCCGCAGACAGTCAGACACCCCCGCACAGACAGTCAGACACAGCCGCACAGACAGTCAGAGACAGCCGCACAGACAGTCAGACACACCCGCACAGGCAGACAGGCACATCCGCACAGACAGGAACACCCGCACAGACAGACAGGCGCACCCGCACAGACAGACAGGCGCACCCGCACAGACAGTCAGACGCACCCGCACAGACAGGAACACCCGCACAGACAGACAGACACACCCGCACAGGCAGACAGGCACACACCCGCACAGGCAGTCAGGCACACCCGCACAGGCAGTCAGGCACACCCGCACAGGCAGTCAGGCACACCCGCACAGGCAGTCAGGCACACCCGCACAGGCAGACAGGAACACCTGCAGACAGGAACACCCGCAGACAGGAACACCCGCACAGGCAGACAGGAACACCCGCACAGGCAGACAGGAACACCCGCACAGGCAGACAGGAACACCCGCACAGGCAGACAGGAACACCCGCACACGCAGTCAGACACACACGCACAGGGAGACAGACACACCCGCACAGGCAGACAGACACACACGCACAGACAGTCGGACACACCCGCACAGACAGTCAGACGCACCCGCACAGACAGTCAGCAACACACCCGCACAGACAGTCAGACACACCCGCACAGAAAGGAACACCCGCACAGGCAGTCAGACACACCCGCACAGACAGTCAGACACACCCGCACAGGCAGTCAGACACACCCGCACAGGCAGGAACACCCGCACAGACAGGAACACCCGCACAGACAGACAGGCACACCCGCACAGACAGACACACCCGCACAGACACACCCGCACAGACAGACGCACCCGCACAGACAGACGCACCCGCACAGACAGACGCACCCGCACAGACAGACGCACCCGCACAGACAGACGCACACGCACAGACATACGCACCCGCACAGACAGACGCACCCGCACAGACAGACGCACCCGCAGACAGACGCACCCGCACAGACAGACGCACCCGCACAGACAGACGCACCCGCACAGACAGACGCACCCGCACAGACAGACGCACCCGCACAGACAGACGCACCCGCACAGACAGACGCACCCGCACAGACAGACGCACCCGCAGACAGACGCACCCGCACAGACAGACAGGCACACCCGCACAGACAGACGCACCCGCACAGACAGACACACCCGCACAGACAGACGCACCCGCACAGACAGACGCACCCGCACAGACAGACAGCACACCCGCACAGACAGACACATCCGCACAGACAGACGCACCCGCACAGACAGACGCACCCGCAGACAGACGCACCCGCAGAGACAGACGCACCCGCAGAGACAGACGCACCCGCAGAGACAGACACACCCGCACAGACAGACGCACCCGCACAGACAGACGCACCCGCAGACAGACGCACCCGCACAGACAGACGCACCCGCACAGACAGACGCACCCGCACAGACAGACGCACCCGCACAGACAGACGCACCCGCAGAGACAGACGCACCCGCACAGACAGACGCACCCGCACAGACAGACGCACCCGCACAGACAGACGCACCCGCAGAGACAGACGCACCCGCAGAGACAGACGCACCCGCACAGACAGACGCACCCGCACAGACAGACGCACCCGCAGACAGACGCACCCGCACAGACAGACGCACCCGCACAGACAGACGCACCCGCAGACAGACGCACCCGCACAGACAGACGCACCCGCACAGACAGACGCACCCGCACAGACAGACGCACCCGCACAGACAGACGCACCCGCACAGACAGACGCACCCGCACAGACAGACGCACCCGCAGAGACAGACGCACCCGCACAGACACACGCGCCCGCAGACAGACGCACCCGCAGAGACAGACGCACCCGCAGAGACAGACGCACCCGCAGAGACAGACGCACCCGCACAGACACACGCGCCCGCACAGACAGACGCACCCGCAGAGACAGACGCACCCGCAGAGACAGACGCACCCGCAGAGACAGACGCACCCGCAGAGACAGACGCACCCGCAGAGACAGACGAACCCGCACAGACAGACGCACCCGCACAGACAGACGCACCCGCACAGACAGACGCACCCGCACAGACAGACGCACCCGCACAGACAGACGCACCCGCACAGACAGACGCACCCGCACAGACAGACGCACCCGCACAGACAGACGCACCCGCACAGACAGACGCACCCGCACAGACAGACGCACCCGCACAGACAGACGCACCCGCACAGACAGACGCACCCGCACAGACAGACGCACCCGCACAGACACACACACCCGCACAGACACACACACCCGCACAGACACACACACCCGCACAGACACACACACCCGCACAGACACACACACCCGCACAGACACACACACCCGCACAGACACACACACCCGCACAGACAGTCAGACACACCCGCACAGACAGACGCACCCGCACAGACAGTCAGACACACCCGCACAGACAGACACACCCGCACAGACAGTCAGACACACCCGCACAGACAGTCAGACACACCCGCACAGACAGTCAGACACACCCGCACAGACAGTCAGACACACCCGCACAGACAGACACACCCGCACAGGCAGACGCACCCACACAGGCAGATGCACCTGCACAGACACACCCTTTCCCTACAGTCAGTCAAATGTATACCCCTACAGACAAACACACCCACACAGACAGGCACGCACACACACACTCTCCCTCTTAAAGACAGATATACACACCCCTACAGGCAGATAGACACAACTCTACAGCAGACACGCCGCCCCTACGGACAGACAGACGCTCCCACACAAACAGAAAGACACATAGAAACATGGAAAATATGAGCAGGAGTAGGCCATTCGGCCCTTTGAGCCTGCTCCCTCATTGATTATGATCATGGCTGATCATCCAACTTAGTAACCTGTTCCAACTTTCCCCGCCATATCCTCAGCTCCCTTTATCTTATATCTAACTACTATTTGTAAACATACAATGTTTTGGCCTCAACTGCTTTCTCTGGTAGTGAATTCCAAAGGCTCTGGGTGAAAACGTTTCTCCTCATCTTCGTCCCACCCTGTACCCTTGGACTGTGACCCCTGGTTTAAGATGTCATAACTTTGCCAAGGCCAGTCTTCTAAAAATAACTTCCTTTACTAAAGTAAGAAAAACGGCTAGGCCCGACGCAGACCCGGTCCGGGCCCTACGGTCTGGGCCCGACACAGACCCGGCCTGGGCCCAACGCAGACCCGGCCTGGGTCCGACACAGACCCGGCCTGGACCCGACACAGACCCGGCCTGGGCCCAACGCAGACCCGGTCCGGGCCCTACGGTCTGGGTCCGACACAGACCCGGCCTGGGCCCGACGCAGACCCGGCCTGGGCCCAACGCAGACCCGGCCTGGGCCCGACGCAGACCCGGCCTGGGCCCAACGCAGACCCGGCCTGGGCCCAACGCAGACCCGGCCTGGGCCCGACGCAGACCCGGCCTGGGCCCGACGCAGACCCGGTCTGGATCCGACACAGATGAGGCCTGGGCCCTACGGTCTGGTCCCGACACACATCCGGCCTGGGCCCTACGGTCTGGTCCCGACACACATCCGGCCTGGTTCCGAGATTCTGTCTGGATCCGACACAGATCCGGTCTGGGTCCTACGGTGTGGTCTCGACGCAGACCCGGCCTGGGCCCGACACAGACCCGGCCTGGGTCCGACACACATCCGGTCTGGGTCCTACGGCCTGGGTCCGACACAGACCCGGCCTGGGCCCCGACACAGACCCGGCCTGGGCCCCGACACAGATCCGGCCTGGGTCCGACACAGATCCGGCCTGGGCCCGACACAGATCCGGCCTGGGTCCGACACAGATCCGGCCTGGGTCCGACACAGACCCGGCCTGGGTCCGACACAGACCCGGCCTGGGTCCGACACAGATCCGGCCTGGGTCCGACACAGATCCGGCCTGGGTCCGACACAGATCCGGCCTGGGTCCGACACAGACCCGGCCTGGGTCCGACACAGATCCGGCCTGGGTCCGACACAGACCCGGCCTGGGTCCGACACAGATCCGGCCTGGGTCCGACACAGATCCGGCCTGGGTCCGACACAGACCCGGCCTGGGTCCGACACAGATCCGGCCTGGGTCCGACACAGACCCGGCCTGGGTCCGACACAGATCCGGCCTGGGCCCCGACACAGATCCGGCCTGGGTCCGACACAGACCCGGCCTGGGTCTTACGGTCTGGGTCCGACACAGATTCTGTCTGGATCCGAGGATTTCCGAGGATCACCAGACTGATTCCCGGGATTGCCGAGATTCACCAGACTGATTCCCGGGATTCACCAGACTGATTCCCGGGATTCACCAGACTGATTCCCGGGATTCACCAGACTGATTCCCGGGATTTCCGAGATTCACCAGACTGATTCCCGGGATTCACCAGACTGATTCCCGGGATTCACCAGACTGATTCCCGGGATTTCCGAGGATCACCAGACTGATTCCTGGGGGAGAGGATTGCGCGATGAAGGACGTGTCAAAGCAGAGATTGGGAGGATGTTTCTCCTGGTTGGCAAGTTTACAACTTGGGGTCAGGGTCCCAGGTTATGCGCTTAACCAATTCTGACTGAGATTAGAAGTTTCCTAACACATAGCGTTGTGAATCTTTGGAATTCACTACCCCAGAGGAGGACTAATATATTTAGAGACCAAGGAAATGAAGGGATTAGAGGGATAGTGCAGAAAGGAGGAGTTGAGGAAAATCAGCTGTAATCTTAAAGAGTGGAGCAGGTTTGGAAACTGCACAGCTGAACCCTGCTCCCATCCCTTAACTTAACCACATCTTACCTGATGATGTGACTGCGGGCAAGTTAAATATCTCGGTCCCAGGCTGAGCATTAGCTGAAAGTAAAAAGAGAACTCGTTAAGTGTGTGACCACAAAATCCAACTGAATAGCCACAGCCCAAAGAGCTAAAGTTTATTCTGAAACGACTTTTCCTCTGATTACACCCCATCTGACGAACAATCATCAGGCTGAACTGATGATGGGACGTGAATCTGCTCTGCACTACCCTGTAAGGAGCAGGCAACATTCCTCCAGGTTGCGACTGGCCACCCCTCTGACAGCCCTCGGGGCCCACCCAGAGGTGCAAATTCTAACGGTGGCGTTTCTGCTGCAAGGGTGCAAATTGCTGGAATGAAGTGGAAAGGTTACTCAGCCCCAGTTTGGTATCTAGTATTCTCATTTGACTTTCTAGCTTCCATTCTATCGCAGATCGTCTCTTTGTTCATCCACGCCCAGTCCTGTCCCTGTACTTCCTTACAACCGCTTTCATCTCTAACCTTTTCCAATTCTGAGGACAGGTCCTTGACGTGAAACATTAAATCTGTTTCTCTCTCACGGCAAATGCTGCCAGACCTGCTTAGTGTTTCTGACATTTTCTGTCTTTATTTCAGATTTTCAGCATCACAGATTTTAAGACCATAAGATAGCTGAGCAGAATTAGGCCATACGGCCCATCGAGTCTGCTCCACCATTCATTCATGTTTCTCATCCCTATTCTTGCACCTTCTCCCGATAACCCTTGATCCCAATATTAATCAAGAACCAATCTATCTCTGTCTTTTTAAAATTAAGTTTAGAGTACCCAATTCATTTTTTCCAATTTAGGGGTAATTTAGCGTGGCCAATCCACCTAACCTGCACATCTTTGTGTTGGGGTCAGACCCACACAGACACGGGGAGAATGTGTAAACTCCACACGGACAGTGATCCGGGGCCGGGATCGAACCCGGGTCCTCGGCGCTATGAGGCAGCAGTGCTAACCACTGCGCCACCGTGCTGCCTATCTATCTGTCTTAAAGACCCTCAGTGATTTGGCCTCCACAGCCTTCCGTGGCGAAGAGTTCCACAGATTCACCCCCCTCTGGCTGCAGAAATTCCTCCTCATCTCTGTTTTAAAAGATCGTCCCTTTAGTCTGAGGCTGTACCCTCGGTTTCTAGTTTTTCCAACAAGTGGAAACATCCTCTCCTCGACCACTCTAACCAGGCCTCGCAGTATCTTGTAAGTTTCAATAAGATTCCCCCCCCCCCCCCCCCCCTCCCCCCACTCATCCTTCTAAACTCCAATGAGCACAGTCTCAGAGTCCTCAACTGCTCCCATACGACAAGCTCTTCATTCCAGGGATCATTCTTGTGAACCTCCTCTGGACCCATTCCAAGGCCAGCACATCCTTCCTTAGATACGGGGCCTAAAACTGCTCACAATATTCCAAATGGGGTCTGACCAGAGCCTTATACAGCCTCAGAAGTACATCCTTGCTCTTGTATTCCAGCCCTCTCGACATGAATGCAAATATTGCATTTGCCTTTCTAACTGCCGTGAGCAAGGACTCACAAGTCTCTTTGTTTCTGATTTCCTAATCATTTCCCCATTTAGAAAATAGTCTATGCCTAAATTCATCCTTCCAAAGTGTATAATTTCATACTGTTCCACATTGTATTCAATCTGCCACTTCATTGCCCACTCGCCTAGCCTGTCCAAATCCTTCTGCAGCCCCCTTGCTTCCTCAATACTACCTGTCCCTCTACAGATCTTTGTACCATCTGCAAACTTTGCAACAGTGGCTTCAGTTCCTTCTTCCAGATCATTAATGTATATTGTGAAAAGTTGTGGTCCCAGCACAGACCCCTGAGGCACACCAGTAGTCACCGACTGAAAAAGTCCCCTTTATCCCACTCTCTGCCTTCTGCCAGTCAGCCAATCCTCTATCCATGCCAGTATCTTACCCTTAACACCATGGGCTCTTAACTTATTTAACAATCTCCTATATGACACCTTGTCAAAGGCCTTCTGGAAATCCAAAAAGATCACATCCACTGGTTCTCCTTTGTCTAACTTCTCCATTACCTCCTCAAAGAACTCTAGCAGATTAGTCAGACATGACCTCCCCTTGACTCAGTCCTGTTTTCTAATGCACTTCCATATACTCTACATCCTCATCCTTAGTAAGAGATTCGTAAATTTTACCAACAACCAAAGTCAGGCTAACCGGCCTATAATTTCCCGTCTTCTGCCTCCCTCCCTTCTTCAATAGCGGTGTTACGTTAGCCATTTCCTCTGGGACCCTTCCTGCCTCCAGTGATTCCGGAAAGATCATCACTAATGCCTCCACAATTTCCTCAGCTATCTCTTTCAGGACCCTGGGGTGTAGTCATTCCGGTCCAGAACTTTCTCCTTAGCAATGGTCACTGCACTCACCTCTGCCCCCTGATTCTCCTGGAGCTCTGGCATCCCACTGGTGTCTTCCACCGTGAAGACTGATGCAAAGTTACTATTCAGTTCGTCTGCCATTTCTTTGTTTCCTATTATTACTTCTCCAGCCACACTGTCCAGTGGTCCAATGTCTATTTTTGCCTCTCTCTTACCTTTTATATATTAAAAAAACTCTTCCTATCTTCCTTTATATTATTAGCTAGCTTGCACTCATATTTCATCTTCTCTCCCCTTATTGCTTTTTTAGTTGTCCTCTGCTCGCTTTTAAAGGCTTCCCACTAATCCTCGCCACTTTGTGTGCTTTTTCTTTTGTTTTTATGCTGCCCTTGACTTCTTATGTCAGCGATGGATGCCTTGTCCTCCCCATAGCATGTTTCCTCCTCCTTGGGATGAATTTCTGTTGTGAACCTCCTCTGAACTGCCTCGAATGTAACTGCATACCTCGGCAAGTGAGGGGAACTATACACAGTCCTCGAGGTGCGGTCTTATCAATGCCTTTTATACTCGATTGCATTAGGAATAAATGCCAAAATTCCATTTGCGTTCATTACCTGCATACTAATTTTCTGTGATTCATGCACAAGGACACTCAGATCCCTCTGCACCGAAGCACTCTCAACTTTCACTCCATTTTGATAATAAGTTGCCTTTTTTTTCCCGACCAAAATGTACATTGTGGTCAGCTGTGACGAGAGGAGATGCTGTTTCATCTAGCACTCTGATACTGTGTAATGTACACATAGGCCCTCCTGATTGTCACGGTGAACACACAAACACTCCTTCCATACTCCTGCTTTCCAGACAATAAGGCACAGTTCAAAACAGGCAAGGAATTCCTGCAAGTTAGAAGTTAATGAAGGATGATTGTTTTCTGTTTCAAGGCCAAATACAAGATCATACACTACCCAATAGGTGCATTACAACAAAGCAACCTCCCAGTAACTGCACACAGCCTGGTCAAGCCTGCAAATTAGTCTGATGTTTTAGGTGGGGACAGGTGATTTCTGCCAAGAATTGCTTCATCTTCACACCTCATGCTTGAGAATGAGAAACAATGTTCTGAAATTGTATCTCTGATGTGTGATGGCTCCAAAATTCATGTGGACTTGGCAACTGTGCTTTGTAAAACTAAACTTCATTATCAGAGCTGATGATAAATGAAAGATGCCCAAGAATCTTGATTGATCACTGGACTGCATGACTGGATAATCACTAATCAATTGATATTTCATGGCAGCTTGTTCAGTTCTATGAAGCAAAGTTTGTTCTAGTTAATGAAGGGGTGGAACGGGAAAGCCGTACAGCTGTCAGCTTTCTAAGCTGTATTCAACAGAGAATAAAATTACAGAGCACAGTTTCTGTAGCCTACCGCCTCTGAATCCCAGGAACAGGGACCATCTTAGCTGGGAAGGAAATTTGTGCACCGAGATTGAATGTTGACCGTAACCTGTTCCCCTCAGCATACAGGAATTATTCTGCAACTCCAGTTAAACCCCTAGTCCAGAACACCAGGCTTGCAAGTGATAACACAGCAGTTTGCATCTGTGAAATTAAGCCCTTGCTTACCTGACAGTTCTGGCCTCTGTGGACAGTTACAAAGAGAACACCTGCCTAGTAACTAATGTCCATACAAAATTGCCCATCATACATCATGTTGCCTGCAAGATTCCTGTTTGCATGGGGAGGTTAGAACAATGGGGAAGCATGTATTCTTTTCAACTGATCAGGATGGAAAGCAAGTAGGGTAAGGGAGATCAGGCCGACTTACCAATGTCAGAATCCCCGCCACCAGAGGAGTTCAACTTACGAAATATCTCCTGCTTCTTTGACTTCACCATTGGCGAAGTGTTCTCCAGCTTAGTGAAGAATGCCGGCAAATAGCCCACATTGCCTGGAGATCGTGCCTCACTCCTGCAGAGAGAGAATACAGCAACACAGTCAGCCATAAAACAGGAACCAGACACTCTAAAATATAACCAGGCCACTCAATGGCATTGCTAGGGGAGACCGTGAAATAATGAGGCCACATGGACTCAAATATCCTTTTTTTGGTTCTGTATCAGTGTTTAAATTATGGGAAGCAGATTTCCAGTAAGGTAGCAGATTCTACTGCAGGAGACAGACAGGAAGCTTCATCAGTAATTGTACAATCAGAGACCTTCAAAGAGAAGATGGTTCAGGCACAGAATAGGCACATTCCATCCGGGAAAGGAAGGGTATCCAAAGCTGGAGTTTCCTGGATGCCTAAAGGTATAGAGGTTAAATGAAACAATTGGAAGGTTCATAAAAAACCAGCTGAAGTAAGAACAGAGGAGATGTGAAAAGTAGAGTATGAGGGACAAACTAAAGTGTGAGAATAGATTAGTGACTAACGTAAAAGGACTCGAGGTTTTTTGCAAACATATCAATAGCAAAAAAGTAGTCAAAAGAAGGGTGGTGTTGATGAGAGATCAAATTAGAGATCTTCTTTTGGAGGTAAAGAGCATGGCTGAGATCCCAATGAGTATTTTGTATCTGCCAGTGAAGAATCAATCACACTGATAGGTGTAATATACAGACAAATAATAGTGACGGGGAAGTGGAAGGAGAAACAGGCAGACATATTGGGGAATTGAGTTAAAAACACAGTCCTGATATTAACGGGACAGAAGATGTAGGTAAAGGGGTAAGAGAATGGATCTCCTACAAATGTAGGGGACTCCTTTCTAATCTAACATACAAAACCCAAGAAGGGATGATTCACTATTGGATCCAGTGATAGGAATGAATCACAGCAGATCAGAAAATACAAAAGTAGGGAAACATCTCAACATTAGTGACTATAATACGCTTTAAGCTGATAGGATACAAGTAAGAAGAAGAAAATGAAATTAAATGAAATGAAAATCGCTTATTGTCACAAGTAGACTTCAAATGAAGTTACTGTGAAAAGCCCCTAGTCGCCACATTCCGGCGCCTATTCGGGGCGGCTGGTACGGGAATTGAACTGTGCTGCTGGCCTGCCTTGGTCTGCTTTCAAAGCCAGCAATTTAGCCGTGTGCTAAACCAGCCCCTCGCTGGTTTGAAGTTGAGGAAGTTGACTCATTGAAGAAGAGTTACATCACTAAATCCAATGTGCTGGCTTTGCCGATGATAAATCACATACTAGAGTTTGAGAACTGTGATATTAGACCCAGTACTAAACTCAAAATCTATTGGGCAGTGGTTCTCTACAAGTTTCCCTTTGATGCTCAAACTTGGGACAATTTATAGATGCTGTCTCACGACCCTAGTACAACATCATCAATGCTGAACAACAAATCTTGCTCATCAAGTGGGAGGACAAAAGAACAGGAGCATCTTCCAATACAGAGGCCATGATAATCTCATGTCAGCTGAGATGGAGGTGACAAACTGCCACAATGCCTAATTCAACAACGCACAAACAGGCGCTCTGCTCTGAGTTATGCCAGAGAGCCCATTCACACGGGAACCACAAGGAATGTTTAAATACAATCTCAAAGCCTCTGTGAAGATCTGCTCTACTAGCATCAACACACTGAAAGCAGATGCCCAATTCCAACCAAAATCAGCAAAAATAGCGTAACGACCTTTCAATCAACAAGAGCAGCGACTGAGAGAGGACAACAAGAGTAACGGAGAGGGCAGCTGCTTGCTTGCACCAACAATCCACCACAACCTCTACTGGCCAACAACTGATAGCCTTGCTTCGGGGGACATTGTAAACCCAAGACAGGGATCGGAAGCCAACTATGACCGCACACCAACACTAATACCTCAGTTAAAGAAAACCATCCCCAAGGAAGAATTATAATGATCTTTATTATTGCCACAAGTAGGCTTACATTAACACTGCAATGAGGTTACTGTGAAAATCCCCTAGTCGCCACACTCCGGCACCTGTTCGGGTACACTGAGGGAGAATTCAGAATGTCTAATTCACCTAACAGCACGTCTTTCAGGGCTTGTGGGAGGAAACCGGATCACCCGGAGGAAACCGGAGCACACACGGGGAGGACATGCAGACTCCACACAGACAGTGACCCAAGCCAAGATTCAAACCCGGGTCCCTGGAGCTGTGAAGCAACAGTGCTAACCACTGTGCTATTGTGCCGCCCATATTTCTCTGACAGGAGGGACTGCCAATGATGGGAGTACAAAAGCAGGGAAGTTCTGTTCGAACTTTATAAAAATGAAATGAAAATCGCTTATTGTCACGAGTAGGCTTCAAATGAAGTTACTGTGAAAAGCCCCTAGTCGCCACATTCCGGCGCCTGTTCGGGGAGGCTGTTACGGGAACCGTGCTGCTGGCCTGCTTGGTCTGCTTTCAAAGCCAGCAATTTAGCGTTGTGCTAAACAGCCCCTGTTATGCTAATTATGCTTAATTATGCTTAATGCTAATTAAGCCTAACTGGAGTATTGAGTCAAATTGTGGGCACCACACTTTGGGAAGAATGTCAAAATGTCAAAGCCCTGGACAAGATGCAGGAGGGATTTATCTGAATGTTATCAAGGATGAAGGACCTCAATTATGTGGAGTGGCAGAACAGCTGGATTATTCTCCTACAGCAAGGAAAGATATTTGCCAGAGCTATTCACAATAATAATAGGCACAGTGGTTAGCACTGTTTCCTCACAGTGCCAGGGTCCCGGGTTCAATTCCAGCCTCGGCTGACTGTGTGGAGTTTGCACATCCTCCCCGTGTCTGCGTGGGTTTCCTCCCACAGACCAAAGATGTGCAGATTAGGTGGATTGGCCATGCTAAATTGCCCCTTAGTGTCCAAAAGGTTATGGGGAAAGGGTGGAGGCTCTTTCAAAGGGTCGGTGCAGACTCACTGGGCCGAATGGCCCCCTTCTGCACTGTAGTGATTCTATGATAATATGGCAATAATGAAGTAAATCAAGAGAATCTGTTTCCACTGGTGGAAGGACTGGTAACCAGAGGGCACAGGTTAAATGTGATTGGCCAAAGATCCAGTCATGACATTAGGAAACATTTTTTTCAGGGAAATGGATGTAGTACAAATATAAATTTAGTAGATAAGGACATGGAAACTTTTAAATGTTGTAACAAACAGTTGAAAAGCCACATCGAGACCCGGACCGTTCGTCGACTTTTTCGGGGAAAAATTAAAATGTCAGCAGATGCAGTATTCGGGGGGGTATGGTTGAGGTATGTGAAGATTGGGCTGGGGCGGGGAAATGTTTATTTGACCATGTTGATATCATTGTTTATGTTACTGTTATAAAAATTTTCAAATACCTCAATAAAATATTATTTAAAAAAATGAAAAGCTACATCGAGTTCTGAATGCTGTATAGTGTTACCTGTACAACACGGTCTGTTTTACTGTTGACAAGTGCAGGATTTTGAAATATTTAATATAGATTCTGAATTATTGAAATATTTTGAAACACAATGTGATCTGTGGGAATTGTCCTAATTCAAATTATTTTTCTCTAAATCCTGTTTCATGAAGACAGCATTCAGTGTGTGCAGCTGCCGAACTCAGTCCAGTTATGAATAAAACTAGATGTACAAATTGCAATGGAGATTATGATATAATAGCAGTAACAGAAATAGCAGTGACCAAGGCTAGAGGCACAGTGGGAAGTCGAACATTCCTAGTTATAAAATATTCAGAATGTAAAAAGCAAGGTGTTTGAGAATGTTGATCAAATATTGCAGTACTAGAACACAGGGAAGGTATAGTAGAGTGGGCAAACACTTTATTTGTTTGGCTTAAGTTACTTTATAGGGGCTCTAATTGTAAACCAGGAAACAGTAGAAAGGGGATAGAGGAGGAACAATGCAGGAATGATAGAAAATCCAGAATGAGTAATGTATGTGGTAGAAAGAAAGGTTTATTTCAGATCAGCCATGATCACATTGAATGGCAGAGCAGGCTTGATGGGCCATGTGGCTTACTTCTGCCCCTATGTCTTATAGTAGCCTATTATGGTGGTTCTGGATCTGTGTGTTTTTAATCCAGTAGTGGAAGAGGTTGTGCTGGATCTAGTTCAGGAAAATGATGAGCAGTACGTGCATAAGGTTAGTGGATATCATGGAAAGAGAAACCTGAATTCAGGCACGTGTTATATCAAATCTGGAAGGTAGAGGCAAGTTAAAATGGACTTGACTGGAAAAGTAACAGCACCTGATAAAAAAAGAACTTGATGAATTGAACTGAAAATAAAATAAAGGGAACAACTGGAATCATTCGGAGGGAAATAGTAAATTTTGTCACAGAAACCACAAAGTGTCCACTGCAGCTCTGGGAGGAGATATTGGCCTTGATTGGGCGAAAGTGCAAGTTCACTAGGGTGGTAACGGGGTATAGAGAGTTAAATTCTGAGGACAATTTGCATAAACTTAGTGTGTACTCCCCATGAGTTTCCAAGATTGAAAAATTGTCGATTTGAGGTGCTTAAAATGATAAAGCGATTGAGTAGATATAAAAACCGTCACCTGTGGTGGAATAGTTCAGAACAAAATGGCATAACCTTAAAATAAAAGCCATGCATAGTTTTCAGGAGGGTGGAGGGCATGAGATCAGAGTGACCTGACAGCCTCTGAACCATAGATTCTATTACGAGGCAACAGTGGCACCTAGTGGCAGGAATGGCTGGCTGCAACCAGCATCTTTTCCAATGCTGACCCAGCACACAAGGTTTATGACAAAATGCTACACAGATTCCGGGTATAAGAAGAAGCCTCAGGGACTAAGTGGAACCTAAATACGTTTTTAAAATATATTATTATTGTAGCGGTGTTGGAAGAGTCTGGGATATTGGCTGCAGGGTATGATTTGGTGAGCAGGGCTGTCAGATTGCTGCTTAACTAGCCTGTGGGACAGCTCTCCTCGGTTTGGTACAAGCCCCCAGATGTTATGAAGAGCATTTTGCAGGGCCAACTGAGCAGGGTGTGCCTTTGTCGTACCCAGTGCCGAGGTCAATGCTGGGTGCTCTGTCTGGTTTTATTCTTTGTAGACTTTCTATTTCTAGTTTGATAAAAGTGAGTAGCTTTCTAGGTCAGAGTAAACATAGAACAGTACAGCACAGAACAGGCCCTTCGGCCATTGATGCTGTGCCGAGCATTGTCCGAAACCAAGAAAGTTCAAACAATGAGGATGACTCTCTGCATGAGCAAAGTGAGTTTAAGGACTCACAGAGGATCTGAATCCCATCACTGAAATATCACCTCAACGCACTTTAAAGCTCTTTAGTTCACTCCTGGGCAGTTCACGTAGTTTCCCCAGTGGGAGAATCTAGAATTAGGGGGCATGGTTTCAAAATAAAGGATTTCCCATTGAAGACAGAGATGAGGAGGAATTTCATCTCTCAGAATTGTTTATCTTTGCACTTTTCCACCTGGGTAATTGAATATATTCAAGGTTACGTTGGATAAGAGTTGTGATCTACATGGGAGTAAAGGGTTATGGGGGCAGGCAGAAGAGTTAAGGCCACAATCAAATCAGCCATGATCTTATTGAATGGTGGAGCAGGTTTAAGGGGCCGAATGGCCGACTCCCTTCTGTTCTGTCAATACCTTGTAGCAGAATCTGCACCACGACCTCTTCGGACAAGCAAAGGCATCGGGAGCCACTCATTACTTGGGGGCAGCCTGCAGGAGGGCAAAGGTGAGAGGTCAAAATAACACACGGGAGCCACTGTGTTCAACTGCACACTATCACAAAACAAGTAAAAAGTCTTACAACACCAGGTTAAAGTCCAACAGGTTTGTTTCAAACACGAGCTTTCGGAGCACTGCTCCTTCCTCAGGTGAATGATCGTATCTGAAACACGCAGTGCTCCGAAAGCTCGTGTTTGAAACAAACCTGTTGGACTTTAACCTGGTGTTGTAAGACTTCTTACTGTGCCCACCCCAGTCCAACGCCGGCATCGCCACATCATATCACGAAACAAGGCACGGCAACAATTGAAAGTCTTCAAAGTGAGGCTCACTTTTGTTTTTATAAATGTTTACAATTTGCAAATTATCTTGACCTCTGCCCTCAAAGGAGACAAGTAGTTTCTATAAACGTTCATTGCACTAAATGATTTACCCTTGCACCAAGCACACAGATGCAGAACCCACTGCTGTTTAATATCTCCTCCATTGCTTCGCCTTTATGTCAACAATTTCCCAAACCTGGCCTGCCTTCACCCGGCTACTGGAGTTATTTAATTATAACATCAATCCCAAAATATATCTGGATGAACAATTGTACTAATTACAATGCTGCTTTGAAAGAGAGAGGCAGAAAGCGGGGTGAGCCCAGGCAGGAAGAAAATGGCGGGAATAGGACATGTCATTGGGAAAGCAAATAATATCCGAAAATAAGTGTGGAAGAAACCCACGCAATAGAAATGCAGATCAACACTTAAAAAGAACGAGAAACAAATGCAAACATAGAGACTGCGAGCTAGATGAAGATGCAGTGAAAAATAAGAGGCACAAATTATTGAAATATTCTTACGAAAGGTTTAATTTTGAATTTGCATGTTCCACAGTACAGCATAAATTCAGGCAGCCCATTAACCCATGCTAGTTTGCTTAGCATCTGAAATTCACACACCAATCCCAACATAAAACCCAGTTAGAACAAATATGAATGGATTTTTCTGGTGAAATTGATGTCGCTGTAAAGAAAGATTAGACAGACTGGAAGACCTTGTTCCCACGCTTACACCTACCTCTGTTCAGTGGGCTCCGCCTCCCTTCGTTGAGGAGGTTGGACTACACTCTCTTGCTTCTCTAGATTGGCAGGGACTTGGGGAGGTGAGATAGGCTCATATGGTTCTGATGAAACGTGGCTTCGTTCTGGGGATTTCCCAGGCCTGCGTGTGATAAGGAAATCATGCATCACTGAGATTCAGCTTTAATTTAATCCTACAATTAAGCACAATTAAGGGGGAGGGAGGGGTGGGGGAGGAGGAGGAGGGGAGGGAAAGTAACAGGTCCCAAATCAAGAAGATTGCAAACCAGGGAGTGTGACCGAAGGTCCCAGAAAACAGTCCAAGATAAGGGACAAGGATAGGGATTTGTAACAGGTCCTGTTAAATAAAGTTAAAATTGAGGAGCAGAGTAATTGGCGCCGAGTCAAAGAGAAAGTTGTGGTGAGCAGAATTGAAGCAAAGTGCGCTTGAGAGAAGCCAGAAGGTCTGAGGGCAGCTGAAGGTTGGTGGCTTCGTGCTACAGGCCGCTAAGAGAAAAGCTACCCTTTTGAAGCAGTGGTGTTCTGTTGGCATGGCCGAATATCTGAGTGTGCATGGAAGGCAAAGCTGGAGTGTAGGCGGAGATCCAGGGTAAAGGAACATCAAAAGGGGAGATCGAAACCCTGGAGGTGGATCCTCATTGGACATGTGCAAGTGGAAGCTTTGTTTGTGAGAGAATTCCGAGGAGAGTTCTTCGAGCATGGAGACCAGATAGACAGACTGGGGATGTTTGGAATGTGGACACTGGAGGTGGCTCGCACTTGGTGGTGGTGGTGATGGGGGTGGGGGCGGGGGAGGGGGGGAGAGGGAGGAGACAGTGTGATTTGACTCATTTACTGGTGTTTGTTTGTATTGAAATCTTTCTAACCCTTTTGTCTGGTGTAAGATAGTCCATGTTTGTCATTTAATAAATGTTTTACTGTGTGGTAAAAGTACACTCGCAGACTCCTGTGAATATGTTCAGTAACTGTCCTCCACGATTAAAAAATGTTGGTTGGGATCTATCAGGCCAGGTTTCACTCTGGGATCTCACTTATCAGCATTATCAGGTTGAACTGTGACACTGTGAAACCAGCAATGGGACCTGTTCCTACACAGGTCGCCTCTGCTGTTTGGGTGGTCACGTGCATTCAGGAGCTGAAATCAAAGACTGTCTAGTTCCAAAGCCTCTTATCAGCAAACAACACAATTGGAAGTAATTATAACAATGAAAAGGCAACTTAATGATGAATGCTCCTTCAGCTGTTCAATGTCAACAGAACATGAATTCCTCCTGATCATTTTGACCCCTTTTTGCACTGTTAGCTTGAACTTGCGCCCAGTTTATTTTCCAAATGTTCTAACAGCAGCCAAACATTTTTAGTCTAATGCGCATGCTAGCTGGCTCACAGACTAATGAATAACAAGGTTTATACTCTAAACTCCTTGCTTACCGTCCTCTGCCTTTTTCAGTTGGGTTCTCAGGCGAGACCCTGGATGGTGGCCTCTGATGTAGAGTAGTTTGTGTGGTCTGTGGCTGAGAGTCTGTGCTGTAATGAGCAGAACCCTTCCCTCGGTTTGAGACCACTGGGGATGTTTGGAATGTGGACACTGGAGGTGGCTGTGACGAAGGACTGTTGGACTGATTTCGAGCAAAATCCTGTGTAATAATGTGCTAAAAAAAAGAAACTAATTTGAGAACCGGGTTTCAATACAAATGGCAACAGTTCACTGGACACAAAAAGCACAAATTGAGCGCTGCTGCACTTTCCATGTTTGCTAGTTGCTCCTACTGACTGGCACGGAGAGCAGTTCACACACAGGCTGGTGTGCACAGGCGCACACAAACTCGCCAACATCAACACAGACCAGAGACACAATCCAGTTAGGAAAACCTAGAAAACTTGCAACACAGGCCATTCAAACCCACCTTGCTGTTCAAGCCACAAAAAAAGGCCGTGCTGAATCCACCTTCCATCTCTCGGTCCATTGCCCTGTAAGTTATGGTGCTTTAAGTGCGTGTCTAAGTAAAATGTAATGAAGGTTTCTGCCTTTACATTCTCAGGCTGAATGTTTCAGATCCCCACCACTCTGGGTGAACAAACCCAATATCCTTTAATCCTTCCAATTACTTTACATTTACACCTTCCAGAGTACAGAACTATCTGCTAAGGGAAAATGTTCTTCCTGCCCACTCAACCTTGCCCATTCCAAATGTTCAAATCTCAATTAAATCCTCCCTCAAATTCTTTTATTCCAAAATATGAAACCCAATCTATTCAATCTTTCCTAACAGCTAAAATTCTACATTCCTAGTAACATTCGTGTAAATCTACTCTGTACCCTCGTGGAATATGGTGATCACTGCTCCAACTGTGGCCAAATTCGTGTTTACACAATTATAGCAGAACCTGCCTGCCAATCTATGCCTTGGTTTCATAGAATCTCAGAATTGTTACGGCATTGAAGGAGGCCATTCGGCCAATCGTGTATATACTGGCTCTCCAACTGAGCATTGTAACTTAGTGCCATTCTCCTGTCTTTTCCTCATATCCCTGCACATTGTTTCTATCCAAATGATGCCCCTTTGAAGACCTTAATGAAACTTGGACACTTCCAGGCAGTGCATTCCCAACCCCAACCACTCGCTGTGCTAAAAGGTTTTTCCCCACATTGCATTTGCTTCTTCTCCAATCACTTGAAATCTGTGCTGTCTTGTTCCCGATCCTTTGACAAACAGGGATGGTTTATCCCCATCTATTCTGTCCAGCCCCCTCATGATATTGAATATTTCTATCTAATTTCCTCTTACTCTTCTCCTCTCCTAGGAGAACATCCCAGCCTCTCCAATTTATTATCAATACTGAAGTTTCTCACCGTTGCAACCATTGTTGTAAACCTCTTCTGCGCTCTCTCCAATGCATTTACATCCTTCCTATAGTGTGACCCCAGAACTGTGCACAATATCCCAGCTGAGGTCCAACTGACGCCCTATACAGGTTCAGCATAACCTCCTCGCTCTTGTGCTTATAAAGGAAAGTATTCTATGTCTTCATAAAAGTAAGATACTACAATCACACATAGACAGAAAGCCATATCAATGTGCAGCCCCTTGCCAGGCCTTACTTACATGGATGTGATCAGCGAGGGTGATCAATTTGTGTGTTTTGGAAACTTGAGGATTAGGAGCAGAGGAATACACACTGTCAGGCTGGGAAGGTGGCTGCTGCAGCTGCTGCTGCTGTTGCAGCTGCGGAGATGGTGACTTCTGCAACATCCTGTACCGACCCATGGACACATCAAACCCTCGAGTGTTAGGTTCACCTTTAAAAACAGATAAACACTGAACATACCAAACTTTCTATCAAATCTCCTCTTGTTCATTCATGCCCAGGAATGGATGCCCACACTATTAGCTGTCACAGTGTAGAATCCTCAATAGTTTAAAAGTGCACCAGCCTAGTATTAGCAGTGTTAACATTTCCATAGGGTTAAGGCACCACGACTAGAGTATGTTAATCACCCCGCAGCCTCATGCAGCTCCCCTGGTTAGCCTGCCCAACAAAGTATTGCCAACTGCACATGTACATATCGCACACAACTTGGGGAGTGATGAATTGCTCTGTTACCTGCACTATGTAAATTGTTATATCAAGTGAGTACTGAATGGTTGGTTGATTTGCATGGATTAGTTTTGCAATCCCATGTAATTAACCCTAGTACAGTAGTCCCCCGTTATACCGCGGTTCGCGATATACGGCGGGAGGGGGGGGGGGGCTTATGGACCCCAACTGTCAGCTTCCCTCTCCGGATCAAAGTGAGCCGGCCGCTGAAATTGACACTGCCGGCTGATTGGAGGGAGATTCAGTGAGAGAGGAGCAGCGTTCCTGGTAAGTTTCTGTGGGTTTCCTAATATGAACTAAGGGAACTAGGTGGTGGGTTATGCAGATTCTATTCATATAGTTTCAAGGACCAGGAGAAATTGATGCTGTCAGTTTATTATAGCAATCAAACCTGCAGCCACTGCTGCATATTGGCTCTGCAACTTTTTTTTTGGACCGGAAGCATTGGATAAAACCTTCGATCAGAGTTCTGATAAGAACTTACTTTAGACTACGGGGGGCGGGGGGAGAAATCAGACCCCCGTAGACTCACAATGGGAAGCGCATGCATAGATTTTTAAATAAATTTAGAAGTGCTACTTTCTTACTTTAACTTATATTTAACTTATGGTAGCATAATGTAATAATTCTGCAGTCAACTAAAGTAAGTTCTTATCAGAACTCTGATCGAAGGTTTTATCCAATGCTTCCGGTCCAAAAAAAAAGTTGCAAGCCAAAAAACCCCCATCGTGGATATCCGCGGTTCGGATGCAACGCGGGTGGCTGTCTTGGACCCCAACACCCACGTTATAAAGGGGGACTACTGTAATCACAT
The DNA here is from genome assembly GCF_902713615.1 of Scyliorhinus canicula. Taxonomy (NCBI): domain Eukaryota; kingdom Metazoa; phylum Chordata; class Chondrichthyes; order Carcharhiniformes; family Scyliorhinidae; genus Scyliorhinus; species Scyliorhinus canicula. The sequence continues at coordinate 164,088,432 of NC_052157.1, forward strand.
TGCTAACACTTCACATCTGACTGGCACACTGTGCCTCTCATGTCTGTTCCCTCAGTATTCTGCTTCAGATTCTGGTTTCTTAACGTTTCTCACTCCCATTTCAAACAGGTACAGCCGCGAATCATCTTCCTCCCCAGCTTAATTTCTCTCATGTGATCACTTCCTCCAATATTACTAAGGGAGTGCTATTTCCCATCTATATGAGCGGCACGGTAGCACAGCAGTTAGTATTGTTGCTTCACAGCACCAGGTTCAATTCCTGGCTTGAGCCACTGTCGATGTGGAGTCTGCACGTTCTCCCCGTGTCTGCGTGGGTTTCCTCCGGGTGCTCCGGTTTCCTCCCACAAGTCCCAAAAGACGTGCTCTTAGGTAATTTAGACATTCTGAGTTCTCCCTCTGTGTAACCGAACAGGCTCCGGAATGTGGCGACTAGGATTTTCACAGTAACTTAATTGCAGTGTTAATGTAAGCCTAATTGTGACACTAATAGATTTTTAAAAAATATGTTGACCTTTGACAACATCATCCAAAAATACAGCATTGACTGCCAACATTGAGCTCTATCTCAGCACCCACTCCCTCGAACTCCTCCACTGCTGCTACATTATCAGACTGTTTATCCAACATTCGGGACTGGATCAGTAAAAACTTCTTCCAGTTAAATATGAGTGGGTTTCTCTCCGGAAACTGACTGAGGCCAAACCAGACTTGACCCAGAAAAGAGCTTCCAGCTATGTGTGTGTCATCACCATGACAGCCACCTCCATCCCAGCTTCGTTACCTCCACATGTCATTATTTCATTCTACCTTATGTACACTTCAGGTAATCTAAACGTTGCTGCCCATGTTCTTACTCTGATCAAGCCCCAAAATTCTATTACTCTTGTTCTCACTGACCTTTTACTCTTGTTCTGACTGACATTTTACTCTTGTTCTCGCTGACCTCTTACTCTTGTTCTCGCTGAACTATTACTCTTGTTCTCGTTGACCTATTACTCTTGTTCTCGCTGACCTATTACTCTTGTTCTCACTGACCTATTACTCTTGTTCTCGCTGACCTATTACTCTTGTTCTCACTGACCTATTACTCTTGTTCTCACTGACCTATTACTCTTGTTCTCGCTGACCTTCCACTCTTGTTCTCGCTGACATATTGCTCTTATTCTCGCTGACCTATTACTCTTATTCTCGCTGACCTATTACTCTTGTTCTCACTGACCTATTACTCTTGTTCTCGCTGACCTATTACTCTTATTCTCGCTGACCTATTACTCTTATTCTCGCTGACCTATTACTCTTATTCTCGCTGACCTATTACTCTTGTTCTCACTGACCTATTACTATTGTTCTCACTGACCTATTACTCTTGTTCTCACTGACCTATTACTCTTGTTCTCACTGACCTATTACTCTTATTCTCGCTGACCTATTACCCTTGTTCTCACTGACCTATTACTATTGTTCTCACTGACCTATTACTCTTGTTCTCGCTGACCTATTACTCTTATTCTCGCTGACCTATTACTCTTGTTCTCACTGACCTATTACTCTTGTTCTCGTTGACCTATTACTCTTGTTCTCACTGACCTATTACTCTTGTTCTCACTGACCTATTACTCTTGTTCTCGTTGACCTATTACTCTTGTTCTCACTGACCTATTACCCTTGTTCTCACTGACCTATTACTCTTGTTCTCGCTGACCTTACTCTTGTTCTCGCTGACCTATTACTCTTGTTCTCACTGACCTATTACTTTTGTTCTCACTGACCTATTACTCTTGTTCTCGTTGACATATTACCCTTGTTCTCACTGACCTATTACTCTTATTCTCGCTGACCTATTACTCTTGTTCTCACTGACCTATTACCCTTGTTCTCGCTGACCTATTACTCTTGTTCTCGCTGACCGATTACTCTTATTCTCGCTGACCTATTACTCTTATTCTCGCTGACCTATTACTCTTGTTCTCACTGACCTATTACCCTTGTTCTCACAGACCTATTACTCTTGTTCTCGCTGACCTTACTCTTGTTCTCGCTGACCTATTACTCTTGTTCTCACTGACCTATTACTCTTGTTCTCGCTGACCTATTACTCTTGTTCTCGCTTACCTATTACTCTTGTTCTCGCTGACCTATTACTCTTGTTCCCGCTGACCTTCCACTCTTGTTCTCGTTGACCTATTACTCTTGTTCTCACTGACCTATTACCCTTGTTCTCGCTGACCTATTACTCTTGTTCTCGCTGACCGATTACTCTTATTCTCGCTGACCTATTACTCTTATTCTCGCTGACCTATTACTCTTGTTCTCACTGACCTATTACCCTTGTTCTCACAGACCTATTACTCTTGTTCTCGCTGACCTTACTCTTGTTCTCGCTGACCTATTACTCTTGTTCTCACTGACCTATTACTCTTGTTCTCGCTGACCTATTACTCTTGTTCTCGCTGACCTATTACTCTTGTTCTCACTGACCTATTACTCTTGTTCTCACTGACCTATTACCCTTGTTCTCGTTGACCTTTTACTCTTGTTCTCGCTGACCTTTTACTCTTGTTCTCACTGACCTATTACTCTTGTTCTCGTTGACATATTACTCTTGTTCTCGTTGACATATTACTCTTGTTCTCACTGACCTATTACCCTTGTTATCACTGACCTATTACTCTTGTTCTCACTGACCTATTACCCTTGTTCTCGCTGACCTATTACTCTTGTTCTCGTTGACCTATTACCCTTGTTCTCGCTTACCTATTACCCTTGTGCTCACTGACCTATTACTCTTGTTCTCACTGACCTATTACCCTTGTTCTCACTGACCTATTACTCTTGTTCTCACTGACCTATTACCCTTGTTCTCCCTGACCTATTACTCTTGTTCTCACTGACCTATTACCCTTGTTCTCGCTGACCTATTACTCTTGTTCTCACTGACCTATTACTCTTATTCTCGCTGACCTATTACTCTTGTTCTCACTGACCTATTACTCTTATTCTCGCTGACCTATTACTCTTGTTCTCACTGACCTATTACCCTTGTTCTCACTGACCTATTACTCTTGTTCTCACTGACCTATTCCTCTTGTTCTCGCTTACCTATTACTCTTGTTCTCACTGACCTATTACCCTTGTTCTCACAGACCTATTACTCTTGTTCTCGCTGACCTTACTCATGTTCTCACTGACCTATTACTCTTGTTCTCGCTGACCTATTACTCTTGTTCTCGCTTACCTATTACTCTTGTTCTCGCTGACCTATTACTCTTGTTCCCGCTGACCTTCCACTCTTGTTCTCGTTGACCTATTACTCTTGTTCTCACTGACCTATTACTCTTGTTCTCACTGACCTATTACTCTTGTTCTCACTGACCTATTACTCTTGCTCTCGTTGACCTATTACCCTTGTTCTCACTGACCTATTACTCTTGTTCTCACTGACCTATTACTCTTGTTCTCACTGACCTATTACCCTTGTTCTCGTTGACCTTTTACTCTTGTTCTCGCTGACCTTTTACTCTTGTTCTCACTGACCTATTACTCTTGTTCTCGTTGACATATTACTCTTGTTCTCGTTGACATATTACTCTTGTTCTCACTGACCTATTACCCTTGTTATCACTGACCTATTACTCTTGTTCTCACTGACCTATTACCCTTGTTCTCGCTTACCTATTACTCTTGTTCTCACTGACCTATTACCCTTGTTCTCGCTGACCTATTACTCTTGTTCTCGTTGACCTATTACCCTTGTTCTCGCTTACCTATTACCCTTGTTCTCACTGACCTATTACTCTTGTTCTCACTGACCTATTGCCCTTGTTCTCACTGACCTATTACTCTTGTTCTCACTGACCTATTACCCTTGTTCTCCCTGACCTATTACTCTTGTTCTCACTGACCTATTACCCTTGTTCTCGCTGACCTATTACTCTTGTTCTCACTGACCTATTACTCTTATTCTCGTTGACCTATTACCCTTGTTCTCACTGACCTATTACTCTTGTTCTCACTGACCTATTCCTCTTGTTCTCGCTTACCTATTACTCTTGTTCTCACTGACCTATTACCCTTGTTCTCGCTGACCTATTCCTCTTGTTCTCGTTGACCTATTACTCTTGTTCCCGCTGACCGATTACTCTTGTTCTCGCTGACCTATTACTCTTATTCTCGCTGACCTATTACTCTTGTTCTCACTGACCTATTACTCTTGTTCTCACTGACCTATTACTCTTGTTCTCACTGACCTATTACTCTTGTTCTCACTGACCTATTACTCTTGTTCTCACTCACCTATTACTCTTGTTCTCACTGACCTATTACTCTTGTTCTCGCTGACCTATTACTCTTATTCTCGCTGACCTATTACTCTTGTTCTCACTGACCTATTACTCTTGTTCTCACTGACCTATTACTCTTGTTCTCGTTGACCTATTACTCTTGTTCTCACTCACCTATTACTCTTATTCTCGTTGACCTATTACTCTTATTCTCGCTGACCTATTCCTCTTGTTCTCACTGACCTATTACTCTTGTTCTCATTGACCTATTCCTCTTGTTATCACTGACCTATTACTCTTGTTCTCACTGACCTATTCCTCTTGTTCTTGTTGACTACACTGTTCTCAGTTAAGCAATACCTCAATTTTGAATTCATTTCCTTTGGCTTCAAATACCGCCATGGCCTCGACGCTCTGGTGGCTAGCCTTAAGCTGCCTGTGCACCAAGATGTTGTCTAAAATGTTCCACCAAAACTCTGCAGCTCTCTAATCTTTTTTTAGGGTGCTCCTCAAAACCTCCCTGTTTGATCAGGGTTCTGTCCATCTCCCCTAACTTAGCTCAGTCTCAAACGGTGCTTTACAATGGTGCTGCCAAACACAGAGATGTTTCATTACATTCAAGGTGCCATATAAATAAAAGTTGTTACAATCTCTCTTGTTGAAGTTAGTCATCGGTTGACATTTGTGTGGCGTAAATGTTACTTGCCATTTATCAGCTCAAGCCTAAATGCCCAGGTGTTGCAGTATGCGGACATAGCTATTTGACTTTCTGTCTGAGATAGCAACCAAACGGTGCAATCATCAGTTAGAATTTCCAGTTCTGACCTTCTGACAGAAGGAAAGTCACTGATGAAATATCTGAAGGTGGTTGGGAATAGGACACGAACCTGAGGAACTCCTGAAGCTACAGCTTGAGGCTGAGACAATTAACCTCGGAAAAACACAACCCACCTTCCTTCGTGCTAGGTGCGACTCCAGCCAGTGGAATGTTTTCCCTGATTTCCATTGACTCCAGTTTTGCTGGCATGCCTTGACGCCAGTCAGTCCCTCTCACATCAACCCTGGAATGCAGCTCTTTTGTCTATGTTTGGACCAAGACTGTAACCATAATGGTCCTGGTGAAATTCACACTCAGCAAGTACATTAAGTGTAAGTGCCACTTCATAGCACTGTCAACAACCCCTACCTTTACTTTGCTGATGATTGAGAGGTGACTGATGGGGTGGTAATTAGCCATATTGGATTTGTTCTGCTTTTTGTGGGAAGGGTATACCTGGGCAATTTTCCACAATAGTCAGATAGATGCCAGTGATGCAGCTGTACAGGAACAGCTTGACTAAGCAATGCCTAGTTTTAGAGCACATGTCTTCTATGCTAGAGAAGGGATGTTGTTGGGGCTCCGAGAGTTGGATAATCCAGTGCATTCGGCTGTATATTACTATCATGTGGAATAAATTCAACTGGCTGAAGACTGGCTTCTGTGATGGGGTTCCTGATCTCATCATACACAAGTGGCACTTCCCGAAGAGAAGATATTTAAAGGAACTTACCGTCTCCCTGGGAGGGTTTGTGCACTTCCTGCTGGGCAGGTTCAAGTTTCTCCTGTGCAGGCGAGTTTGCTGGGCTGATTACCTCAATAGCTTCTGCACTGGGCATGTCATAGCGATGGGAAGATACTTGGAGAGAAACAAATGCCAGTGTAAATCCTTTATTCCAAGCAGCCCTTATACATTGCAGGTCTCATTTCTATCTTGAAAATCTGCTATCAGTGCTCACTAAAGCTAGTTAAACTCCAGTACTATTTCTCCCTGTTCTTCAGCACATTTGCTCTAGAATATAAACAGGATCTGCCTGTGTCCTCGAGTATTAAGTGGTGTAAATGGTGGGCAGAGAGAAGCTGTTCTCTATGTTGCAATTTCTCAGTCATTTGGCTTAAGCTCACTGATGTGGTCATTGGGCCCTGTCTCAGCGAATCTTACTACCAACTGGTTTACAACCAAGGTACAAAAGTAAAATGAGAGGCTGCTTAGGAGAGTGGAAGCTATCTTGGGGCAGACGGTTTGCTCCATGTTTTGGCCAACTTTCCTCCCTCATGCAATGCAACACTGCAGAAACAGATTAACTACATTCACCACAACTACTCAGTCCTTAATTTCTGTGGAAACTTGTGAACATATTGGTTGCTTGTTCCAGACACTAGAGCCCCATCTATAGGTTTCACAAATGCAATCCCACCAGAATTTTTGAGCACCATGAAATCGTCTTAGGGGTTATATTTCTGCTCCAACTAATATGTTTCTCCCAGTGATCATTGATATAAAATCCTCTACTCAAGCACAAATAGCGATATAATCCCCCATCCACTCATGTCAGGCAGTGGCTGCAGCCTGGGATTCCGAATGATCAGTCATTAGGAAGCTCACACATCAGTATTTCTGCTGCGTACATTATGATACATACAGATGAGATACCCCAAACGCTATACAATTACTGGGGTGAAGGATTACACAGGAACGTACTTACCGCTGCTGGAGGAATCTGAGCTGTGAGATCCTCTTTCCCGGCTGTCTTTATCAGACGCAATCTGTCTGGTGATGATCACATCTATAAAATTTGCTGCTGTTATTGTGGTCTTGCCTCGGGTCCTCAGCTCCTCCTCGTACCTGGATTTTGGGGGTGCTGCTTTGTCCTTAATAATCTCTGGATATCCAGACGGACCCTGGCCCTTGGCCGAGGTTGAATATGGTGACTGCACTGACCGTCGCTCATGTTCAGTCTGTGGCTGCTGTTGTGCCTGGTGCTGATGAACATTCTGCTGTTGTTCACACACCCTGCGAGCTGTCATTTCTTCCACCCGGGGGGCTTCGTGTTTGTTCTCTTTACCTTTTGTCATCTCGATCTGAGGCGCAGAGGCGGCAGCATCCACCAATGCTGCAAGGGCATCTGCTGCAGTGTTGTAGCGGGAGGCAGAGAGTCCCTGTGCCATGGCCAGGGCGCTCTGTGGCACCTGCCTGTCAGCAAAAACGGCAAATTGTTTTAATGTAACACCTACAACTCTTGCACAGTAAAAATACCTCAGGAATGCTGCAATGCAGGAACACTACAGCTGACACATTCATAGAAACAAAGAGCAGGAGGGGGCTATTCGGCCCTTCGAGTCTGCTTCGCCGCTCAACATGATCATGGCTGATCCTCGATCGCAGTGCTACATTCCCGCTTTCTCCCCATATTCCTTGTTGCCACTAAAATCAAAAACATTATCTCACTCTTAAATACATTCAGTGACTTGGCCTCCACAACATTCCGTGGTTCAGAGTTACAGGTTCACTACCCTGTGAGTGAATAAATGTGTCCTCACCTCAATCCTAAATAGTTTACACCCTATCCTGAATCTGTCTCTCCTGATTCCCCAACCAGGGAAAACATCCTCCCTGCATCTACTCTGTTCAATCAGATCTCCTCTCATCCTTCTAAACTTGAATGAATACATAAGACCATAAGACATAGGAGCAGAATTAGGCCACTCGGCCCATCGAGTCTACTCCGCCATTCACTCATGGCTGATATTTTTCTCAACCCCATTCTCCTGCCTTCTCCCCATAACCCCTGATCCCCTTATTAATCAAAGAGCAAATAACAAAAAAAAATTACAGCACAGGAACAGGCCCTTCGGCCCTCCAAACCTGCGCCGATCCAGATCCTCTATCTAAAACTGTTGCCTATTTTCTAAGGATCTGTATCCCTCTGTTCCCTGCCCATTCATGTATCTGTCTAGATACATCTTAAATGACGCTATCGTGCCCGCCTCTACCACCTCTGCCGGCAATGTGTTCCAGGCACCTACCACCCTCTGCGTAAAGAGCTTTCCACGCATATCTCCCTTAAACTTTTCCCCTCTCACGTTGAACTCGTGACCCCTAGTAATTGAGTCCCCCACTCTGGGAATAAGCTTCTTGCTATCCACCCTGTCTATACCTCTCATGATTTTGTAGACCTCAAATCAGGTCTCCCCTCAACCTCCGTCTTTCCAATTAAAACAATCCTAATCTACTCAACCTTTCTTCATAGCTAGCACCCTCCATACCAGGCAACATCCTGGTGAACCTCCTCTGCAACCTCTCTAAAGCATCCACATCCTTCTGGTAATGTGGCGACCAGAACTGCACGCAGTATTCCAAATGTGGCCTAACCAACATCTTACACAACTGTAACATGACCTGCCAACTCTTGTACTCAATACCCCGTCCAATGAAGGCAAGCATGCTGTATGCCTTCTTGACCACTCTATCAACCTGCGTTGCCACCTTCAGGGTACAATGGACCTGAACACCCAGATCTCTCTGTACATCAATTTTCCCCAGGGCTTTTTCATTGACCATATAGTTCGCTCTTGAATTGGATCTTCCAAAATGCATCACCTCGCATTTGCCCAGATTGAACTCCATCTGCCATTTCTCCACCCAACTCTCCAATCTATCTATATTCTGCTGTATTCTGACAGTCCCCTTCACTATCTGCTACTCCACCAATCTTAGTGTCATCTGCAAACTTGCTAATCAGACCACCTATACCTTCTTCCAGATCATTTATGTATATCACAAACAACAGTGGTCCGAGCACAGATCCCTGTGGAACACCACTGGTCACAGTTCTCCCTTTTGAGAAACTCCTTCCACCACTACTCTCTGTCTCCTGTTGTCCAGCCAGTACTTTATCCATCTAGCTAGTACACCCTGAACCCCATGCGACTTCACTTTCTACAATCAACTTTGTCACTTCCTCAAAGAATTCTATTAAGTTGGTAAGATATGACCTTCCTTGCACAAAACCATGTTGCCTATCACTGATAAGCCCATTTACTTCCAAATGGGAATAGATCCTATCCCTCAGTATCTTCTCCAGCAGCTTCCCTACCACTGACGTCAGGCTCACCGGTCTACAATTATCTGAATTATCCCTGCTACCCTTCTTAAACAAAGGGGCAACATTAGCAATTCTCCAGTCCTCCGGTACCTCACCTGTGTTCAAGGTTGCTGCAAAGATATCTGTTAAGGCCCCAGTAACCTGGGGTAGATCTCATCCGGACCTGGGGACTTGTCCACCTTAATGCTTTTTAGAATACCCAAGGCATCCTCCCTCCTTATGCCGACTTGACCTAGAGTAATCAAACATCCATCATGTCCCTCTCAATCAAGAACCTATCTATCTCTGTCTTAAAGACCCTCAGTGATTTTGCCTCCACAGCGTTCTGCAGCAAAGAGTTCCACAGATTCACCACCCTCTGGCTGAAGAAATTCTTCCTCATCTCTGTTTTAAAGGATCGCCCCTTTAGTCTGAGAGGGTGTCTTCTGGTTCCAGTTTTTCCTACAAGTGGAAACATCCTCTCCACATCCACTCTATCCAGACCTCGCAGTATCCTGTAAGTTTCAATAATATCCCCCCTCATCCTTCTAAACTCCAATGAGTACAGACCCAGAGTCCTCAACCGTTCCTCATACGACAAGTTCTTCATTCCAGGGATCATTCTTGCGAACCTCCTCCGGACCCTTTCCAAGGCCAGCACATCCTTCCTTAGATACAGGGCCCAAAACTGCTCACAACACTCCATATGGGGTCTGACTAGAGCCTTATACAGCCTCAGAATTACATCCCTGGTCTTGTATTCTAGCCCTCTTGACATGAATGCTAACATTGCAATTGCTTTCCTAACTGCACATTAACCTTAAGAGAATCGTGAACAAGGACTCCCAAGCCCCTTTGTGCTTCTGATTTCCTCAGCATTTCCCCATTTAGAAAATAGTCTAGGCATACATTCCTCCTTCCAAAGTGCATAACCTCACACTTTTCCACATTGTATTTCATTTGCCACTTCATTTCCCACTCTCCTACTCGTCCAATCCTTCTGCAGCCCCCTTGCGTCCTCAACACTACCTGTACCTCTACAGAGCTTTGTACCATCTGCAAACTTAGCAACAGTGTCTTCAGTTCCTTTCTCCAGATCATTAATGTATATTGTGAATACAGGCCTTGCCAAATCAATTTCTCCTCACAGGATATTCCTGCCAACTCTGGTATCAGCTTAGTGAACCTCCGTTGCACTCCCTCTATGGCAAGCATATCCTTTCTAACGGGTGACCAAAAGTGCATGTAATACTTCAGGTGTGGTCTCACCAAGGCTCTGTATAACTGCAAAAAGACAGTCTTACTTATGAACGCAAATCCTCTTGCAAAAAATGCCAATAGACCATCTGCCCTCTTACTTGCTTGCTGCACCTGTCTCTTCACTTTCATTGACTGGTGTGAGGATACCCAGATTCCTTTGTTCGTCCACAATTCCCAATATATCACCATTCAAACAATACTCTTCCTTTCTGTTTTTCACACTGAAGTGTACAACTTCACAGGGTCATGCAGTGATATCCTGCCTTGGTTAGTAATGCAGAGACCCGGGATAATGCTCCAGGGATCTGGGTTCGAATCCCTCCAAGGCAGATGATGGAATTTAAACTCAATAAAACACTTGGAATCAAAAGTCCACTGATGACCATTATTACAATCCCTGGGCAGACCCCAACAGTGGCTAGGGTACTGGACCGAAAACCCCAATATTTTCTTTTTTTTTTTAAAAGAGACTGTGTGGAAAGATTGATTCACTCCAGGAGAGACTGCATGAAGAAATAGGGCTTGGTTATTTTAAAACAAAAGTTTATTATAACTACAATCTTAAACTTCAGAACTTCAACCATTTACACGTACACCTTAAAATGTCCCATCAAACAACAAGAAAATACACTGCGGCTGATCATCAAGTTCAATAGCCTAATCCCGCTTTCCCCCCATATCCTTTGAGCCCCCGAGGTCCCTTGTCTAATCGTGTCAATGTTTTCCAAAGGATCTGTTATCACGTCTGTTCTTGAAAATACAGAAAAATGTGTCATTTGAAACATGGAAGTCTGGCAATATCTGGTTTGAGAGGGTACAGGGAAAGATCCCACAAAAGGTTAATAGCAGCTGCAAAGAGCAGGGTTATAAAATGCAGATTCTTGATCACAAGCAGGTTTAGCAAACACATGGGTTTCATGTGGTAAGCTAAAACAATGGCTCACACCTTCATGGAATGTAACTATCTCAGGAAGCATCTGAAAAAGCATGGATGAGAGTTTCAATTGCATTAAGTGACGAATGTTTAAAACAGGCAAGTCTTTCAAGTCATAACCAAGTTAAATTTTAGCATACAGCTAAAAGCAAAGTTTCACACCTTAATTGAAATAAACTCTCTTAGTAAACAGCTGGAAAGGATGGAAGATGCCCAGTCGAATTTGGTGTCAATTTTAAAGTGTAAAATTCTACGAACATCAAGTCAATTAAAAGAAATTGGAGACGACCTGTCTACGAGAAACATCATTTAAGTCAAAATCAAAGGCAAAGTTATGAGCTGGGGACAATTGGAAAATTAAACGATTCGAAATCACAGAAATAAAAGTTAACTATTGAAACCAAAGCATTTTTTAATCAGATCTGAGAGGAGACGATATGCCCAAAATGAATAATTAGTTGTAGTAAGATGTTTACATCAAAGATACTTTTAAACTATCAAAGTGAAACAAGCCCATTTACAATAAAGTCGTTAAAACTTAATAACTCTTCGAAAGAGAATATAAACCACCGGAAGAGCAGAGCCAGAGCCAGCTCTCACAGCTCGGTGCATGGGAAGAACAGGACACAGCAACCGAGTTCACCAGTGAATACAACTCAAGAAGACCAGATTTTAAGAAGATCGATTGTCAAGGTGGGACTGAAGGTCTGTACAACCAACCAGCAGCAGCCAGAAGCAAGATCTTTTTTCCTTTCTGTAAAGAAAGTGTTTGCAGCTTTTAAAAGAAAAATTATAATAATAAAAATAACTTAACCTGAAAAAGTGGTTATTAGCTTACTTCACTTCCTTAATAACACAGGACCCAGGACATCGATGCTATTAAGGGGTAAGTAGGTAAAATTCTTCGGTGAAGGTATGGGTTATACCGGGGGATAACTTGAAAAGATAGTTTGACCTGAATAGCACCCACAGAAGCCTGCAGCGGAGTCAGGGAGTGAGAATCCCTGTTCACCATTTAGAATATCGACCTTTTTTTTGGTATAGGGGGAATTCTAAGAATAGTGGTGAGTTTTAACTTCACGTCTTTTACAATAAACTCTAGTATCGTCCCCACTACTGATGTCAAGTTAACTGGTCTGCAACACTCCCCTTTGATCCAGAAACACCGTTTACAACAAATAGAAATTGGTTGTAGTTGGGTGACAGATTTCACCTGAAGAGAACATTTCCCAAGTGGGAAGCGGTACAATCACAACTCTGAAAAATCTCATCAAATTTACCGAATAGAATATCTGGGAGTGAGAAAACGCAGGAGTTAATGACAGGAACGTCTCTGCTTCACTGGCAGTGATTTCCCCTTTGGGCAAATAGAAAAAGGCTTCAATATAAACTTTAAACGTACATTATGCGAGACTGCGTAGCTGCATCCAACGAAGTTATAACGCCCTTGCCATTGGCTCCCTGGAATATACTGGGTCGCTGCTGTAAGATTGTCTCCTGAGCTCGTACTGATGGCGATGGGGAACGGACATAACCATGGCTACTTGGTCTACTGGACTGGTCGGGACCTATGTGAAAATCAAATAGGAAAATTTGTTCTTTAATTATTTAAATTTGTCCATTTGTGTATGAGGTACAAAACAAAATGTTATCAATTGCAGCCTAAGACAGCAGTGAAACAGGGTATAACACACTCTGTACATCGGGGTTCAACACACTCAGTCTGTCCATCGGGGTTCATCACACTCTGTACATCGGGGTTCATCACACTCTCTCTGTACATCGGGGTTCAACACACTCGGTCTGTACATCGGGGTTCATCACACTCGGTCTGTACATCGGGGTTCATCACACTCGGTCTGTACATCGGGGTTCATCACACTCGGTCTGTACATCGGGGTTCATCACACTCGGTCTGTACATCGGGGTTCATCACACTCGGTCTGTACATCGGGGTTCATCACACTCGGTCTGTACACCGTGATTAACAATCTCGGTCTGTACACCGGGATTAACAATCTCGGTCTGTACACCTGGATTAACAATCTCGGTCTGTACACCGGGATTAACAATCTCGGTCTGTACACCGGGATTAACAATCTCGGTCTGTACACCGGGATTAACAATCTCGGTCTGTACACCGGGATTAACAATCTCGGTCTGTACACCGGGATTAACAATCTCGGTCTGTACACCGGGATTAACAATCTCGGTCTGTGCACCGGGATTAACAAACTCGGTCTGTACACCGGGATTAACAATCTTGGTCTGTACACCGGGATTAACAATCTCGGTCTGTACACTGGGATTAACAATCTCGGTCTGTACACCGGGATTAACAATCTCGGTCTGTGCACCGGGATTAACAATCTCGGTCTGTACACCGGGATTAACAATCTCGGTCTGTGCACCGGGATTAACAAACTCGGTCTGTACACCGGGATTAACAATCTCGGTCTGTACACCGGGATTAACAATCTCGGTCTGTACACCAGGATTAACAAACTCGGTCTGTACACCGTGATTAAACCCAGAGAAACTGTTAAATTGTGGAGTGGAGAGCCCAGCTCAGGCTGTAGAATGCTATCCATTCACTTCATCACTTCCCCACTTTAACAACTAAAATGAGAGGGTGGTACGGTGGCGCAGTGCTTAGCACTGCTGCCTCAAGGCTCTGAGGGCTTGGGTTCAATCCCGGCCCCGGGTCACTGTCTGTGTGGACTTTGCACATTCTCCCCGTGCCTGCGTGGGTCTCACGTCCACAACCCAAAGATGTGCAGAGTAAGTTGATTGGCCTCGATAAATTTCCACTTAATTGGAAAAATATAATTGTGTACTCTGAAAAACAAACTTGTCAAACGAGAATCTGGCTGGCAAATTTTCTGGGTCGTAGCACATACCAAGCTGAGGGGTGACTGTGCCGCCAAGGTGCTGCTTCCTTCGATTAATGAAAAGACCACGGATTAGACCAAGTGACAGAATACAGGCAACCACCATACCCTGTCTCAACAGCGCTTGTATCAACATCCGAGTGTTGCACTGGGAGGACTGGTCAGCCTTATTTACTGCTTAGTTGTTGCTGCTAAATAAACTGTCTCAGTTTACCGAGTAGACAAATGCAGGTTTCCCAAAGCTAGAATGCAATTTCTTTTCATACAATTTACAGTGCAGAAGGAGGCCATTCGGCCCATCGAGTCTGCACCAGCTCTTGGAAAGAGCATCCTACTCAAGACCACACCTCCAGCCTATCCCCATAACCCAGTAACCCCACCCAACACCAAGGGCAATTTTGGACACGAAGGACAATTTATCATGGCCAATCCACCTAACCTGCACATCTTTGGACTGTGGGAGGAAACCAGAGCACCCGGAGGAAACCCACGCACACACGGGGAGAACGTGCAGACTCCGCACAGACAGTGACCCAGCCGGGAATCGAACCTGGGACCCTGGAGCTGTGAAGCAATTTCGCTAACCACTATGCTACCGTGCTGCCCTCACTCACCTGCTCTGAGGTAAGACAGATCACAAGTTGTAACGGCCAATCTCTCCCTTTCCCTCTGTTCTCGTTCCCTCTGTTCTCTCTCTCGTTCTTTCTCCCTCTCTCTCTCTGCATTAGCTGTGGAGGCAGACATATGCGCAGGATGACCTGCAGGAAAGATAACACAAACAAACGTTGAAATTTACATTCTTACCATTTGTGGGATTTAACTGCACCGGCAATGAAAATTTCTGTAAGAGGTGGCGTTCTCTTTACATTGTTCTTTACAGTTTATTGAAGCCTGGCCCAGTCAAACTTTAGGCTCCACAAAGTTTTTCTCTGGATCCAACAATAAGAAAAAAAATAGAATTCTCTTATATTTAATTGTCAAATGTCAATTTCCATCCCGTATATTTTTCCAGCTGTTTTTATTTATACAGTATTAACTAACGTGCAGATACTCTGCCCCCCAGCTCGGGAGTAAGGAGTTGAAGATTTTGTCTACTTTCAGTCTCAATGACGATTCTCAATTTTATCTCCTACTTTTGAACTCATCGTACACCAGACATGCCTCTGGTATTTCCAGATGCAACTGTTCAAACTTCCTGCTGGATTTTCATCTGTCAATTTCCAACATGGACAAACTGTGTACTATGGTCTCCCTGGCCTGGGAGCCTATACTGTCCCTGTATACTCTCCTGTCCCTGGCCTGGGAGCCTATACTGGCCCTGTATACTCTCCTGTCTCTGGCCTGGTAGCCTATACTGTCCCTGTATACTCTCCTGTCCCTGGCCTGGTAGCCTATACTGGCCCTGTATACTCTCCTGTCTCAGGCCAGGGAGCCTATACTGGCCCTGTATACACTCCTGTCCCAGGCCTGGGAGCCTATACTGGCCCTGTATACTCTCCTGTCCCTGGCTTGGGAGCCTATACTGGCCCTGTATACTCTCATGTCCCTGGCCTGGGAGCCTATACTGGCCCTGTATACTCTCCTGTCTCAGGCCAGGGAGCCTATACTGGCCCTGTATACTCTCCTGTCTCTGGCCTGGTAGCCTATACTGTCCCTGTATACTCTCCTGTCCCTGGCCTGGGAGCCTATACTGGCCCTGTATACTCTCCTGTCCCTGGCCTGGTAGCCTATACTGGCCCTGTATACTCTCCTGTCCCTGGCCTGGGAGCCTATACTGGCCCTGTATACTCTCCTGTCTCAGGCCAGGGAGCCTACACTGGCCCTGTATACTCTCCTGTCCCTGGCCTGGTAGCCTATACTGGCCCTGTATACTCTCCTGTCCCTGTATACTCTCCTGTCCCTGGCTTGGTAGCCTATACTGGCCCTGTATACTCTCCTGTCCCTGGCCTGGGAACCTATACTGGCCCTGTATACTCTCCTGTCCTTGGCTTGGTAGCCTATACTGGCCCTGTATACTCTCCTGTCTCTGGCTTGGTAGCCTATACTGGCCCTGTATACTCTCCTGTCCCTGGCCTGGTAGCCTATACTGGCCCTGTATACTCTCCTGTCCCTGGCCTGGTAGCCTATACTGGCCCTGTATACTCTCATGTCCCTGGCCTGGTAGCCTATACTGGCCCTGTATACTCTCCTGTCCCTGGCTTGGTAGCCTATACTGCCCTGTATACTCTCCTGTCCCTGGCCTGGGAGCCTATACTGCCCTGTATACTCTCCTGTCCCTGGCTTGGTAGCCTATACTGGCCCTGTATACTCTCCTGTCCCTGGCTTGGGAGCCTATACTGCCCTGTATACTCTCCTGTCCCTGGCTTGGGAGCCTATACTGGCCCTGTATACTCTCCTGTCCCTGGCCTGGTAGCCTATACTGGCCCTGTATACTCTCATGTCCCTGGCCTGGGAGCCTATACTGGCCCTGTATACTCTCCTGTCCCTGGCTTGGTAGCCTATACTGGCCCTGTATACTCTCATGTCCCTGGCCTGGTAGCCTATACTGCCCTGTATACTCTCCTGTCCCTGGCTTGGGAGCCTATACTGCCCCTGTATACTCTCATGTCCCTGGCCTGGTAGCCTATACTGCCCCTGTATACTCTCCTGTCTCTGGCTTGGTAGCCTATACTGGCCCTGTATACTCTCCTGTCCCTGGCCTGGGAGCCTATACTGTCCCTGTATACACTCCTGTCCCTGGCTTGGTAGCCTATACTGGCCCTGTATACTCTCATGTCCCTGGCCTGGGAGCCTATACTGGCCCTGTATACTCTCCTGTCCCTGGCCTGGGAGCCTATACTGGCCCTGTATACTCTCATGTCCCTGGCCTGGGAGCCTATACTGGCCCTGTATACTCTCCTGTCCCTGGCCTGGGAGCCTATACTGGCCCTGTATACTCTCCTGTCCCTGGCTTGGTAGCCTATACTGCCCTGTATACTCTCCTGTCCCTGGCTTGGGAGCCTATACTGGCCCTGTATACTCTCCTGTCCCTGGCCTGGTAGCCTATACTGGCCCTGTATACTCTCATGTCCCTGGCCTGGGAGCCTATACTGGCCCTGTATACTCTCATGTCCCTGGCCTGGTAGCCTATACTGCCCTGTATACTCTCCTGTCCCTGGCTTGGGAGCCTATACTGGCCCTGTATACTCTCCTGTCCCTGGCCTGGTAGCCTATACTGGCCCTGTATACTCTCCTGTCCCTGGCCTGGGAGCCTATACTGGCCCTGTATACACTCCTGTCCCTGGCTTGGTAGCCTATACTGGCCCTGTATACTCTCATGTCCCTGGCCTGGGAGCCTATACTGGCCCTGTATACTCTCCTGTCCCTGGCCTGGTAGCCTATACTGGCCCTGTATACTCTCCTGTCCCTGGCCTGGTAGCCTATACTGGCCCTGTATACTCTCCTGTCCCTAGCCTGGGAGCCTATACTGGCCCCGTATACTCTCCTGTCCCTGGCTTGGTAGCCTATACTGGCCCTGTATACTCTCCTGTCCCTGGCCTGGGAGCCTATACTGGCCCTGTATACTTTCCTGTCCCTGTATACTCTCCTGTCCCTGGCCTGGCAGCCTATACTGGCCCTGTATACTTTCCTGTCCCTGTATACTCTCCTGTCCCTGGCTTGGTAGCCTATACTGGCCCTGTATACTCTCCTGTCCCTGGCTTGGTAGCCTATACTGGCCCTGTATACTCTCCTGTCCCTGGCTTGGTAGCCTATACTGGCCCTGTATACTCTCCTGTCCCTGGCCTGGTAGCCTATACTGGCCCTGTATACTCTCCTGTCCCTGGCCTGGTAGCCTATACTGGCCCTGTATACTCTCCTGTCCCTGGCCTGGGAGCCTACACTGGCCCTGTATACTTTCCTGTCCCTGGCTTGGTAGCCTATACTGCCCTGTATACTCTCCTGTCCCTGGCTTGGTAGCCTATACTGCCCTGTATACTCTCCTGTCCCTGGCTTGGTAGCCTATACTGCCCTGTATACTCTCCTGTCCCTGGCCTGGTAGCCTATACTGGCCCTGTATACTCTCCTGTCCCTGGCTTGGGAGCCTATACTGGCCCTGTATACTCTCCTGTCCCTGGCTTGGTAGCCTATACTGGCCCTGTATACTCTCCTGTCCCTGGCCTGGGAACCTATACTGGCCCTGTATACTCTCCTGTCCCTGGCCTGGTAGCCTATACTGGCCCTGTATACTCTCCTGTCCCTGGCTTGGTAGCCTATACTGGCCCTGTATACTCTCCTGTCGCTGGCTTGGTAGCCTATACTGGCCCTGTATACTCTCCTGTCCCTGGCCTGGTAGCCTATACTGGCCCTGTATACTCTCCTGTCCCTGGCCTGGTAGCCTATACTGGCCCTGTATACTCTCCTGTCCCTGGCCTGGTAGCCTATACTGGCCCTGTATACTCTCCTGTCCCTGGCCTGGTAGCCTATACTGGCCCTGTATACTCTCCTGTCCCTGGCCTGGTAGCCTATACTGGCCCTGTATACTTTCCTGTCCCTGGCTTGGTAGCCTATACTGGCCCTGTATA
Source organism: Scyliorhinus canicula (assembly GCF_902713615.1). Lineage (NCBI taxonomy): Eukaryota > Metazoa > Chordata > Chondrichthyes > Carcharhiniformes > Scyliorhinidae > Scyliorhinus > Scyliorhinus canicula. The sequence goes on from NC_052157.1 coordinate 164,107,261, forward strand.
CTCTCCTGTCCCTGGCTTGGTAGCCTATACTACCACCGTATACTCTCCTGTCCCTGGCTTGGTAGCCTATACTGGCCCTGTATACTCTCCTGTCCCTGGCTTGGTAGCCTATACTGGCCCTGTATACTCTCCTGTCCCTGGCTTGGTAGCCTATACTGGCCCTGTATACTCTCCTGTCCCTGGCCTGGGAGCCTATACTGGCCCTGTATACTCTCCTGTCTCTGGCTTGGTAGCCTATACTGCCCTGTATACTCTCCTGTCCCTGGCTTGGTAGCCTATACTGCCCCTGTATACTCTCCTGTCCCTGGCCTGGGAGCCTATACTGCCCTGTATACACTCCTGTCCCTGGCTTGGTAGCCTATACTGGCCCTGTATACTCTCCTGTCCCTGGCCTGGTAGCCTATACTGGCCCTGTATACTCTCCTGTCCCTGGCTTGGTAGCCTATACTGCCCTGTATACTCTCCTGTCCCTGGCTTGGTAGCCTATACTGGCCCTGTATACTCTCCTGTCCCTGGCCTGGTAGCCTATACTGGCCCTGTATACTCTCCTGTCCCTGGCCTGGTAGCCTATACTGCCCTGTATACTCTCCTGTCCCTGGCTTGGTAGCCTATACTGCCCTGTATACTCTCCTGTCCCTGGCTTGGTAGCCTATACTGCCCCTGTATACTCTCCTGTCCCTGGCCTGGGAGCCTATACTGGCCCTGTATACTCTCCTGTCCCTGGCTTGGTAGCCTATACTGCCCTGTATACTCTCCTGTCGCTGGCCTGGTAGTCTATACTGGCCCTGTATACACTCCTGTCCCTGGCTTGGTAGCCTATACTGGCCCTGTATACTCTCCTGTCGCTGGCTTGGTAGCCTATACTGGCCCTGTATACTCTCCTGTCCCTGGCCTGGTAGCCTATACTGGCCCTGTATACTCTCCTGTCCCTGGCTTGGTAGCCTATACTGGCCCTGTATACTTTCCTGTCCCTGGCCTGGCACATCCACTGTTGAGGCAGAGAACACTGTGGCTGCATGCAGACTGCCTCTGTCTCACATGTCCAATACCCGTGGAGCTCCTATCAGCCACTGACTGCTCTGTGACTGTACACATACAAGGTTCCCTGGTACATGCGGCAGAGATAACTCACAAACCAGGTAATAGCATGGTCTCCCATCACTTCACTTGCTGGGGTATTGGATAAGGTACTCTGGGAAATGAAAGCTCAGACTAAAATACACCTGGAAGAAAGTAACTCCTTCAGGATGCAAAGCAAGTGCCATAACTGGGTGAAATCTGTTCATTGCTGTGCTTCCTTATGTATAAATTCTGTCCCATTCATTTTATAGTTTTGATGTAAAGGCCAATAAGTATTTAAAACACATACGTCTAAGTTGTCAAGTTACTACACCTTTGGAGAAATGAATAATAGCTCAGTTTAGGTGTTGAGAATGAGGGTGTTTTACTATTTATCCATCCCAGCAAACAGTTGTGCTTATTGATCAGTGTTTATGCAATAAGTGTGTACATAGGAACCTGTGAATTAGGAGGAGTAGCCATTTGTCTCTCGAGCCCTGCTCTGCCCTTCAATGCGACCATTGGCCGATCTGATTGTAACCTCAACCCCACCTTCCTGCCGACCTCCCGATAACCTTTCACCCCCTTGTTAATCAAGGATCTACCCAGCTCAGACTTAAAAACATTCAAAGATTCTGCTCCCAATGCCTTTGAGGAAGAGAGTTCCAGAGATTCACAAACTTGTGAAAAGAAAAATGAACGTAATCTCCATTTAAATAAACAACCCCTTATTTTTAAACAGTGACCCCAGTTCTAGATTCTGCCACAAGAGGAATTATCCTCTCCACACCCACCCTGTCAACAACCCTCAGGTTTCGATTCAGTCAAATAATGTGAGCTGTCATTGTTCTTTCCATTTCTATTAGATTCAGTCAAAAGGTTGCGCTGGTGATGATATTCTTACCTGGTGACATAGGGGAATGGTTGTATCTGCCTGGGTAAGGAGCTTGGTTCCCTGGGATGTAGGTTATTCTGTCCATAGGAGGGGTACTGCTCCCGCCTGGCACTAGTATCGTATGCGACACTGGCCCCAATTCGATGATTGCTGAAATTCAGACACTTTAATTAGTACAGAATTCAAAACAAAGTTTAATTTACTGAACAAACAAACAGGAATTTCACCTCTGGATCCAGTAGGATAAGGGACACCTAAAGTGTCACGTGGCGACATTCCCCTTGCAGCATCTGGCTTAGTGATCACTTGCATTTGTTGGGAAGTGATATAGTCGTTGAGGATGGTCTGTCGTGTATTCTCCATTGCGTACAGCTGATAGTGACTTGAGTAACTGGGATTGGGAGAAAGTTGACGGGGAAACAGGTAAGCTGAAAGGAAAAGCAACACGATCAGAACAAAGACACCATAACTGCCTGTCACAGCAGCAAGCTGCATTCACTGATCAATGTAATTTACATTGTATTGATTCCTTCAATCCTGTCGTACAAAGACTGGATTGGGGCAGGAGAGCTATCAGAAATATACTGTCACTGTATACTGCAGTCAAATAATTACAACTAACATGTTTACAACACTCACACCTGCAATAACAGGACTATGAGAAGAATATAGCCACAGCTAGGCTAACTGGGACAGGAAGTAGAAGATGATATATAATGCACTTGAATAAACTATTGCGATTGGCAATTGAAGAGCCAACGCTGCACAAGTAATTGTACAAGGCATTGGTCAGACCACACCTGGAGTACTGTGTACAGTTTTGGTCCCCTAATTTGAGGAGGAATGTATTTCCATTGGAGGCAGTTCAGAGGAGGCTCACTGGATTGATTCCAAAGATGAGGGCTTTGTCGTATGAAGAGAGATTGAGCTGTTTAGGCCGATATTCTCGAGGACGAGGGGAGATCTAATTGAGGTATTCAAGATGATAAAAGGTTTGGTTAAAGTAGACGTGGAGCAGATGCTTCCTCTTGTGGGCATTCTAGAAAGAGAGGTCATCGTTTTAGGGGCTGTGTGTGTGCAATCTCTCAGCACGGGGCTGTGTGTGTGCAATCTCTCAGCACGGGGCTGTGTGGGGTATCTCTCAGCACGGGGCTGTGTGGGGTATCTCTCAGCACGGGGCTGTGTGTGTGCAATCTCTCAGCACGGGGCTGTGTGCGCGCAATCTCTCAGCACGGGGCTGTGTGTGCAATCTCTCAGCACGGGGCTGTGTGTGTGCAATCTCTCAGCACGGGGCTGTGTGGGGTATCTCTCAGCACGGGGCAGTGTGTGTGGTATCTCTCAGCACGGGGCTGTGTGTGTGGTATCTCTCAGCACGGGGCTGTGTGTGCGCAATCTCTCAGCACGGGGCTGTGTGTGTGCGCAATCTCTCAGCACGGGGCTGTGTGCGCGCAATCTCTCAGCACGGGGCTGTGTGTGTGCAATCTCTCAGCACGGGGCTGTGTGTGCGCAATCTCTCAGCACGGGGCTGTGTGCGCGCAATCTCTCAGCACGGGGCTGTGTGTGCGCAATCTCTCAGCACGGGGCTGTGTGCGCGCAATCTCTCAGCACGGGGCTGTGTGCGCGCAATCTCTCAGCACGGGGCTGTGTGTGTGCAATCTCTCAGCACGGGGCTGTGTGTGCGCAATCTCTCAGCACGGGGCTGTGTGTGTGCAATCTCTCAGCACGGAGTTGTGTGTGTGCAATCTCTCAGCACGGGGCTGTGTGTGTGGGGTATCTCTCAGCACGGGGCTGTGTGTGTGCAATCTCTCAGCACGGGGCTGTGTGTGTGCAATCTCTCAGCACGGGGCTGTGTGTGGTATCTCTCAGCACGGGGCTGTGTGTGTGCAATCTCTCAGCACGGGGCTGTGTGTGGTATCTCTCAGCACGGGGCTGTGTGTGTGCAATCTCTCAGCACGGGGCTGTGTGTGTGGGGTATCTCTCAGCACGGGGCTGTGTGTGTGCAATCTCTCAGCACGGGGCTGTGTGTGTGCAATCTCTCAGCACGGGGCTGTGTGTGTGCAATCTCTCAGCACGGAGCTGTGTGTGTGCAATCTCTCAGCACGGGGCTGTGTGTGTGGTATCTCTCAGCACGGGGCTGTGTGTGGGGTATCTCTCAGCACGGGGCTGTGTGTGCAATCTCTCAGCACGGGGCTGTGTGTGGGGTATCTCTCAGCACGGGGCTGTGTGTGCAATCTCTCAGCACGGGGCTGTGTGTGTGGTATCTCTCAGCACGGGGCTGTGTGTGTGCAATCTCTCAGCACGGGGCTGTGTGTGGTATCTCTCAGCACGGGGCTGTGTGTGCGCAATCTCTCAGCACGGGGCTGTGTGTGTGCAATCTCTCAGCACGGGGCTGTGTGTGTGCAATCTCTCAGCACGGGGCTGTGTGTGCGCAATCTCTCAGCACGGGGCTGTGTGTGCGCAATCTCTCAGCACGGGGCTGTGTGTGCGCAATCTCTCAGCACGGGGCTGTGTGCGCGCAATCTCTCAGCACGGGGCTGTGTGTGTGTCATCTCTCAGCACGGGGCTGTGTGCGCGCAATCTCTCAGCACGGGGCTGTGTGTGCGCAATCTCTCAGCACGGGGCTGTGTGCGCGCAATCTCTCAGCACGGGGCTGTGTGCGCGCAATCTCTCAGCACGGGGCTGTGTGTGTGCAATCTCTCAGCACGGGGCTGTGTGTGCGCAATCTCTCAGCACGGGGCTGTGTGTGTGCAATCTCTCAGCACGGAGTTGTGTGTGTGCAATCTCTCAGCACGGGGCTGTGTGTGTGGGGTATCTCTCAGCACGGGGCTGTGTGTGTGCAATCTCTCAGCACGGGGCTGTGTGTGTGCAATCTCTCAGCACGGGGCTGTGTGTGGTATCTCTCAGCACGGGGCTGTGTGTGTGCAATCTCTCAGCACGGGGCTGTGTGTGGTATCTCTCAGCACGGGGCTGTGTGTGTGCAATCTCTCAGCACGGGGCTGTGTGTGTGGGGTATCTCTCAGCACGGGGCTGTGTGTGTGCAATCTCTCAGCACGGGGCTGTGTGTGTGCAATCTCTCAGCACGGGGCTGTGTGTGTGCAATCTCTCAGCACGGGGCTGTGTGTGTGGTATCTCTCAGCACGGGGCTGTGTGTGGGGTATCTCTCAGCACGGGGCTGTGTGTGCAATCTCTCAGCACGGGGCTGTGTGTGTGCAATCTCTCAGCACGGAGCTGTGTGTGTGCAATCTCTCAGCACGGGGCTGTGTGTGGGGTATCTCTCAGCACGGGGCTGTGTGTGCAATCTCTCAGCACGGGGCTGTGTGTGTGGTATCTCTCAGCACGGGGCTGTGTGTGTGCAATCTCTCAGCACGGGGCTGTGTGTGGTATCTCTCAGCACGGGGCTGTGTGTGCGCAATCTCTCAGCACGGGGCTGTGTGTGTGCAATCTCTCAGCACGGGGCTGTGTGTGTGCAATCTCTCAGCACGGGGCTGTGTGTGCGCAATCTCTCAGCACGGGGCTGTGTGTGCGCAATCTCTCAGCACGGGGCTGTGTGTGCGCAATCTCTCAGCACGGGGCTGTGTGCGCGCAATCTCTCAGCACGGGGCTGTGTGTGTGTCATCTCTCAGCACGGGGCTGTGTGTGTGTCATCTCTCAGCACGGGGCTGTGTGCGCGCAATCTCTCAGCACGGGGCTGTGTGCGCGCAATCTCTCAGCACGGGGCTGTGTGCGCGCAATCTCTCAGCACGGGGCTGTGTGTGTGGTATCTCTCAGCACGGGGCTGTGTGTGTGGTATCTCTCAGCACGGGGCTGTGTGCGCCCAATCTCTCAGCACGGGGCTGTGTGCGCGCAATCTCTCAGCACGGGGCTGTGTGCGCGCAATCTCTCAGCACGGGGCTGTGTGTGTGCAATCTCTCAGCACGGAGTTGTGTGTGGTATCTCAGCACGGGGCTGTGTGTGCAATCTCTCAGCACGGGGCTGTGTGTGTGGGGTATCTCTCAGCACGGGGCTGTGTGTGTGCAATCTCTCAGCACGGGGCTGTGTGTGTGCAATCTCTCAGCACGGGGCTGTGTGTGGTATCTCTCAGCACGGGGCTGTGTGTGTGCAATCTCTCAGCACGGGGCTGTGTGTGGTATCTCTCAGCACGGGGCTGTGTGTGTGCAATCTCTCAGCACGGGGCTGTGTGTGTGGGGTATCTCTCAGCACGGGGCTGTGTGTGTGCAATCTCTCAGCACGGAGTTGTGTGTGTGCAATCTCTCAGCACAGGGCTGTGTTTGTGCAATCTCTCAGCATGGGGCTGTGTGTGTGTCATCTCTCAGCACGGGACTGTGTGTGTGTCATCTCTCAGCACGGGGCTGTGTGCGTGCAATCTCTCAGCACGGGGCTGCGTGTGTGTCATCTTTCAGCACGGGGCTGTGTGTGTGCAATCTCTCAGCACGGAGCTGTGTGTGTGCAATCTCTCAGCACGGAGTTGTGTGTGTGCAATCTCTCAGCACAGGGCTGTGTTTGTGCAATCTCTCAGCATGGGGCTGTGTGTGTGCAATCTCTCAGCACGGGGCTGTGTGTGTGGTATCTCTCAGCACGGGGCTGTGTGTGTGCAATCTCTCAGCGCGGGGCTGTGTGTGTGGTATCTCAGCACGGGGCTGTGTGTGTGCAATCTCTCAGCACGGGGCTGTGTGTGCAATCTCTCAGCACGGGGCTGTGTGTGTGCAATCTCTCAGCACGGGGCTGTGTGTGTGCAATCTCTCAGCACGGGGCTGTGTGTGTGCAATCTCTCAGCACGGGGCTGTGTGTGGTATCTCTCAGCACGGGGCTGTGTGTGCAATCTCTCAGCACGGGGCTGTGTGTGTGCAATCTCTCAGCACGGGGCTGTGTGTGCAATCTCTCAGCACGGGGCTGTGTGTGTGCAATCTCTCAGCACGGGGCTGTGTGTGTGCAATCTCTCAGCACGGGGCTGTGTGTGGTATCTCTCAGCACGGGGCTGTGTGGGGTATCTCTCAGCACGGGGCTGTGTGGGGTATCTCTCAGCACGGGGCTGTGTGTATGCAATCTCTCAGCACGGGGCTGTGTGTGTGCAATCTCTCAGCACGGGGCTGTGTGTGTGGTATCTCTCAGCACGGGGCTGTGTGGGTATCTCTCAGCACGGGGCTGTGTGTGTGCAATCTCTCAGCACGGGGCTGTGTGTGTGCAATCTCTCAGCACGGGGCTGTGTGTGTGCAATCTCTCAGCACGGGGCTGTGTGTGGTATCTCTCAGCACGGGGCTGTGTGTGTGGCATCTCTCAGCACGGGGCAGTGTGTGTGCAATCTCTCAGCACGGGGCTGTGTGTGTGCAATCTCTCAGCACGGGGCTGTGTGTGTGGGGTATCTCTCAGCACGGGGCTGTGTGTGTGCAATCTCTCAGCACGGGGCTGTGTGTGGTATCTCTCAGCACGGGGCTGTGTGTGTGCAATCTCTCAGCACGGGGCTGTGTGTGTGCAATCTCTCAGCACGGGGCTGTGTGTGTGCAATCTCTCAGCACGGGGCTGTGTGTGTGCAATCTCTCAGCACGGAGCTGTGTGTGTGCAATCTCTCAGCACGGGGCTGTGTGTGGGGTATCTCTCAGCACGGGGCTGTGTGTGCAATCTCTCAGCACGGGGCTGTGTGTGTGGTATCTCTCAGCACGGGGCTGTGTGTGTGCAATCTCTCAGCACGGGGCTGTGTGTGGTATCTCTCAGCACGGGGCTGTGTGTGCGCAATCTCTCAGCGCGGGGCTGTGTGTGTGGTATCTCAGCACGGGGCTGTGTGTGCGCAATCTCTCAGCACGGGGCTGTGTGTGCAATCTCTCAGCACGGGGCTGTGTGTGTGCAATCTCTCAGCACGGGGCTGTGTGTGTGCAATCTCTCAGCACGGGGCTGTGTGTGGTATCTCTCAGCACGGGGCTGTGTGTGCAATCTCTCAGCACGGGGCTGTGTGTATGGTATCTCTCAGCACGGGGCTGTGTGGGGTATCTCTCAGCACGGGGCTGTGTGGGGTATCTCTCAGCACGGGGCTGTGTGTATGCAATCTCTCAGCACGGGGCTGTGTGTGTGCAATCTCTCAGCACGGGGCTGTGTGTGTGGTATCTCTCAGCACGGGGCTGTGTGGGGTATCTCTCAGCACGGGGCTGTGTGTGTGGTATCTCTCAGCACGGGGCTGTGTGTGTGCAATCTCTCAGCACGGGGCTGTGTGTGTGCAATCTCTCAGCACGGGGCTGTGTGTGTGGGGTATCTCTCAGCACGGGGCTGTGTGTGTGCAATCTCTCAGCACGGGGCTGTGTGTGGTATCTCTCAGCACGGGGCTGTGTGTGTGCAATCTCTCAGCACGGGGCTGTGTGTGGTATCTCTCAGCACGGGGCTGTGTGTGTGCAATCTCTCAGCACGGGGCTGTGTGTGTGGGGTATCTCTCAGCACGGGGCTGTGTGTGTGCAATCTCTCAGCACGGGGCTGTGTGTGTGCAATCTCTCAGCACGGGGCTGTGTGTGTGCAATCTCTCAGCACGGGGCTGTGTGTGTGCAATCTCTCAGCACGGAGCTGTGTGTGTGCAATCTCTCAGCACGGGGCTGTGTGTGGGGTATCTCTCAGCACGGGGCTGTGTGTGCAATCTCTCAGCACGGGGCTGTGTGTGTGGTATCTCTCAGCACGGGGCTGTGTGTGTGCAATCTCTCAGCACGGGGCTGTGTGGGGTATCTCTCAGCACGGGGCTGTGTGCGCGCAATCTCTCAGCACGGGGCTGTGTGTGTGCAATCTCTCAGCACGGGGCTGTGTGTGTGCAATCTCTCAGCACGGGGCTGTGTGTGCGCAATCTCTCAGCACGGGGCTGTGTGCGCGCAATCTCTCAGCGCGGGGCTGTGTGTGCGCAATCTCTCAGCACGGGGCTGTGTGCGCGCAATCTCTCAGCACGGGGCTGTGTGTGTGTCATCTCTCAGCACGGGGCTGTGTGTGTGTCATCTCTCAGCACGGGGCTGTGTGCGCGCAATCTCTCAGCACGGGGCTGTGTGCGCGCAATCTCTCAGCACGGGGCTGTGTGCGCGCAATCTCTCAGCACGGGGCTGTGTGTGTGGTATCTCTCAGCACGGGGCTGTGTGTGTGGTATCTCTCAGCACGGGGCTGTGTGTGCGCAATCTCTCAGCACGGGGCTGTGTGCGCGCAATCTCTCAGCACGGGGCTGTGTGTGTGCAATCTCTCAGCACGGAGTTGTGTGTGTGCAATCTCTCAGCACGGGGCTGTGTGTGTGGGGTATCTCTCAGCACGGGGCTGTGTGTGCGCAATCTCTCAGCACGGGGCTGTGTGTGTGCAATCTCTCAGCACGGGGCTGTGTGTGGTATCTCTCAGCACGGGGCTGTGTGTGTGCAATCTCTCAGCACGGGGCTGTGTGTGGTATCTCACAGCACGGGGCTGTGTGTGTGCAATCTCTCAGCACGGGGCTGTGTGTGTGGGGTATCTCTCAGCACGGGGCTGTGTGTGTGCAATCTCTCAGCACGGAGTTGTGTGTGTGCAATCTCTCAGCACAGGGCTGTGTTTGTGCAATCTCTCAGCATGGGGCTGTGTGTGTGTCATCTCTCAGCACGGGGCTGTGTGTGTGTCATCTCTCAGCACGGGGCTGTGTGCGTGCAATCTCTCAGCACGGGGCTGCGTGTGTGTCATCTTTCAGCACGGGGCTGTGTGTGTGCAATCTCTCAGCACAGGGCTGTGTTTGTGCAATCTCTCAGCATGGGGCTGTGTGTGTGCAATCTCTCAGCACGGGGCTGTGTGTGTGGTATCTCTCAGCACGGGGCTGTGTGTGTGCAATCTCTCAGCGCGGGGCTGTGTGTGTGGTATCTCAGCACGGGGCTGTGTGTGTGCAATCTCTCAGCACGGGGCTGTGTGTGCAATCTCTCAGCACGGGGCTGTGTGTGTGCAATCTCTCAGCACGGGGCTGTGTGTGTGCAATCTCTCAGCACGGGGCTGTGTGTGGTATCTCTCAGCACGGGGCTGTGTGTGCAATCTCTCAGCACGGGGCTGTGTGTGTGGTATCTCTCAGCACGGGGCTGTGTGGGGTATCTCTCAGCACGGGGCTGTGTGGGGTATCTCTCAGCACGAGGCTGTGTGTATGCAATCTCTCAGCACGGGGCTGTGTGTGTGCAGTCTCTCAGCACGGGGCTGTGTGTGTGCAGTCTCTCAGCACGGGGCTGTGTGTGTGGTATCTCTCAGCACGGGGCTGTGTGGGGTATCTCTCAGCACGGGGCTGTGTGTGTGCAATCTCTCAGCACGGGGCTGTGTGTGTGCAATCTCTCAGCACGGGGCTGTGAGTGTGCAATCTCTCAGCACGGGGCTGTGTGTGGTATCTCTCAGCACGGGGCTGTGTGTGTGGTATCTCTCAGCACGGGGCTGTGTGTGTGCAATCTCTCAGCACGGGGCTGTGTGTGGTATCTCTCAGCACGGGGCTGTGTGGGGTATCTCTCAGCACGGGGCTGTGTGTGTGCAATCTCTCAGCACGGGGCTGTGTGTGTGCAATCTCTCAGCACGGGGCTGTGTGTGGTATCTCTCAGCACGGGGCTGTGTGTGTGGTATCTCTCAGCACGGGGCTGTGTGTGTGGTATCTCTCAGCACGGGGCTGTGTGTGGTATCTCTCAGCACGGGGCTGTGTGTGTGGTATCTCTCAGCACGGGGCTGTGTGTGGTATCTCTCAGCACGGGGCTGTGTGTGTGCAATCTCTCAGCACGGGGCTGTGTGTGTGCAATCTCTCAGCACGGGGCTGTGTGTGGTATCTCTCAGCACGGGGCTGTGTGTGTGGTATCTCTCAGCACGGGGCTGTGTGTGTGGTATCTCTCAGCACGGGGCTGTGTGTGTGCAATCTCTCAGCACGGGACTGTGTTTGTGCAATCTCTCAGCACGGGGCTGTGTGTGCGGTATCTCTCAGCACGGGGCTGTGTGTGCAATCTCTCAGCACGGGGCTGTGTGTGTGCCATCTCTCAGCACGGGGCTGTGTGTGTGCCATCTCTCAGCGCGGGGCTGTGTGTGTGGTATCTCTCAGCACGGGGCTGTGTGGGGTATCTCTCAGCACGGGGCTGTGTGTGTGCAATCTCTCAGCACGGGGCTGTGTGTGCGCAATCTCTCAGCACGGGGCTGTGTGTGGTATCTCTCAGCACGGGGCTGTGTGTGGTATCTCTCAGCACGGGGCTGTGTGTGTGGTATCTCTCAGCACGGGGCTGTGTGTGTGGTATCTCTCAGCACGGGGCTGTGTGTGTGCAATCTCTCAGCACGGGGCTGTGTTTGTGCAATCTCTCAGCACGGGGCTGTGTTTGTGCAATCTCTCAGCACGGGGCTGTGTGTGTGGTATCTCTCAGCACGGGGCTGTGTGGGGTATCTCTCAGCACGGGGCTGTGTGTGCAATCTCTCAGCACGGGGCTGTGTGTGCGCAATCTCTCAGCACGGGGCTGTGTGTGTGCAATCTCTCAGCACGGGGCTGTGTGTGTGCAATCTCTCAGCACGGAGCTGTGTGTGCAATCTCTCAGCACGGGGCTGTGTGTGTGGTATCTCTCAGCACGGGGCTGTGTGTGTGCAATCTCTCAGCACGGGACTGTGTGTGGTATCTCTCAGCACGGGGCTGTGTGTGTGGGGTATCTCTCAGCACGGGGCTGTGTGTGTGGTATCTCTCAGCACGGGGCTGTGTGTGTGCAATCTCTCAGCACGGGGCTGTGTGTGTGGTATCTCTCAGCACGGGGCTGTGTGTGTGCAATCTCTCAGCACGGGGCTGTGTGTGTGCAAACTCTCAGCACGGGGCTGTGTGTGTGCAATCTCTCAGCACGGGGCTGTGTGTGCAATCTCTCAGCACGGGGCTGTGTGTGTGCAATCTCTCAGCACGGGGCTGTGTGTGTGCAATCTCTCAGCACGGGGCTGTGTGCGCAATCTCTCAGCACGGAGTTGTGTGTGTGCAATCTCGCAGCACAGGGCTGTGTTTGTGCAATCTCTCAGCACGGGGCTGTGTGTGTGCAATCTCTCAGCACGGAGCTGTGTGTGTGCAATCTCTCAGCACAGGGCTGTGTTTGTGCAATCTCTCAGCATGGGGCTGTGTGTGTGTCATCTCTCAGCACGGGGCTGTGTGTGTGTCATCTCTCAGCACGGGGCTGTGTGCGTGCAATCTCTCAGCACGGGGCTGTGTGCGCGCAATCTCTCAGCACGGGGCTGTGTGTGCGCAATCTCTCAGCACGGGGCTGCGTGTGTGTCATCTTTCAGCACGGGGCTGTGTGTGTGCAATCTCTCAGCACAGGGCTGTGTTTGTGCAATCTCTCAGCATGGGGCTGTGTGTGTGCAATCTCTCAGCACGGGGCTGTGTGTGTGGTATCTCTCAGCACGGGGCTGTGTGTGTGCAATCTCTCAGCGCGGGGCTGTGTGTGTGGTATCTCAGCACGGGGCTGTGTGTGTGCAATCTCTCAGCACGGGGCTGTGTGTGCAATCTCTCAGCACGGGGCTGTGTGTGTGCAATCTCTCAGCACGGGGCTGTGTGTGTGCAATCTCTCAGCACGGGGCTGTGTGTGGTATCTCTCAGCACGGGGCTGTGTGTGCAATCTCTGAGCACGGGGCTGTGTGTGTGGTATCTCTCAGCACGGGGCTGTGTGGGGTATCTCTCAGCACGGGGCTGTGTGGGGTATCTCTCAGCACGGGGCTGTGTGTATGCAATCTCTCAGCACGGGGCTGTGTGTGTGCAGTCTCTCAGCACGGGGCTGTGTGTGTGGTATCTCTCAGCACGGGGCTGTGTGGGGTATCTCTCAGCACGGGGCTGTGTGTGTGCAATCTCTCAGCACGGGGCTGTGTGTGTGCAATCTCTCAGCACGGGGCTGTGTGTGTGCAATCTCTCAGCACGGGGCTGTGTGTGGTATCTCTCAGCACGGGGCTGTGTGTGTGGTATCTCTCAGCACGGGGCTGTGTGTGTGCAATCTCTCAGCACGGGGCTGTGTGTGTGCAATCTCTCAGCACGGGGCTGTGTGTGGTATCTCTCAGCACGGGGCTGTGTGTGTGCAATCTCTCAGCACGGGGCTGTGTGTGTGTTATCTCTCAGCACGGGGCTGTGTGTGTGTTATCTCTCAGCACGGGGCTGTGTGTGTGCAATCTCTCAGCACGGGGCTGTGTGGGGTATCTCTCAGCACGGGGCTGTGTGGGGTATCTCTCAGCACGGGGCTGTGTGTGTGGTATCTCTCAGCACGGGGCTGTGTGTGTGGTATCTCTCAGCACGGGGCTGTGTGTGTGCAATCTCTCAGCACGGGGCTGTGTTTGTGCAATCTCTCAGCACGGGGCTGTGTGTGTGGTATCTCTCAGCACGGGGCTGTGTGTGTGGTATCTCTCAGCACGGGGCTGTGTGTGTGCCATCTCTCAGCACGGGGCTGTGTGTGTGGTATCTCTCAGCACGGGGCTGTGTGGGGTATCTCTCAGCACGGGGCTGTGTGTGTGGTATCTCTCAGCACGGGGCTGTGTGTGCAATCTCTCAGCACGGGGCTGTGTGTGCGCAATCTCTCAGCACGGGGCTGTGTGTGTGCAATCTCTCAGCACGGGGCTGTGTGTGTGCAATCTCTCAGCACGGAGCTGTGTGTGCGCAATCTCTCAGCACGGGGCTGTGTGTGTGCAATCTCTCAGCACGGGACTGTGTGTGTGCAATCTCTCAGCACGGGGCTGTGTGTGTGCAATCTCTCAGCACGGGGCTGTGTGTGTGGTATCTCTCAGCACGGGGCTGTGTGTGCAATCTCTCAGCACGGGGCTGTGTGTGTGGTATCTCTCAGCACGGGGCTGTGTGTGTGCAATCTCTCAGCACGGGGCTGTGTGTGTGCAATCTCTCAGCACGGGGCTGTGTGTGTGCAATCTCTCAGCACGGGGCTGTGTGTGTGCAATCTCTCAGCACGGGGCTGTGTGTGCAATCTCTCAGCACGGGGCTGTGTGTGTGCAATCTCTCAGCACGGGGCTGTGTGTGTGCAATCTCTCAGCACGGGGCTGTGTGTGCAATCTCTCAGCACGGGGCTGTGTGTGTGCAATCTCTCAGCACGGGGCTGTGTGTGTGGTATCTCTCAGCACGGGGCTGTGTGGGGTATCTCTCAGCACGGGGCTGTGTGTGTGCAATCTCTCAGCACGGGGCTGTGTGTGTGCAATCTCTCAGCACGGGGCTGTGTGTGTGCAATCTCTCAGCACGGGGCTGTGTGTGGTATCTCTCAGCACGGAGCTGTGTGTGGGGTATCTCTCAGCACGGGGCAGTGTGTGTGCAATCTCTCAGCACGGGGCTGTGTGTGTGCAATCTCTCAGCACGGGGCTGTGTGTGTGGGGTATCTCTCAGCACGGGGCTGTGTGTGTGCAATCTCTCAGCACGGGGCTGTGTGTGGTATCTCTCAGCACGGGGCTGTGTGTGTGCAATCTCTCAGCACGGGGCTGTGTGTGGTATCTCTCAGCACGGGGCTGTGTGTGTGCAATCTCTCAGCACGGGGCTGTGTGTGTGGGGTATCTCTCAGCACGGGGCTGTGTGTGTGCAATCTCTCAGCACGGGGCTGTGTGTGTGCAATCTCTCAGCACGGGGCTGTGTGTGTGCAATCTCTCAGCACGGGGCTGTGTGTGTGCAATCTCTCAGCACGGAGCTGTGTGTGTGCAATCTCTCAGCACGGGGCTGTGTGTGGGGTATCTCTCAGCACGGGGCTGTGTGTGCAATCTCTCAGCACGGGGCTGTGTGTGTGGTATCTCTCAGCACGGGGCTGTGTGTGTGCAATCTCTCAGCACGGGGCTGTGTGTGGTATCTCTCAGCACGGGGCTGTGTGTGCGCAATCTCTCAGCGCGGGGCTGTGTGTGTGGTATCTCAGCACGGGGCTGTGTGTGTGCAATCTCTCAGCACGGGGCTGTGCGTGCAATCTCTCAGCACGGGGCTGTGTGTGTGCAATCTCTCAGCACGGGGCTGTGTGTGTGCAATCTCTCAGCACGGGGCTGTGTGTGGTATCTCTCAGCACGGGGCTGTGTGTGCAATCTCTCAGCACGGGGCTGTGTGTATGGTATCTCTCAGCACGGGGCTGTGTGGGGTATCTCTCAGCACGGGGCTGTGTGGGGTATCTCTCAGCACGGGGCTGTGTGTATGCAATCTCTCAGCACGGGGCTGTGTGTGTGCAATCTCTCAGCACGGGGCTGTGTGTGTGGTATCTCTCAGCACGGGGCTGTGTGTGTGCAATCTCTCAGCACGGGGCTGTGTGGGGTATCTCTCAGCACGGGGCTGTGTTTTCAAGACTATAAAAACAAAACAAAAGTGAGGATAATCCTCAACACTGCAGACTGTTATCCATCTGAGGTGATTGCATCAAAAATACCCACAAGTGCAGATATTCAGTACTCCCCAGTACTTTGCCGCTCACGTTATCAAATGTCCTTACCTGGGTCTAATGCTCGGTGGAAAGCCATTGTCTGCTCGAAGGGGTGAGGTACATGGCTTCTATAGTCAGGGTTCACTCGTCCATGGAGAGAGTCGTAAGGACTGAGAGTTGCAGATGGATCCACCACAGAGACCGGGGACTTAACAGACATGTTCTCTCTCTGTGCTGCGACCAACGTGCTCTTCCTTTCGTGGCCAGTGGACTTCCCTGAAGTCATAACACCTGTGATCACAGGACAAATGCACCAGCAGAAAAGCCAGTGGTGAAATGTTATGAAACAGTTAATTTACCCTCCACATGAATATAAATGAATCTTACATTACTTATTTGTGCAACATTTGGCTTCAGAAATAATTATAAAACATCTTTATTGTTTCCACTCCCAAGTGGATTGACCATTGGAAGGCAGTGAGTTTACCTTCTTGTGCTCTGCTGACTATTGGTGGGCCCCTGGGAATAAAGCTATGATATCCCAGTGGGGTCCTCCTTGCACTGGGATCTTCAAAGAGGACCGGGCTCAGCTGAGATTTCGAAGCTTCGTGCATCGTTGACCTGAGCACCGATGTTGCAGAACTGACCACAGCACTGTGGCGGCTCCTTAACTGGTCAGCAGGCTTCATGTCTTCATATTTCCTTTCCATGACCTTTACACCCTCCGAGATCATCTCCAGCTGGTGCATGGGGTGTGGGTGTTTACTGGATGCTGTGATCAGAGACTTTACATCATGTTTAATAGCAGACTGGCTCTCGTGCTTCACTGGGGTTCCCTATAACAACACAAAATTAGTCATTTCACACACAGGATGCTTAAAGTTAGATACTTTGCCCTTGGTTTACAGGCTGGAGAAGACTGACTGGCATCATAGGGGCATTGGAGCAGGAGTAGGCCATTCAGCCCCTCGGACCTGCTCCAACATTCAATTAGATCATGGCTGATTATCGAAGAAATTCCTCCTCATCTCAGTCTAAAATGGTGGGCATTTATTCTGAAACTATCTTTAATGGTTCTGGTCCCCAAGCAAGAGGGGAATATCCTTTCTGCATCGACCCTGTCTGGTACCTTATGAATTTTATAAGTTTCAATGCGATCACCTCAAAAAGCCCAGACTCCTCAATTTCTCCTCGTAGCAGTCCTACCATCCAAGGATTATCACAGAAATCCAGAAGGCCGCCATTCGCCCCACCAAAAGGTGCACCAACCATTTAAAGGAGCACCCTACACAATCTCCACTGCCCTATCCCTGCTAACATTTGGACACTAAGGAGCAATTTAGCAAGGCTAATCCACCTAACTGCACGTCTTTGAATCATGGGAGGAAACCCACACAGACACGGGGACAACGTGCAAGCTCCACAGACACCGACCCAAAGTTAGAATCGACCCCGGGTCCCTGGCGCTTTGAGGCAGCAGTGCTAACCACTGTGCCGCTCAGGTCCCTGGCGTTGTGATGCAGCAGTGCTAACCACTGTGCCACCCCTTCGACAAGGCAGTGAGTGGGCCTAGGTAGAATGCTCTTTCAGACAGTCAGTACAGATGTGATGGGCTGAATGGCCTCCTTCTGAAATGTATTCCTTCAACATTGCACATTCTTTATTTTCAGATAATGACCCAATTGCCTTTGAACACCTCGATCGAACCTGCCTCCACCACCCTCTCAGGAAGTTTGTGACTCTCTGAGTGATTCACACTAAGCTGCAGCCAACAACTGAACTAAGGTGACCCTCGGACTTTGGAAAGCAGAGACTACACATCACATTTGCAGGTGTTTAGCTGATGATTATATTTTCAATGTAAATACATCCGCTTTTCAAATAAATACCAAAGATAGGAAGGCAGTTTTGATAGGTTGCAGAGAGGGAAGTGATACCTGAGAGATGGATCCCTCCACGATCGATCGGCTGTTCTGTACGATTTCTGGGGTTTTCCGACTTTCTTGTCTGGGAATTTCGTGGATGGAGCGACCCATCTCTTTAATGGTGGTGACTCCCTCATAAGGCTTGCCTTTCGTGATGGATCCCTCGAACGTCCTCAGTGGTGGGCTTTCCCGTTTAATCTGTTTACTGTACTTCATGCCTTCCTCAAACGTCTCATTGGAGGCTCTTGGTGTACCTAACAGTAAACAATTAAACAATTAAGTACCATAAGTCTTTAAGTGGTGGGCCTCGAGTGGAAAGGATTATGAAGACTGAACAATGCGCGGAGTTAGTTTGATGGGATAAAGAAGACGATAGTCAGTATATTAAACAATGTAAAGGTTGATAAAAACTAATGTAGGATCCTTAAAAGTCAAAAACGGGGAATTCATAACGAGGAACAAAGAAATGGCTGAGGAACTAAATTTGTACTTTGCTTCTGTCTTCACAAAGGAATAATGTACTGGAAAATCGAGGAAGCACAAGTTTTAATGAGGAGCTGAAGGAAATTAGTATTCAAAAATAATTGGTTTTGGAGAAACTAATGGGACTGAAGGTGGGTAAATCTCCAGGGCCTGATAATCTTCATCCCAGAGTATTTAAGAAACTGGTCTTAGTAATAGAAGATCTATTGGTGGTCATTTTCCAAAATTCTGTAGACATTGGAATGGTTCCGACAGATTGGAAGGTAGCGAATGTAACCCCTCTATTCAAAAAGGGAGGTAGAGAGAAAACAGGGAACTATAGACCAGTGAGCCAAGGCTTTCATAGCACAGCATTTGGCAAGCAGTGACATAATCAGACAAAGTCAGCATGGATTTTTTTTAAATTTAAAGTGCCCAATTATTTTTTTTTTTCCAATTTAAGGACAATTTAGCATGGCCCAGCCCACCTACCCTGCACATCTTTGGGT
Source organism: Scyliorhinus canicula (assembly GCF_902713615.1). Classification (NCBI taxonomy): domain Eukaryota; kingdom Metazoa; phylum Chordata; class Chondrichthyes; order Carcharhiniformes; family Scyliorhinidae; genus Scyliorhinus; species Scyliorhinus canicula. The sequence continues at coordinate 164,125,424 of NC_052157.1, forward strand.
TGTGGGATCGAAACCCACGCAGACAAGGGGAGAAAGTGCAAATTCTCACAGACAGTGACCCGGGCCGGGATCCAACCTGGGTCGTCGGCGCCGTGAGACAGCAGTGCTAACCACTGTGCCACCGTTCCGCCCTCAACATGGATTTGCAAAAGGGAAATCATGCTCGACAAATCTACTAGAATTCTTCGATTCTGGATGATTCTTTGTCAAAGCTTTGACAAAGAGCCACCCGGACTCGAAACATTAGCTCCCTTTTCTCTCCGCAGATGCTGTCAGACCTGCTCAGATAGGCCAGTATTTTCTGTTTCAGATCCCAGCAAGAGCAGTAATTTGCTTTTATCTTCCAGAATTCTTTGAAGATGTAACTAGTAGAGTTGACCAGGGAGACCCGGTGGATGTGGGTTATGTAGACTTTCAGAAGGCTTTCAACAAGGTCTCACATAGCAGATTAATATAATAATAATAATCGTTTAATGTCGCAAGTATGAAGTTACTGTGAAAAGCCCCTAGTCGCCACATCCCAGTACCTGTTTGGGTACGGGAATTCTGGTGTGGGAATTGAACTGCTGGCTTTGTTCTGCATTACAAACCAGTTGTCCAGCCCACTGAGCAAAACCAGCCCTTGTAAAAGTTAAAGTGCATGGAATTGTTGGCAGTGTCTTGAGATGGATAGAAAGCTGGTTAGTAGAAAGGAAGCAAAAAGTTGGAATAACATAGAACAGTACAGCACAGTACAGGCCCTTCAGCCCATGATGTTCTGCCGACTATTTATCCTAATCTAAGATCAAGCTAACCTACACCCCTTCAATTTACTGCTGTCCATGTGCCTGTCTAAGAGTCGCTTGAAAGTCCCCAATGACTCTGACTCCACCACCTCTGCTGGCAGTGCATTCCACACATCCACCACTCTCTGTGTAAAGAACCTACCTCTGACATCTCCCCGACACCTTCCTCCAATCACCTTAAAATTATGTCCCCTGGTAACAGCCATTTCCATCCTGGGGAAAAGTCTCTCGCTATCCACTCTATCCATGCCTCTCATCACCTTGTACACCTCTATCAAGTCACCTCTTTGCCTTCTTCGCTCCAGTGAGAAAAGTCCTAGCTCTCTCAACCTTTCTTCATAAGACATGCCCTCCAGTCCAGGCAGCATCCTGGTAAATCTCCTCTGTACCCTCTCCAAAGCATCCACATCCTTCCTATAATGAGGCGACTAGAACTGGACACAATATTCCAAGTGTGGCCTAACTAAGGTTTTATAAAGCTGCAGCAAAACCTCGCGGCTCTTAAATACAATCCCCCTGTTAATGAAAGCCCACACACCATACGTCTTCTTAACAACCCTATCAACCTGGGTGGCAACTTTGAGGGATCTATGTACGTGGACCCCAAGATCCCTCTGTTCCTCCACACTTACAAGAATCCTGTCTTTAACCCTGTATTCAGCATTCAAATTCGACCTTCCAAAATGAATCACTTCACATTTATCTAGGTTGAACTCCATCTGCCACTTCTCAGCCCAGCTCTGCATCCTGTCAATGTCCTTTTGTAACCTGCAACAACCCTCAACACTATCTACAACTCCCCTAACCTTCGTGCCATTGGCAAACTTACTAACCCACCCTTCCACTTCCTCATCCAAGTCATTTATAAAAACCACAAAGAGCAGAGGTCCCAGAACAGATCCCTGCGGGACACCACTGGTCACCGACCTCCAGGCGGAATACTTTCCATCCACTACCACTCTCTGTCTTCTTTAGGCCAGCCAATTCTTCATTCAGACAGCCAAATTTCCCTGTATCCCATGCCCCCTAACTTTCTGAATGAGCCTACCATGGGGAACCTTATCAAATGCCTTACTGAAATCCATATACACCACATCCATTGCCCGACCTTCATCAATGTCTCGTCACATCCTGAAAGAATTCAATGATGCTTGTGAGGCATGACCTGCCCCTCACAAAGCCGTGCTGACTATCTTTAATCAAACTGTTTTTGAAATAATCATAAATCTATCTCTCAGAATCCTTTCCAATATTTTGCTCACCACAGACCCAAGACTGACTGGTCTGTAATTCCCAGGGATTTCCCTATTCCCTTTCTTGAATAGGGGAACAATATTCGCCTCCCTCCAATTATCCGGTACTACTCCAGTGGAGAGTGAGGACGCAAAGATCATCTCCAACGATGCAGCAATCTCCTCCCTCGCTCTCCGTAGTAACCTTGGGTATATCCCGTCAGACCCAGGGGACTTATCTATCCTGATGCTTTTCAAAATTTCCAGCACTTCCTCCTTCTTAACATCAACCTGCTCTGAGTCTATTAACCTGGTTCACACTGTTCTCAAGAGCAACAGGGTCCCTCTCTCTAGTGATACTGAAGCAAAATATTAATTTAGGGCCTCCCCTACTTCCTCAGACTCTAGGCACAAGTTCCCTCCACCATCCATGATCGGCCCTACTCTCACTCTGATCATCCTCTTATTTCTCACATAAATGTAGAACGCCTTGGGGTTTTCCCTAATCCTTCCCGCCGGGGCTTTTTCATGCCCCCTTCTAGCTCTCCTCAGTCCATTTTTGAGTTCCTTCCTGGTTATCTTGTAACCCTCTAGAGCCGAGTCAGATCCTTGCTTCCTCAACCTTACGTAAGGTTCCTTCCTCCTCTTGACTAGAAGCTTCACTTCTCTTGTCATCCAAGGCTCCTTCACCTTACCATTCCTTCCTCGTCTCAGTGGGATAAAACAATTCAGCACTCACAGCAAGTGCTCCTTAAACAATCCCCACATTACTGTTGTGCATTTCCCGGAGAACAATTGTTCCCACTTTATGCTCCTCAGCTCCTGTCTAATAGCAGTATAATTTCCTCTCCCCCAATTAAATACCTTCCCATACTGTGTGTTCCTATCCCTCTCCACGACTATGGTAAAGGTCAAGGAGTTCTGGTCACTGTCACCGAAGTGCTCTCCCACCGAGACATCTGACACCTGGCCCGGCACATTGCCGAGCACCAAGTCCAATATGGCCTCCCCCTTATCGGCCTATCTACATATGAAAATCGCTTATTGTCACAAGTAGGCTTCAATGAAGTTACTGTGAAAAGCCCCTAGTCGCCACATTCCGGCACGTTTCCCGGGAGGCTGGTACGGGAATCGAACCGTGCTGCTGGCCTGATTTAAAAGCCAGCAATTTAGCCGAGTGAGCGAATCCTTCCTGTACACACCTGACAAAATCTGCTCCATCCAAACCATTTGCACTAAGGAGGTTCCAGTCAATATTAGGGAAGTAGAAGTCACCCATGACAACAACTGTTACTTCTGCACTTTTCCAAGATCTGCCGCCCAATATGTTCTCTATCTCTGTGCTGCTATTGGGGGATCTATAAAAAAACTCCCAATAAAGTGACTGCTCCTTTCTTGTTTCTGACTTCCACCCATACTGACTCAGTCGACAAACCCTCCTCAGCTACCTCCTTTACTGCAGCTGTGGTGCACTCCCTAATTAACAGTGCCACTCCCCCTCCTCTTTTACCTCCTTCCCTATTCTTCTGAAAACATCTAAACCCCGGAACATCTAACAACCATTCCTGTCCCTGTGAAATCCATGTCTCCGTAATGGCCACAGCATCGTAGTTCCAAGCACTGATCTATGCTCTCAGTTCACTTCCCTTATTCCTGACACTCCTTGCATTGAAACAGACACACTTTAACCCATTCCACTGAGTGCAACTTTGCCCAATCAACTGTCTATCCTTCCTCACAGACTTGCTGCATACTATTTCTGCCTGTTTAACAGCTACCCTATCTTCTGATCTATAGCTCTGGTTCCCATCCCCCTGCCAAACTAGTTTAAACCCTCCCAAAGAGCTCTAGCAAACCTCCTACCCAGGATATTGGTACCTAACAGCACATCTTTCAGGACTTGTGGGAGGAAACCGGAGCACTCGGAGGGAACCCATGCAGACACGGGGAGAACATGCAGACTCCACACAGACAGTGATCCAAGCGGAAATCGAACCTGGGACCCTGGTGCTGTGAAGTAACAGTTTAGTACTGAGGAGAAGAAATTTATGCACCCAGCGAGTGGTGAATCTGTAGAATTCACAACCACAAAACGTAGAGGCCAAAACGTTGTGTAATTTCAAGAAGACATTAGAAATGGCTCTTGGAGTTAAAGGGATCAAGGGATATGGGGGGAAGGCAGGATCAGGGTATTGAACTTGATGATCAGCCATGATCATAATGAATAGCTGAGCAGGCTCGAAGGGCCGAATGGCCTCCTCCTGCTTCAATTTTCTATGCATGTTTCTATTTAACACATGTATTTTTATTCTCGCAGTTTCCAAAGAATACAATATGGGATTTAGTGCACAAAAGATATCAGCCACTAGCAAACAGAGAAAATGTCACGGTGGTTCACCCACCCAGTGGAGAAGGAGTTCTCCTTCTTCTCCGTAGTGCACAATGTCTATTCACGGATCGACTTCTTTGTACTGGGGAAATCGGTGCTTCCAGGGCTAGTGAGGGCTGAATACTCAGTGATTGTAATTTCCAACCACGCTCCACATTATATGGATGTGAGATTGGAGACGGGCTGTGGCCAACGCTCCCCATGGAGGTTGGACATGGCCCTCCTGCCAGATAGGTCTCACCCTCCACATTCTGGGAGGCGCTGAAGGCTGTGAACAGGGGTGAAACTATAGCCTACAAGGCACGGAGAGATCAGGAAGAGAGGGTGGCTAGGCAATAGTTAGTCAACTCCATATTGGAGGTAGACTGGCGATATTCCGAGGACCCGACCATGGAGCACCTGGCGGAGAAGTAAAAGCTACAGATGGTCTTTGAACTGCTCTCCACAAGGAAAGAAGTGCACCAGCTCTGCTAGGCACTGGGGACCCTGTATGAGCACGGAGAAACAGCTAGCTGCCTGCTGGCTCACCAACTGAAGTGGGGGGGGGGGGGGATCTTATAGAAACATATACAATTATGAAGGTAATAGATAGGATAGAAGCAGGGAGGTTGTTTCCCTGGAGGGTGAAACTGGAACTAGGGGGCATAGCCTCAAAATAAAGGGGAGCAGAATAAGGACTGAGTTGAGGAGAAAGTTCTTTACCCAAAGGGTGGTGAATCTGTGGAATTCCCTGCCCCGTGATGCAGTTGAGGCTACCTTGTTGGATGTTTTTACGGCAGAGGTAGACAGGTTTTCGAACAGTAAAGGAATAATAGGTTACGGTGAGCGGGCGGGTAAGTGGAGCTGAGTCCTCAAAAAGATCAGCCATGATCTGGCGGAGCAGGCTCGAGGGGCCAGATGGCTGACTCCTTCCTGCTACTAGCTCTTACGTTCTTCTGTAAAGTGTGGTATTATCCTGAGATATTACCCATTCTTATTTATATGGCCTTATCTTCTTTCTCCCTTCATTTTCTGATTGATGCAGTATTAAAACTGGAGACACTAGTTCTCAGTTTGTCGATCTGAATTTATTCTGTCTTGCTGGTTCTGATATTTGCAGTAATACTGTTCCGTACTGTACCAGTTGTGCTCTAAAATTTTCTTTTTGCTTTACTTGTAAAAAAATATGAAATTCTAATGAAAATGTATTTTTAAAAGCATTCTAAATGCAATCTTGTCATCTTTTTGTTTTGTTCCTGGTCCAATCAAACTGCGAGATGTAGGGTTTCAGAAAGCACAGGAAACGCCAACTCTGATAACCCAATAATCCAAATGCCATTCGGATATCGGTGGGTGCTCAGATTTGGTTGAACTCAGCGCGCCTGACAAAATCCAAGCTTACCTTGCATTATTGACCCGGATGGCACCACCCTGTCTTTGGATTCTGATAAATGTGGACTTTCCCTTGCACGGCTGATGAGGCCTGGATTGGTGAAACAGGGTTTATTTTTAATGTCGCATTTTCTGGTACTAAATTATTGCTGACATTTCTATTTACAGAAGACATAACCAATTTCTCAATAGCTACAGTAGAAAGATGAAATAAATAATTAATAAAAGGCTAAGGAGAGCTCCAGGCTACTTGTCCTGAAAGTTGTCCCATTTAGAGTGTACGGTGAACCTGCAAATCCAGGGACGAGCCTCGCTTCAGGCTCAACTCCCGCCAATTGTTAGAATTTGATAGAATGGATCAAAAAGAACAGCTTTCAAAGCATTCTATTTCAAACGGATCAGACTCATGATCGTAAGATTAAAACCTTGTGTGCGTTAGTGTAAAATACAATAGCCCTGGAAAGCTGGAATTACGTGCAAAAAGGTAAGATTGTTGTTTTGTGCTGGAGGCATATTGGAGCTTCAGTGAATTATTTTACCTCAGTCCTTTTACATTAGTTTCTGGAGGCAGTCATCATAGTTCCAACTTCAAGATATTGATACAATTCTGTGAATTAATGGGAAAGAAATTCTAGCTGAAATATTAGATAATTACACCCATATAGTCTTACCTTCATAAGGTGCAGACACCGTAGGTTCACGCACTGGCACTCGACTTAATCCACTTTCCATCAGGTCATAGGTCCGCTTGACGCCGTGGACCTCATGGCCTGTTCTGGGACTTCTGGTTCCCTCGCGTATATTTTTCATAGCTGGTGGAAGGAAGGACAGGTAACTGGAAGTTGAAGACCAGCAAGATGTCTCATCGCATCTCAAACAGCTCTACATAGAATGAGCTACTTCGACATATCATGCCTAAGATATTCAGGTCAGCTCTCTTTCACAGTAAGATCCCATTGACAGCAGCTAGTTTTTTTTCACTTATCTGCAGGATGCGAGCATCACGGGTTGGACCAGCATTTATTGTCCAACCTTAATTGACTTTGAGAAGGTGGGAGTGAGATGTTTTCTTGAATCACTGTAGTCCACGTGGGGTAGGGGCTGATCAAACAGTCTGCTCTGTCCTGGCTAATGTAAAGTTTAAGTGCAGTTAGAGCCGTACTTATTCAGGTGAATGGGAAGTATTCCATCAAACTTCCGACTTGCACCTTGCAGAAGGTGAAAAGCAGTCTGAAATCCATAGACACGGTGAATCTGTCTGAAGTGAGCAAGTATCTGATGGAAATGGAGTGTCAGTTTGGACTGTGTTACAAGTTCCAGATTTATCGGCTTCTTCGGTTTTAGAACTATATCGTTTGGTTTAAGAGTGTTATAGTTCACAACTGTATCTTTAAAATTTAAGATAAACATAAAGGGTTATGTGACATATGCTGGTTAATAAAGGAGGGTATCAAATGGAAAGAAAAGGCAAACAAAGTGGTAAAGATTAATGGGAAACTAGAGGATTGGGAAATCTTTAAAGGTCAACAGAAAGCCATGAAAAAAGCAATAAAGGAAAGGAAGATAGATTATGAGAATAAACTAGTTCAGAATATAAAAGCAGATAGCAAAAGTTTCTACAAATATATAAAATGAAAAAAAGAGTAGCTAATGTAAACATCGGTCCCTTAAGAGGATGAGAAGGGGGAGATTTAATAATGGGAAATGAGAAAATGGCTGAGGCATTGAACAGGTATTTTGTGTCGGTCTTCACAGTGGAAGACACAAATAACATGCCAATAATTGACGGCAAGGAGCCTTTGGCAAGTGAGGACCTAGAAACGATCATTATCACTAAGGAGGTAGTGTTGGGCAAGCTAATGCACGTAAAGGTAGACAAGTCTCCTGGCCCTGATGGAATGCATCCCAGGGTATTAAAAGAGATGGCTAGGGAAATTGCAAATGCACTCGTAATAATTTACCAAAATTTACTGGGCTCTGGGGGGGTTCCAGCACATTGGAAAACAGCAAACGCAACGCCACTGTTTAAAAAAGGAAGTAGACGAAAGGCGGGTAACTAAAGGCCGATTAGCTTAATGTCTGTAGTGGGGAAAATGCTTGAATCTGTGGTTAAGGAAGAAATAGTAGACATCTGGATAGAAATTGTCCAATTGGGCAGCATGGATTCATGTTTAACTAATTTAGTGGAATTCTTTGAGGACATTACAAGAGTGGTGGACAACAGGGAACCGGTGGATGTGGTGTATCTGGATTTCCAGAAAGCATTCAACAAAAGGCTGCTGCATAAGAGAAAGGCGTATGGTGTTACAGGTAATGTATTAGCATGGATAGGATTGGTTAACTAATGGAAAGCAAAGAGTGGAGATAAATGGGTGTCTTTCTGGGTGGCAGTCAGTGGCTAGTGATCAGTTTTGGATCTGCAATTGTTCACAATTTATACTGATGATCTGGAGTTGGGGAGCAAGTGTAATGTGTCAAAGTTCGCAGGTGGCACTATGATGAGTGGTAGAGCCAAGTGTGCAGAGGACACACAGTCTGCAGAGGGATTGGATAGTTTAAGTGAGTGGGCAAGGGTATTAGAATTAGAACAGTACAGCATAGAACAGGCCCTTCGGCCCTTGATGTTGTGCCGAGCAATGATCACCCTACTCAAGCCCACGTATCCACCCTATACCAGTAACCCAACAACCCCCATTAACCTTATTTTTTAGGACACTAAGGGCAATTTAGCCTGGCCAATCCACCTAACCCGCACATCTTTGGACTGTGGGAGGAAACCGGAGCACCCGGAGGAAACCCACGCACACACGGGGAGGACGTGTAGACTCCGCACAGACAGTGACCCAGCCGGGAATCGAACCTGGGACCCTGGAGCTGTGAAGCATTGATGCTAACCACCACTGGAAGATGGAATACAATGTTGACAAATGTGAGGTCACCCATTTTGGTAGGAATAACAGCAAAATGGACAATTTTTTAAATGGTAAAAAATTGCAGCATGCTGCTGTGCAGAGAGACCTGGGTGTCCTTGTGCATGAATCACAAAATGTTGGTTTACAGGTGCAGCAGGTAATTAAGAAGACAAATGGAATTCTGTCCTTCATTGAACAAAGAACAAGAACAAAGAAAAATTACAGCACAGCAACAGGCCCTTCGGCCCTCCAAGCCTGCGCCGATCCAGATCCTCTATCTAAAACTGTCGCCTATTGTTAGACGGATGGAGTTTAAAAACTGGGAGGCTATGTTGCAGCTGTATAGGGTGCTGGTGAGACCACACCTGGAGTACTGTGTACAGTTTTGGTCTCCGTACTTGAGAAAGGACGTACTGGGGCTGGAGGGTGTGCAGAGAAGATGCACTCGGTTGTTTCCGGAGTTGAGAGGATTGGCTTATGAGGTGACAGAAAGTAGACTGGGACTATACTCATTTTTATTTAGAAGAATGGGGAGGGAGATCTAATAGGAAAATATAAAATTGTGAAGGGAATAGATATGATAAAAGTAGGGAGGTTGTTTCCACTGGTGGGTGCAACTAGAACTAGGGCAGGCAGCACGGTGACAAAGTCGTCAGCACTGCTGTCTCCCAGCATCGAAGTCCTGGGTTCGATCCCGGCCATGGGTCACTGTCCGTGTGGAGTTTACACATTCTCCCCGTGTTTGTGTGGATTCCGCCCCCACAACAAAAATGTGCAGGGTAAGTGGATTGGCCACGCTAAATTGCCCCTTAATTGGATAAAACTAATTGGGTACTCTAAATGTATTAAAAAAAGAACTGGGGGCATAGCCTCTAAATGAGGGGGAGCAGATTTAGGACTGAGTTGAGGAGGAACCTCTTCACCCAAAGGGTTATAAATCTGTGGTATTCCCTGCCCAGTGAAGCAGTTGAGGCTACCTTGTTGAATATTTTTAATGCAAAGGTAGACCGATTTTTGAACAGTAAAGGAAATAAAAGGTTACAATGAGTGAGCTGGGAAGTGGAGCTGACTCCACAAAAGATCAGCCATGACCTTACTGAATGGCGGAGCAGGCTCGAGGGGCCAGATGGCCGGCCCTGATCCTAGTTCTTATGTTATGTTCTTATAAACCAAGAAGGAACAGTTACACCGTTTGGTCTTATGTGATCTGCAGCCAGTTGGGGAACAGATGTTAGCCAAGCCTCCACGCTAAGCAGAGAAATTGCTGACTCTATCGTTCGGCCACCATGTGGGGAGCTCATTATCAGTTAGAAGACTGAGTTTGTGAGGTGTTAAAACAAGACTGGAGTTCGCTGTGCTGAAGCTCGCGAGAGAATTCCCAGGAAACTTCTCACAGCAGAAATTAATATTGGGAAAGGAAAAACAAAGTAAACCTTTGTGAACTACAAAACACTTTGGTTTGATTCCAAGATATTGAATGATTACTTAAGAGACTGATTAACGTAACAAATAGAGGTTTCTGATTGCCATTAACAGTGGAAAAGGGCAAACTGTTTAGTTTAAATTAGAAGCTGTCTGTGAAAAATTGTGTTTAATTAATAGTGTTTTGTCGTCAGTCATTATTGATCCAGTAAAAGTTATTTTAGAAAGTGAAATGTTGACATTATCCTTTCAGTTAATAACTGGAAGTTTGGATTTTTCTTTAACCTGGTATTGGTCTCTACAGAGATCTTAACAAGTGAGTCAGTATCAGTGGGCAAGGGGTGCCAAGGATGGGTCCCCGAGATAAATGGTCATGTGACGAGACTGCTCGGTAAACGCGATACACCACAGAGTTAAAGGTAGATTCCAGGTATAGTTTTTAAACTCTTTCATTGGATGTAGGCGGCCAGCATTTATTGCCCATCCCCAATTGCCCTCAAGGTGGCAGTGGTGGGCCATCTTTTTGAACCACTGCAATCCATGTGGTACACAAGTTGCTGCAGTGTACCTTGTAGTGGTACACAAGTTGCTGCAGTGTACCTTGTAGTGGCTAGCCAGTAACATTAGGAATGATAGTAAAAGTTTCTTTAAATACATTAAAAACAAACGGGAGGCAAAAGTAGACATTGGGCCGCTCCAAAATGACGCTGGTAATCTAGTGATGGGAGACAAGGAAATAGCTGAGGAACTTAATAAGTACTTTGCGTCAGTCTTCACAGTAGAAGACATGAGTAATATCCCAACAATTCAGGAAAGTCAGGGGGCAGAGTTGAATATGGTTGCCATCACAAAGGAGAAGGTGCTAGAGAAACTAAAAGGTCTGAAAATTGATAAATCTCCGGGCCCAGATGGGCTACATCCTAGAGTTCTAAAGGAGATAGCTGAAGAAATAGTGGAGGCGTTAGTTATGATCTTTCAAAAGTCACTGGAATCAGGGAAAGTCCCAGAGGATTGGAAAATCGCTGTTGTAACCCCCCTGTTCAAGAAGGGAACAAGAAAAAAGATGGAAAATTATAGGCCAATTAGCCTAACCTCGGTTGTTGGCAAAATTCTAGAATCCATCGTTAAGGATGAGATTTCTAAATTCTTGGAAGTGCAGGGTCGGATTAGGACAAGTCAGCATGGATTTAGTAAGGGGAGGTCGTGCCTGACAAACCTGTTAGAGTTCTTTGAAGAGATAACAAATAGGTTAGACCAAGGAGAGCCAATGGATGTTATCTATCTTGACTTCCAAAAGGCCTTTGACAAGGTGCCTCACGGGAGACTGCTGAGTAAAATAAGGGCCCATGGTATTCGAGGCAAGGTACTAACATGGATTGACGATTGGCTGTCAGACAGAAGGCAGAGAGTTGGGATAAAAGGTTCTTTTTCGGAATGGCAACCGGTGACAAGTGGTGTCCCGCAGGGTTCAGTGTTGGGGCCACAGCTGTTCTCTTTATATATTAACGATCTAGATGACGGGACTGGGGGCATTCTGGCCAAGTTTGCCGATGATACAAAGATAGGTGGAGGGGCAGGTAGTATTGAGGAGGTGGGGAGGCTGCAGAAAGATTTAGACAGTTTAGGAGAATGGTCCAAAAAGTGGCTGATGAAATTCAACGTGGGCAAGTGCGAGGTCTTGCACTTTGGAAAAAAGAATAGAGGCATGGACTATTTTCTAAACGGTGACAAAATTCATAATGCTAAAGTGCAAAGGGACTTGGGAGTCCTAGTCCAGGATTCTCTAAAGGTAAACTTGCAGGTTGAGTCCGTAATTAAGAAAGCAAATGTAATGTTGTCATTTATCTCAAGAGGCTTGGAATATAAAAGCAGGGATGTACTTCTGAGGCTTTATAAAGCACTAGTTAGGCCCCATTTAGAATACTGTGAGCAATTTTGGGCCCCATACCTCAGGAAGGACATACTGGCACTGGAGCGGGTCCAGCGGAGATTCACACGGATGATCCCAGGAATGGTAGGCCTAACATACGATGAACGTCTGAGGATCGTGGGATTATATTCATTGGAGTTTAGGAAGTTGAGGGGAGATCTAATAGAAACGTACAAGATAATGAATGGCTTGGATAGGATGGACGTAGGGAAGTTGTTTCCATTAGCAGGGGAGACTAGGACGCGGGGGCACAGCCTTAGAATAAAAGGGAGTCACTTTAGAACAGAGATGAGGAGAAATTTCTTCAGCCAGAGAGTGGTAGGTCTGTGGAATTCATTGCCACAGAGGGCGGTGGAGGCCGGGACATTGAGTGTCTTTAAGACAGAAATTGATAAATTCTTGATTTCTCGAGGAATTAAGGGCTATGGGGAGAGAGCGGGTAAATGGAGTTGAAATCAACCATGATTGAATGGTGGAGTGGACTCGATGGGCCGAATGGCCTTACTTCCACTCCTATGTCTTATGGTCTTAAGTTGCTGCAGTGTACCTTGTAGTGGTACACAAGTTGCTGCAGTGTACCTTGTAGTGGTACACAAGTTGCTGCAGTGTACCATGTACTGTAGTGGTACACACTGCTGCCACTGTGTGTCGGTGGTGGAGGGAGTGAATGTTTATGATAGCAGATGGAATGTCAATCAAGCGGACAACTTTGTCCTGGATGGTGCTAAGCTTCTCGAGTGTTGGAGCTGCACTCATCCAGGCAAGTGGAGAGTATTCCACCATCCGCCTGACTTAAACATTGTAAATGGACAGGCTTTGGAGATGTGAGCTATTCGCTGCAGATTCCTCAACCTCATGTGAACAGTTACTATCGTCAACAAAATAGTCCATGTCCTAGTGAATTGCACACAAAATATTAGATCTGGGTGAAAATTCTTTGGAATGCACCCATATGTTGGTGCAGTTTAATATTGAAGGGGATAAAATTGTGACATTTCAATGTAAAAGTCAAACAAATGAATGATTACCTTAAATCTCAAAGAGTGCAACAACTATTGCCTGTCATTTGATAACCCACAACTCTTCTCATTATCGACAGCGTACCTCATACCCCTAACGCCAGGCCCATACGCATTCGCCGCTACGTTCTACACACCTGGCAGGGGCCACAACAGTGTAATTGTACACGCACGCACACACATCTGAATTCAGACAGTGTCGTACTGCTGTCCCAGGTAAGATTAATTAACAGCAGATGTTAGGAATGAGGTGAATGAGGCAGGAATTTACTTAGTGAACTATCAAGATTTCCAATTCCTCCTCCTCCACTGCACGGGAACCACAACCTTCCACTGTCCACTCAAGGAAGCCTGACAGCTGCTTGAACCTCTGCCAGCACCTCACAGCAATGTAAAACCAAGAGACTGTACAACCACAAGTTAAATATTACAGATGCTGGAAATCTAAAACAAAAGCAGAAAATGCTGGAAATTCTCAGCAGGTCCGCCATCATGTATGGAGAGAGAAGCAGGGTAAATGATTCAGCTTGAAAGCCTTCCATTCCCCCTATCCCCTTCTTCGTGGTCTAATGAAAGATCATGGACCTGAAACATTAACTCTTATTTCTCTCTCCACACATACTGCGAGACACATTGACTATTTTCAAACTTCACATTCAACCCATCTCATTTCCATTTGATGTTTCACACACAGAAGAATGTGACTCAAAGGATTGAGTGTGGGGGAGGAGTTTCGAGGACATCAATACATTTTACAAACTTTTACATGAGTTTCAATATGAGATATAAAGAAATAAAGAACTTACTATCATATGAGAGTATATGACCACTCTTACTTTCGTAGATGACGTGGCCTTTTGATATTGCCTCTTCCCGGGTCTGCTCGGGGCTGCCTGATTCCTCAATGGGTAGTTTGCTGATTGCTCCTTTCAATGTGTCTGCAACAAGGCCTTGCTGTGATAGGCCTGGAGTGCCCTACAAACAAAACACACGTTCATTGTATTCCCATTCAAAGATGAGCAGGTTTGGTGGATTGGACATGTTAAATTGCCTCACTCAATCAAATAGTCTCCTTATGCACTGTAGGAATTATTTGATTATAACTTTCTATCCTCTGAATTTCAATTCTCAGTTTCTTTCAGCACTCCAAGCCTTCAGTTCAAGTGCAGACTCCGCTCATGTCTAGTGAATGTTACCCGGTGAAAGCAGCTCATTTCAAAATCTGCCAGGGAGGCAGACAAATCCAGGGTATGCATTTCCTATCACTATAAGGAATGCACTGGGAGCAAAATGGCATTTCCATCCCTGCAATGCAATGTTCCAGCCATGGCTCCGGCAATGAGCAAAGGTTATCCATATGACCATAGACACAAGGAGCAGAATTAGGCCATTCGGGCCATCAAGTCTTCTCTGCCATTCCATCTTCCTGATATGTTCCTCACCCCCATTCTCCTGCCTTCTCTCCATAATCCTTGGTCCCCCTTATTAATCAGGGATAAGAAAGAAGCAAGAATATCATCTGGCAGAAACCCACCACCTGGAGGTTCCCCTCCAAGTCACTCACCACCCTGACTTGAAAATACTGACCCAGCCAGGGAGGCCCACATCCAGTAAATAAAAAATTGATAACCTCATAATGAAGGCACCCCTAGGTAGTAGCGATGAAATGATTGAATTTTACATACAGTTTGATGGAGAGAAGAAATCGTGAAAGATGAATATTTTAAAGTTAAATAATGGCAATTATGAGGACATTAAAGTGAGCTGGCAAATATGATTAAGGGATACATCAACACGGGTTCAGTGGCAGACACTAAAGAGCAAAGGGAAGTACAGCACAGGAACGGGCCCTTTGGCCTCCAGGCCTGTGCTGACCATGATGCCCCAACTAAAAAAAACCCTTCTGCCCTTACTCGGTCCGTATCCCTCCATTTCCTCCCTATTCATGTACCCATCCAGATGCCTCTTAAATGTTGCTAATGTGCCTGTTTCCACCACATCCTCTGGCAGCGCGTTCCAGGCATCCAGTGTGAAAAACTGACCCCGCACATCTCCCTTAAACTTTCCCCTCTCACCTTGAACCTGTGCCCCTGTGTAATTGACACCTCCACCCTTGGAAAGAGCCTCTGACTATCCACCCTGTCTATGCCACTCAATTTTGTAGACCTCTAGCAGGTCTCCCCCTCAGCTCTCTGTCTTTCCAGTGAAAACAATCCTAGTTTATTCAACCTCTCCTCATAGCCAACACTCTCCAGACCAGGCAACATCCCGGTGAACCCTCCCTGCCCTCTCTCCAAAGCTTCCACATCCTTCTGATAATGTGGTGACCAGAACTGGACGCAATACTCCAAATACGGCCTAACCAAGGTTTTATACAGCTGCAACATGATTTCCCAACTCCTGTACTCAATGCCCCGGCTGATAAAGGGAAACGTGCCATACATCTTCTTAATCACCTTGGACACCTGTGTTGCCACTTTTAGGGAACTGTGGACCAGATCATTCCGTATGTTAATGTTCCTGAGGGTTTTGCCATTTACAATATAATTCATACCTAGATTTGATCCTCCAAAATGCATTACCTCGCATTTGTCCGGATTAAACTCCATCTGCCATTTCTGTGCCCAAGTCTCCAATCTGTCTATATCCTGTTGAATCCTCTTGACAATTCTCAACACTATCAGCAACTCCACCAATCATCGTGTCATCCACAAACTTATGAATCAGACCACCCACATTTTCCTCCAGATCATTTATATATACTACAAACAGAGGTCCCAGAACTGATCCCTGCGGAACACTACTAGTTACAGATCTCCATTCAGAAAAACACCCTTCCACCGCTCTTCTGTCTTCTATAACCAGGCCAGTTTTGTATCCATCTAGCCAGCCCACCCCGAATCCCATGTGATTTTAGTTTTTGTATCAGTCTGCCATAATAATATAATAATAATCTTTATTAGTGTCACAAGTAGGCTTACATTAACACTGCAATTAGGTCACTGTGAAAATCCCCTAGTAGCCACATTCCGGCACCTGTTTGGGTACACCGAGGGAGAATTCAGAATGTCCAATTCACCTGGGACCTTGTCAAACCCCATTACTAAAGTCCATATAAACTACATCCACAGCCCTTCCCTCATCAATTTTCTTTGTCACCTCTTCAAAAAACTCAGTCATGTTAGTTAGACATTACCTTCCCCGTACAAAACCATGCTGCCTGTCACTAACTAGTCCATTTTCCTCCAAATGTGCAAAAGTCCTGTCCCTCAGTATCTTTTGCAAAAGCTTCCTCACCACTGATGTCAGGCTCACTGGCCTATAATTTGCTGGATTATTGCTGCTTCCTTTCTTAAACAAGGGGACAACATTGGCTATTCTCCAGTCCTCTGGAACCTCGCCTGTGGTCAAAGTGGATGTGAAGATATCTGACAAGGCCCCAGACATTTCTCTCCTTGTCTCCCGCAGTAACCTGGGAGAGATCCCATCCAGCCCCGGGGACTTGTCTATCTTAATGCAATTTAGGATACTCAACACTTCCTCTTTTGATATATTGACATTCTCAAGAGAGTTCACACACCTATCCCTGACCTCAACATCCGTCATTTCTTTCTCCCTGGTGAATACCGATAGAAAGTACTCATTAAGGATTTCACCCACTTCCTGTGGTTCCACACATAACTTCCCTCCATTGTCCTTGAGTGGGCTACTCTTTCCCTAGTTACCCTCTTGCTCCTAATATATGCATAAAAAACCTTGGGATTCTCCCTGACCATGTTTGGTAAAGATATTTCATGGCCCCTTTTAGCCCTCCTAATTCCACGTTTAAGTTCTTTCCTTTTTTCACTGTACTCCTCAAAGGCTTCGTCAGTTTTTAGATGCCTAAACCTATCGTTTGCTTCCTTTTTTCTTTTGACTAAGCTTACAATTTCCATTGTCATCCATGGTTCCCGAGTCCTGCCATTTCTATCCTTCATTTTTGTGGGGACATGCCTCTCCTGCACTTCACTCAACTGGCCTTTAATAGCCTCCCACATGTCAGATGTGGATTTGCCCTCAAATAGCTGCTCCCAAACCACACTCCCCAGTTTCTGTCTAATTTGGATGTAATTGGCCCTCTCCCAATTGCACAGAATACACAGAATAGACACGTCCCAATGAGAGAGAAAAATGCCATCAACTATAGTTAACTAAAAAAGTTCAACTATATGTGCAAATATGTTTTTTCTTTAAATTTAAAACCAAGGTGAATGGCAGGTCAGATGATTGGAAAGAATATGAAGAATGACAAAAAATATTCACAAGGAAGGAAAAATTAAGAGTAGGAGAGAAAGCTAGCCAGTAATAAGACCATAAGACATAGGAGCAGAATTAGGCCACTTGGCCCATCGAGTCTGCTCCGCCATTCAATCATGGCTGATATTTTCTCATCTCCATTCTCCTGCCTTCTCCCCATAACACCTGATCCCCTTATTAATCAAGAACCTATCTATCTCTGTCTTAAAGACACTCAGTGAATTGGCCTCCACAGCCTTCTACGACAAAGAGTTCCACAGATTCACCACCCTCTGGCTGAAGAAATTCCTCCCCATCTCTGTTTTAAAGGATCATCCCTTTAGTCTGAGATGGTGTCTTCTGGTTCTAGTTTTTTCTACAAGTGGAAACACCCTCTCCATGTCCACTCTATCCAGGCCTCGCAGTATCCTGTAAGTTTCAATAAGACCCCCCTCTAATATTAAGATGGACAACCAGAGTTCTACAGATATTTAAGTAAGAAAAGAGTAAAAAAAGTCAGCATTAATCCTATAGAAAGTGCCATGATGTAGAGATGCCGGCGTTGGACTGGGGTGAGCACAGCAGGAAGTCTTACAACACCAGGTTAAAGTCCAACAGGTTTGTTTCAAACAAGAGCTTTCAAATTCACCTGAGGAAGGAGCAGCGCTCCGAAAGCTAGTGTTTGAAACAAACATGTTGGACTTTAACCTGGTGTTGTAAGACTTCTTACTATAGAAAGTGCATCTGGGGAATAGGCAACGGAAAGTAGAGCAATGGTGCGTGAATTCAACAGATATTTTCCATCTGTCTTCACTGTAGAGGACACAAGTGCATCCCAGAAATAGCTGTAAGGCAGGAAATGGAAGGGAGGGGTTACCAGGGAAGGGGTATTGAGCAAATTGTTAGGTCTGTGCATTAACATATCCCCGGTCTAGGGAGTCCCTGGGAGAGTACCGATATTCCCAGTGTTGGGGCTTCCTGGGAGAGTACCGATATTCCCAGTGTGGGGGCTTCCTGGGAGATACCAATATTCCCAGTGTGGGGGCTTCCTGGGAGAGTACCGATATTCCCAGTGTGGTGGCTTCCTGGGAGAGTACCGATATTCCCAGTGTGGGGGCTTCCTGGGAGAGTACCGGTATTCCCAGTGTGGGGGCTTCCTGGGAGAGTACGGATATTCCCAGTGTGGGGGCTTCCTGGGAGAGTACCGGTATTCCCAGTGTGGGGGCTTCCTGGGAGAGTACGGATATTCCCAGTGTGGGGGCTTCCTGGGAGAGTACCGATATTCCCAGTGTGGGGGCTTCCTGGGAGAGTACCGGTACTCACGGGGGGTGTATTAATATTCACGAGTGGAGAGGATTCCCCTGGGAGATTATTGATACCACAGGCGTCTCTGGGAGAATCAATACTTGCAGCAGATTTACCTCAAAAGAAAACGTTCAAACCACGGAGCCGTAAACAGTGAAATCTGATCTGACAGGCACAAGAATGAGGTCAGACGTCAGTGCAGTGCACAAACCTCATGCAGTGTTACTTGTAGTTTCAGCCACTTTAAGTAGTAGATATTGAGGAGTCAAAGATAGATACCTGAGTAATGGAACCTCGATAGGAAGGTGGTTCTGCAGAAACCTTGCTTGCTGGGCTGCTACGTGTTAGACCGGCTTCCTGCATATTTGCCATTGAACCACCTATAGGAAGAAGAGTAACAAAATGAGTCTCTCCTCACCTGGAGTTACTGCACTGTATAAATGGGCTATTTCAGTCAAACTATGATGCAAAGTGCTTTGCAGCACAGTGTAGCGTTGTTAAGTGTGTTTTAGAAATGCTTTGTTAAGCACCCAAGAGGAATACAATTTAAAAAGTAACATCAGCTGTTTACTCACTGGCTCCATGAACTGGTGAGTACAGCCACATTTAAAAGTCAGTGAATCACAGGACTGCAGCAACAGGTGCTGGCCATTCAGCCTGTCATCTCTGTGCTGACATTCTGAAAGAGATGTGCTTAGTTCCACATCTCCACTTGTTCTCCATAATCCTGAAGAATCTTCCAGTGTCTGTCAAAATCCCTTTTAAAATGATTTAATATTCACTCATTAATGCCACAGGGCAGCAAAACATGCAATTAACTGACAGTTTTGGGAGACCACAATTTTTAGCAGGATTCACAATTCAATATATTTACTTTGTAGCCCATTGGATAATGGATAATGATCCCAAATTAACCCAACACGAGGCTTGCATGAGGCAACCTACCTCCCCGGGAATGCGGGAACACCAGGATGTCACAAAGAGTGCATCTTCAAAGTATAGTTATACAATGGTCCTGGCACATGAGTATTTCTTATCACCATTATAAAGATTGTCCTTGCAGCTATTGCCATCCTGACAGAGAATTCAAAAGCAAATTCAAGCTTTGGCACCCTCTCCTGATACTGCAGCAGTTTTGAACTAACACATCCCTAATCCCAATTGTCCTCCGACTCCCAGCATCACCGTGACAATCTCATGGCAGCTCTGTAATTTGAAACGGAAGACAAAACACGTTTTTGCTACTGCGTCACACACAGGGACCTCCCAGAAATGATGTCACAGTTACTGTTTCACACAAATAATCCTAACTTTCCTTAAATATCAGTTTCAAACATGAACTTGTAATCAACGCAAGGTGAAGATCAACTCAGGGCAGTTTCTTTGTTTCTTCCTTCTGAGTCTGAACCATCAGGCAGAGTATTGATATGAACTAGAGAAATGCCGACTAATACAGCTAGAGTAAAATCCGGTCAGTGTAAGTGTCTCCACACATTTGAGTTACACCTGCAGACTTGCTGCACGCCCCATGTTGCCACTGCTCCTATTGGAAAGTTGCTGCATTCTCAGAAACAGGCATCTTGAAATCTCTTAATTTTCCTCTTACCTCTGACCACGTTTGTCTCATACGCAGCCCTGCAGAGCAGACCCTCCGGCTGTGGATTCTGGCTTCTGGGAGAGAGCTCCTCTTGTTTAATGTACGGTAATGGACCTGGAACATCAAAAACAAAGCTTATTATAAATACACAAACAGGTGTGAGTAATGGGTCATCTGAGCTCTATTTAAGAAAGGGGCTTCGGTGAGCTTTGTGCACAAGCAGTGGGAATGAACACTTCCTGAGTGAGACACATTCAGTATCGGGAATTGGAAACAGTCGGAATTCGGTGCAGAGTGGGAATAGATGCTTTTTGCCTTGTGAGAATGCAATAGTTATAGGAGATTCAGTTGTGAGGGGAAAAGATGGGAGTTTCTGTGACCACAAACGAGATTCCAGGATGGGATGTTGCCTCTCTGGTGCAGAGATCAAGGATACTCAGAGCGGGTACAGGACACTCTGGAGGGGGAGGGTGAACAGCCAGTGGCCGTGGTACACAGTAGTACAAACAACACAGGTAAGAAAAATGGAATGAGGTTCTAAAAGCAAAATATAGGGAGTTAGGAAGACAGTTGAGAACTCGGACCTCAAAGGTAGTGATCTCAGGATTACTTTGAGTGCCACGTGCTACTCAGAGTAGAAATAGCAGGAAGTATCAGATAAATACGTGGCTGAAAATATGGTGTGAGGGGGAGGGTTTCAGATTCCTGGGGCATTGGGACCGGTTCTGGGGGAGGTGGGACCTGTACAAACAGAACGGAATAGACCTGAGCACGACCGGGGCTGATGTCCTGGGGAGGGTTCAAACTAATATGGCAGGGGGGGTGGGAACCTATGCAAGGAGTCAGAGGAGGGGGAATCAAGGACAAAAACAAAAGACAGAAAGGGGAATAAGAAAAATAATAGGCAGAGAAGCCAAGGGCCAGATTCAAACAGGGCCACAGGGAAAAATACTGGGAGCGAGACAAGTAATGTTAAAATTACAAGCTTAAAGACTTTGTGTGTTAACGTGCGAAACATGTGCAATAAAACGAATGAAGAAATCATGCAAATGGATGCAAACAGGTATGATATAATCGTGATTACAGAGACATGGCTGCAGGGTGATCAGGGATGGAACATCCAGGAGTATTCAGTATTTAGGAAGGACAGACAAAAAGTTGCATTGCTAGTTAAAGAGGAAATTAACACAATAGTGAGGGAGGATATTAGCTCCGACAATGTGGAATCTGTGTGGGTCGAGCTGAGAAACAGCAAGGGGCAAAAAACATTAGTTGGTGTTGTATATAGACCCCCAAATTGCAGTGATATTGTTGGGAGTGGCATTAGACAGGAAATGAGAGATACATGTGAAAAAGGAACATCTGTATTTATGGGTGATTTTAATCTGCACATAGATTGTACAAATCAAATTAGTTACAATACAACAGAGGAGGAATTCCTGGAGTTTTCTGGACCAATACGTTGAGTAATCAGTGAGAGAACAGGCCATCCTAGACTGGGTGGTGTGAAATGAGAATAGAATCATTGACAATCTAGTTGTACGAGATCCCTTAGGGATGAGTGACTATAATATGATAGAATTTTTCATCAAGAATGACGAGGATCCTGAATCTTAATAAAGGACACTACGATGATATGAGGTGTGTGTTGGCCTTGATAGATTGGGGAATGTTACTTACAGGGATGACAGTGGGTGGCAATGGCAAACATTCAAGGAGCGCATGGGGGAACTGCAAAAACTGTTTATTGCTGTCTGGCGCAAAGGAAAATGGGAAAGGTGGTAAAATCATGGCTTACAAGGGAAATTAACGATAGTATTCAGTCCACGGAGGAAGCATATGGAATAGCCAAGAAAAATAGCAGGTCTGGGGATTGGGAACAGTTTAGAATTCAGCAAAGGAGGACCAAGGGATTGATTTTAAGAAAGGGAAGATAGAGTACGAGAGTAAGCTTGCAGGGAACATAGAAACTGACTGTAAAAGTTTCTATAGGTATGTGAAGAGAGAAAGACTGGTGAAGAGAAATAGGTCCCTCACAGTCAGAAACAGGAATTAAAAAAAAAATAATTTGTGGGATGTGGGCGTCGCTGGTTAGGCCAGCGATTTAGTGCCCATCCCTTGTTGCCCTTCATAAGTGAGTGGTGAGTGGTGGTGAGCTGCCTTCATGAACCCCTGCAGTCCCTGAGGTGCAGGCACATCCACTGTGCTGTTGGGGAGGGAATTCTATGATTTTGCCCCAGCGACAGTGAAGGAACGGCGATATATTTCCAAATCAGGGTGATGGGTGACTTGGAGAGGAACCTCCAGGTGGTGGGGTTCCCAGGTATCTGCTGCTCTTGTCCTTCTCGTGGGTTTGGAAGGTGCTGTCTAAGGAACCTTGGTGAATTAATGCAGTGCATCTTGTAGATGGTACACACGGCTGCCACTGTTAGTCAGTGGTGGAGGGAGTGAATGTTTGTGGGACAAAGAAATGGCTGAGCAACTAAATACATATTTGGGTTCTGTCTTCACAAATGAGGACACAAATAACATACCAGAAATGTTGGGGAAAGCAGAGTTTAGTGAGAGGCAGGAATTGAAGAAGATCAACGTTACAAAGAACAAAGAAAAGTACAGCACTGGAACAGGCCCTACGGCCCTCCAAGCCTGCGCCGACCATGCTGCCCGTCTAAACTAAAATCTTCTACACTTCCACGGTCTGTATCCCTCTATCCCCATCCTATTCATGTATTTGTCAAGATGCCCCTTAAATGTCACTATGTCCCTGCTTCCACCACCTCCTCCGGCAGCGAGTTCCAGGCACCCACTACCCTCTGTGTAAAAAAACTTGCCTTGTACATCTCCTCTAAACCTTACCCCTCGCACCTTAAACCTATGCCCCCAAGTAATTGACCCCTCTACCCTAGGAAAAAGTCTCTGACTATCCACTCTATGCCCCTCATAATTTTGTAGACTATTCTGTATTAGTAGAGAAATGGTGTTGGATAAGCTGATGGGACTGAAGGCTGATAAATTTAGATTTGGATTTGTCACGTGTGTCGAGGTACAGTGAAAAGTATAATTCTGCGTACAGTCCAGGCAGATCATTCCATACATGAAAAACATAGGACATACGATAAATACACAATGTAACAGACATCGGGTGAAGCATACAGAATATAGTGCTAACAACAGTAGGGAAGATGTGTGGAGAGGTCAGTTCAGTCCATAAGAGAGTCATTCAGGAGACTGGTAACAGCGGGGAAGAAGCTGTTTTTGAATCTGTTAGTGCTCAAGCTTTTATATCTGCTACCCGATGGAAGAGTTGAAAGAGAAGAGTAACCCAGGTGGGAGTAATCCTCAGGGCCTGAGAATCTGCATCCCAGAGTGCTTCAGGAGGTGGCTCGAGAAATAGTGGATACAATGCACATCCTCCCCGTGTGTGCGTGGGTTTCCTCCGGGTGCTCCGGTTTCCTCCCACAGTCCAAAGATGTGCAGGTTAGGTGGATTGGCCATGCTAAATTGCCCTTAGTGTCCCTTAGTGTTGGGTGGGGTTACTGGGTTATGGGGATAGGGTGGAGGTGTTAACCTTGGGTAGGGTGCTCTTTCCAAGAGCCGGTGCAGACTCGATGGGCCGAATGGCCTCCTTCTGCACTGTAAATTCTATGATCTATGATTGGTGGTCATGTTCCAGGATTCTATAAACTCTGGAACAGTCCCTGCAGATTGGACGGTGGCTAATGTAACCCCACTATTCAAAAAGGGAGGTCGAGAGAAACATTTCTAGAATCCATTACCAAAGATTTTATAGCACAGCACTTAGAAAACAGTGGCAGGATCAGACAGCGAGCATGGATTTATGATGGGAAATCAGACTTGACAAATATGCTGGAATTCTTCGAGGATGTAACTAGTAGAGTTGATGAGGGGGAGCCAGTGGATGTGGTATATTTGGACATTCAGAAGCTTTTGACAAAGTTCCCATAAGAGATTAGTGTGTAAAATCAAAGTGCGTGGGATTGGGGTAGTGTATTGAGATGGATAGAAAACTGGTTGGCAGATAGGAAACAAAGAGTAGGAATTAACGGGTCTTTTTCAAATGACTAGTCACTAGTGGGGTACCGCAGGGATCAGTGCTAGGGTCCCAGCTATTCACAATATATATTCATGATTTAGATGAGGGAACAAATTGTAATATCTCCAAATTTGCAGATGACACCAGGTATGTGTGGGAGGGTGAGCTGTGAGGAGGATGCAGAGATCCTTCAATGTGATTTGGACAAGTTGAGTGAGTGGGCAAATGAATGGCAGATACAGTATAATGTGGATAAATACAAGGTTATCCATTTTGGTTGAAAAAACGAGAAGGTCAGACTATTAGCTGAATGGCCATAAATTAGGAGAGAAGAATGTGCAACTCGACCTGGATGCCCTCGTACACCAGTCACTGAAGGTAAGCATGCAGCTGCAGCAGGTGGTAAAGAAGGCTAATGGTATGTTGGCCTTCATCGCGAGAGGATTTGAGTACAGGAGCAGGGATATATTTTTAAATAAATTATAAATTTAGACTACCCAATTATTTTTTTCCAATTAAGGGGCAATTTAGCGTGGCCAATCCACCTACACTGCACATCTTTGGGTTGTGGGGGTTAAACCCACGCAAACACAGGAAGAATGTGCAAACTCCACATGGACAGTGACCCAGAGCCGGGATCGAACCTGGGACCTCAGCGCCGTGAGGCAACAGTGCTAACCATGGCACCACTGTGCTGCCCTGGAGCAGGGATGTCTTGCTGCAATTATACAGGGCCTTGGTGAGGCCACGCCTGGAATAGTGTGTAGATCTGGTCTCCTTATCTGAGGAAGGATGTTCTTGCTATGGAGGGAGTGCAGAGAAGGTTTACCAGACTGATTCCTGGGATGGCAGTACTGACATACGAGGAGAGATTGACTAGGTTAGGATTGTATTCACTGGAGTTCAGAAGAATGAGGCGGGGGGTGGATCTCAAAGAGATTTATAAAATTCTAACAGGACTGGACAGGGTAGATGCAGGAAGGATGTTCCCGATGGTGGGTGTGTCCAGAACCAGGGGTCACAGTCTGAGGACTATTTAGGACAGAGATGAGGAGACATTTCTTCACCCAGAGAGTGGTTGGCCTGTGGAATTCGCTGCCACAGGAAGTTGTTGAGGCCAAAACATTGTATGTTTTCAGAAAGCAGTTAGATATAGCACTTAGAGTGACAGGGATCAAAGGATATGGGGGGAAAAGGAGGATCAGGCTGTTGAGTTGGATGATCAGCCATGATCATAATGAATGGGGGAGCAGGCTCAAAAGGCCAAATGCCTCTATTTTCTATGTGTCTATGTGCATGTCCCACGCCAAACAGTGATCCCTGTGAAGCTTCAAAATCTGGATGTTTGAGATAAGGCTGGCAGGGCAATGACAATCTCAATTTCCAGAGGCCTCAGTCAAGATGCAAGAGTCTAAAATTTACAATAGCATTCAGTACTTATGGAAACTTCAAACTAAACATTGCTTAAAAGGCAATAGCTTCTGAGAATGAACTCACTGAAAGGACCATTAATCAGTGAGTAACAGTGGGTGGTTTGAACGGATTATATATTGGTCACCAGCTCAGAGAGTGAGCCTGTCATAAAGCATAGTGAATGGATACTGGGATGGGACGAGTTCAGCCTGAGCGCTAGCCGGTTGATGTCCGCCGATTAAGGAGTATGGTGACATTTTTGTATATCGTTAAACTTCAATTAACAAATTTGTTATCTTTCATCAGCCGAGTAGTTGTTGAGCCTCATAGCTGTCACATTTAGTGATGGGGTAAATCGGGATTGCAGTCGCCTGCTCCTGGGATCGGAGAGGAAAGATCTGCCTTCGAAGCTAAAAAATATCTCTGCAGCAACAGTAAGAAAAAGCCCCTTTTTGCAAAATAAATCGCTTTGACCCAGAGACTTTGAAAAAGTGCAAACTCCACACAGTCACCCAAGGCCGGAATCAAATCAGAACCCCTGGCGCAGTGAGGCAGCAGTGCTAACCACTGTGCCACCCGAGTCCCTGGCACTGTGATGCAGCAGTGCTAACCACTGTGCCACCCGAGTCCCTGGCACTGTGATGCAGCAGTGCTAACCACTGTGCCACCCGAGTCCCTGGCACTGTGATGCAGCAGTGCTAACCACTGTGCCACCCGAGTCCCTGGCACTGTGATGCAGCAGTGCTAACCACTGTGCCACCCGAGTCCCTGGCACTGTGATGCAGCAGTGCTAACCACTGTGCCACCCGAGTCCCTGGCACTGTGATGCAGCGGTGCTAACCACTGTGCCACCCAGGTCCCTGATGTTGAGAGGCAGCAGTGCTATTTTTGTGAAGCTAGCAGGAGGCCTAACACAAAAAACTAGACATGACCACGTGCACCAACAATTGGGACTGGATGAGGATTCAAGAAAATTTGTAGCCATTACGATCCACAAGGGTTTATTTCAACACACCCAGTTACTCTTTTGAGTGTCTTTCAACGCACCCAAGAAGAGAATTTGGCAAACCTCGAAGAGGTGCTTAAGGGATTTAAAGAGGCAGGGGTGCGACTGAGAGACGTCTACCTTTCAGGTCCACGGGGTCATTTACCTTGGATTTAAGTCGAGGGCATGGGGCTACACCCTCTGGAAGAAAAAGTAAAAGCTATCACGGAAGCACCTGCAGCTAAGAACGTGTCTGAACTCGAATCTTCTTTGAGCTTGGTTAGTTACTACAGCCGGTTTATACCGATTCTCTCAACATTACTGACACCGTTTCATCTGCTTTCAAAGAAATATCAAAGTTAGTTTTGAAGCAAGCCACAAAAAGGCTTTTGAGAAAGTCAAACTTTCTTTACACCTTTCAGTCCCAAAGAGAGAATCCGAAAGTGTGATGCTTTGTTCTTTGGCATAGAGGCAGTGTTATGTGACAGGATGGAAGACAGTGTTGAGCGGTCTGACGCTTTTACATCACAAACATTAACTGATGCTGAGAGAAAATGCTCCCAAATTGAGAGGAGAGCCTCGCCATCAATTACTGGGTTAAAAAAACTCCACCAGTCTGCACGGGCATCAATTTATGATCATCACCAATCACAAGCCACTATTTGGGTGATTTTGCAAGGAAAGGCCTATCCCTTGCCAGAGCCCAGCGGTGGGCTTTACTTCCAGCGGCTTACACACGCAGACCAGGTACACAAATCTCGAACACAGATGCCCCAAGTCGATTTCCACTGCCTCAAACTGTATCACCACCCACAATACCACAAGGAATAGAGTTGGCCTTCAACGTCTTGAACACGCTGCCAGTATCATTGAAGCAAATTAGAAATTTGACTCAGAGAGACCCAGTCTGATCCAAAGTGAAGTATATGGACCTCCCCAGACAGCAATTCGACAGGTTGGACCAATTCAAACTCCCCAAAGACGAACTGAGCTGTGAGGACGGAATGTTGCTGTGGGGACCTGGAGTGCTGGGTTCCAGGCCCAGCAAGAGGGTTCCAGGCCCAGCAAGAGGGTCCCGGGCCCAGCAAGAGGGTCCCGGGTCCAGCAAGAGGGTCCCGGGTCCAGCAAGAGGGTCCCAGGCCCAGCAAGAGGGTCCCAGGCCCAGCAAGAGGGTCCCAGGCCCAGCAAGAGGGTCCCAGGCCCAGCAAGAGGGTCCCAGGCCCAGCAAGGGGGCTCCGGGCCCAGCAAGGGGGTCCCGGGCCCAGTAGGAGGGTCCCGGGTCCAGCAAGAGGATCCCAGGCCCAGCAAGGGGGCTCCGGGCCCAGCAGGAGGGCCCCGGGCCCAGCAGGAGGGTCCCGGGCCCAGCAGGAGGGCCCCGGGCCCAGCAGGAGGGCCCCGGGCCCAGCAGGAGGGCCCCGGGCCCAGCAGGAGGGCCCCGGGCCCAGCAGGAGGGCCCCGGGCCCAGTAGGAGGGTCCCGGGTCCAGCAAGGGGGTCCCGGGCCCAGTAGGAGGGTCCCGGGTCCAGCACGAGGGTCCCAGGTCCAGCAAGAGGGTCCCGGGCCCAGCAAGAGGGTCCCGGGCTCAGCAGGAGGGTCCCGGGCCCAGCAGGAGGGTCCCGGGCCCAGCAGGAGGGTCCCGGGCCCAGCAGGAGGGTCCCGGGCCCAGCAGGAGGGTCCCGGGCCCAGCAGGAGGGTCCCGGGCCCAGCAGGAGGGTCCCGGGCCCAGCAGGAGGGTCCCGGGCCCAGCAGGAGGGTCCCGGGCCCAGCAGGAGGGTCCCGGGCCCAGCAGGAGGGTCCCGGGCCCAGCAGGAGGGTCCCGGGCCCAGCAGGAGGGTCCCGAGCCCAGCAGGAGGGTCCCGAGCCCAGCAGGAGGGTCCCGAGCCCAGCAGGAGGGTCCCGGGTCCAGCAGGAGGGTCCCGGGTCCAGCAGGAGGGTCCCGGGTCCAGCAGGAGGGTCCCGGGTCCAGCAAGAGGGTCCCGGGTCCAGCAAGAGGGTCCCGGGTCCAGCTAGAGGGTCTCGGGCGCAGCAAGAGGGTCCCTGGCCCAGTAAGAGGGTCCCTGGCCCAGTAAGAGGGTCCCGGGCGCAGCAAGAGGGTCCCTGGCCCAGTAAGAGGGTTCCGGGCTCAGCAAGAGGGTTCCGGGCCCAGTAAGAGGGTCCCGGGCGCAGCAAGAGGGTCCCTGGCCCAGTAAGAGGGTTCCGGGCTCAGCAAGAGGGTTCCGGGCCCAGCAAGAGGAGTTACACTATGCTCACAAAGTCAGACCAAAATGAAAATACTCGTAGAAGTTGTGTGTGTCGCCCATGTATTGATAAGGATATCGCAAATCTTATCTGGAGTTGTGACCAATGCCAATCACAACAAACTGTTTCCTTCAGCTCACTTGCACCCATGGGAGTCAACAGGCCGACCCTTTGAACGGTTACATGTGAATTCCGCAGGTCTTTTTATGGGCATTATGTTTTTAATATGGATGCCCATTGCAAGTGGCTCGCTATTCATGAAATGACAGCAACAATAGAAAAACTACGACAAACCTCCGCTACGCACGGCTGCCAGAAATTTATGTCTCTGGTAAAGACACTACCTTTACAGGGGCAGAGTTTAAGCATTTGATGCAAAGTAATGGAATAAAGTCACCCAGCCTTGAATGGCTCGGCAGAACGAGCTATCCAGACATTCAAGTCAGCGATGAAGAAACAGCCGGCAACATTCTTAGCTTGCTACGTTCCTCCTAACGTACAGAACGACACCGCACGTTACGAGAGCAGTACCCACCACAGCTACTAACGGGGAAGCGCCTGCAGACCAGACTTGACCTAGTGTTCCCTAATTTAGCAGGGAAGGTGGATGCGAAACAAGCTACACAAAAGATATATCACAACTCTGTTAGGTGATGGGTCCTTTGAGGTGAATGACTTAGTATTCATCTGGAACTTTAAGGCCGGCCATGCGTGGGTCCCTGGAAAGATCATAACGAAAACTGGCCCCGTGTCCTATCTGGTTGACTTCCAAGGAAGAACAATAAGGAAACATGTCGACCACAAGGAAGAGAGAAACTAACACAATACAAGCAGAGCAGGCTGTACCAGCAGCACCTCCAGTGTTCCTCCACTAGTGCCAAGTTCAGTGGAAGCAGTTATTCCAGAGGAAAGGCACCCATGTTGTTCCAACAGGAACTGGAGCAAGCGTCTGCACTAATGCACCCCCTGAAATATACAAACCACCCGACTGCTGCTCAAGACATCATTACCTCAACAGAGACAGAGCCGGCCAGAGAGCTACAGCGTTCTCAGAGAATTCGGAAGTCTCCTGGTAGTCTGAAATTTTGAGTGACTGTACTGTGATTTTCAATATTATTGTCAATAGTTGTTCATAAATAGATCTTTAAAGGGGAGTGAGATGTGGTAGCGCAACTCAACTCGCAGAGCGGCAGAGTGCGAGTCCAAACTCGCGGTATGGATGTTGAGCGCTGGCCAGCCAATGTCGAGGTGCAGGGTGCCATTATTAACTTTTGCATATAGTTAAACTTCAATAAACAAGTGAGTTAACTTTCACATGCCCAGTAGTTGTTGAGCCTCACTGCTATTTCAGACTGATAACAGTAGTGACTGAGGATTGGGTTGAAATAAGTTGCACTATATAAAGGATATTATGGAATCAGACTGCAGAAACGGGCCCATGTCAGTGTTTACACTTTACAAAATGTATTCCCACTTTTCCATTAAACCACTTCTTGTGGCAGCAAGTTCCACATTCTCACCGCTTTCTGGGGAAAGAATATTAAATAATTGGGCCGCACGACAGCACAGTTGCTTTACAGCTCCACGGTGCCCGGCTTGAGTCACTGTCTGTGCGGAGTGTGCACGTTCTCCTCGTGTCTGCGTGGGTTTCCTCCCAAAGATGTGCAGGTTGGGTGGATTGGCCATGCTAAATTGCCCTTAGTGTCCAAAAAGGTTAGGTGGGGTTACTGGGTTACGGGGATAGGGTGGAGGTGTGGGCTGAAGTGGGTGCTCTTTCCAAGGGCCGGTGCAGACTCTATGGACTGAATGGCCTCCTTCTGCACTATAAATTCTATGATCTATGAAACACGAAGAGTACAGACAGGGTTACAATCTTGCACCAAAGCAGCTTCTGTCAAGTAAGAGTTAATCCCATGCAGCCTTGACATTCATAGCTCTTCCAAATTCTGGGCCACTGCCAGTAACTGAAATGAATGCAAAATTAACAGACAAAAGAAAAGTAAAGGTCTCACCAGGTTTTGCAGGTTCCTGTTGCCGTGGCAGCCCAAGAGAGATGGAACCCACTGTGTTTTTCACAGTTTCTTGGCTGTAAGATACTTGGCTGTGAGGGGGTAGATATGTACCAGACGTTACCTGAAATGGGAAGGGAAAATTATTCTCTGCAAATGTTTATATTTGCCTCGTCTTTCAAATTTGCACTTCAGTCTGACTATTCTTTAGAAGTTTAATTTCAATAATAACTCAAGACTGTCAAACTTAACTTGCCCCTCCAGCCTTAATGAACTGTTCCAGTTACAGCACAAGTTGACCATTCTATTCTTAACAATAATCCACTCAATCACAGACATGGTTTATTGAAGGCTCATAGAAGATCAGGAAAGGTAACATCACTTCATTTTGATTTTAGGATCTGAATTTCTGAGAATTTGGGTTCTGTAACAGTGCTGACACTCATCAGTTTCCAACAATGCACTTTGCTAAGAGGCAGCTGAAGTCTGAGACAGCTGGTAAACTTAATCTGCATCGATTTGGTGCTGCCTTTCTGGTGCATGGCAAAGCTCACTGACAGCGGCATTCATGTGCTTCACCTCTTTTGCTGCTTATCTCTGCAGATCACACAATAACTACTTTGGAGTTAGTTTCAGCCTTGGTAAAGTGCACTGAGCTGAGTTAGGTTGGCACACACCCACTACTGGCACAGGCTGTTAATGTGTACCCAGAAAATAACCACAGCACATGGCACCATGCAGGCACTGGGGCCTTCCTATGAAAAATTGTTTGCCCTTCCAGCAGCCTCAGCAAGCTTACCACCCGACAACCTCCTGACAATCCATTAGGGCTTCTTTACTAGTTTGGCTTGTTTGCACTTACGTGCCTCACTGAGATACACAAAGCACCAACAGAAACACAAACACATTTACAGAAATCAAAGGAAGTAATTGGAGGATCCATACCTGTAAGCGACTCTGGCAGATCGCTGCTCCCATGTACTGCTGTAATCAACGTAAACACATTGACATGTGGCTGCAGACTCCTATTCATTAACCCACATAGCTTGCAATTTAATTAAATTATTTTCATAAATACAGTATTAGTTGAGTTATTAGAAAGTTATCACAATCTATCATAATTCACAGAGTCAGTATGAAGAGTGGGGCTCAATGGGAAACAGATTCATGCATTTAATCTCGGGGACCAAAAACAACATTTAACCTTTTCAGAAACTGCAAAGGATACGAGCCACAACATTCTACTCGGGTTCAGCCTGTACTCCAGTCCTGGAGCAAGGCCTCCAAGTAATCTGCACATGTAACTACATAAACCACGGCCGGTTTCACATACAAGTGGACGGCATTGACCCTTGCATCACTGCTCCAACATTCAAGGCAGGCTCCCTGTCTCTCTGCTGCACTAACCTGCAGAAAGACTGAGAGCTGAACTCAGTCTCTAATACTCTTCTTGATTCTGGTCTAACAACTAGCAATTGTTTTTGTGAAAACGATAGTGCTGCCATGTATCATGTGCTGACAAAATAAGATGTCACTTACTGATACCTAAACTCCACTGAGGCAGTTATGAAGTGGCTGAAAGGAGCAAAATGGACAGCACATTCAGCAGAATTGCTGATCCAGTGCAGTGTGCAGCAATCTACACTGCCTCATACTGAACAGCTCTCCCCATCTTCAACTGATTACAATCTATGCTGGAGACAGACAGAATTCACTCCAACTTTACCCTGCAGGTTGAGCAGTCCAGACGCTGGGTTCAGAGAGCCTGTGGTGACTCAGACTCTGGAGCAGCTTCATGCTTTAACCCAGCAGCCAGTTACAATGACTCATCAGATTCTGGCGGCCTCACAAAAGCATGGAGAAAAAAGGAAAATTTATCTCACGACTCAGTCAGCCAAACATGCAAGGTAGAAAGTCAAAGTCGTGCAGACATCTGAGCTTAGCTCACACCCAGAGGAGATTGAAGCTCATGAGGATAGAAAGAAACCTCAAGGAAATATAGGGGAACCCAGATATTCTTAATGTGCCCAGTGAGATGGTACACCTCAGACAAGTTTGAACCAAAGATGAACAGGACGATTTATATTATAGAAGCGAATAAGACAAACAAATCATTTGGCTTCTAAACAAGTGACAGATTTACTGAAGTCTATTTGTAAAATAGGGAGTTGTTTCCCACAAGCAGCTGGATGTCTTGATAGGTAGTAGATGTTACACGCGCACGTATACACCAAGGAAGGCCACAGACAGAGGCCTGGGGATCTAGCCATAAATATGAAAATGTCAATTAGGTCGAGGAACTTGGGGGAGGAATGGCGTTGTGGTATTGTCACCGGACCAACAATCCGGAGACCCAGGGAAACACTGAAATGAAATGAAAATCGCTTATTGTCACAAGTAGGCTTCAAATGAAGTTACTGTGAAAAGCCCCTAGTCTCCACATTCCGGCACCTGTTCAGGAAGGCTGGTACGGGAATTGAACCGTGCTGCTGGCCTGACTTGGTCTGCTTTCAAAGCAAGCAATTTAGCCGAGTGAGCTAAACCAGCCCCTGGGTTCAAATCCCACCATGGCAGAGGGTGGAATTTCAACTCAATAACACAAATCTGGAATTAAAAGTCTAATGATGACCATGAAACCACTGTCGATTGTCGGAATACCCCATCTGGTTCACTAATGTCCTTTAGGGAAGGAAATCTGCCGTCCTTACCCGGTCTGGCCTAACGTGACTCCAGACCCACAGCAATGTGGTTTACTCATAAATAGCCTCTGAAATGAACGAGCAAGCCACTCATTTCAAGGGCACTTAGAGATGGGCAATAAATGCTGGCTCAGCCTGCGACGGCCACATCCCATGAATGAATTACAGGAAACTAACTCCATAGGGCACATTGGGCTGCTTTAGGTGGATTGATCTTGGTTACTAAGCCTCAGGCAATCTTTAACAATGTCCTGACGGATTATTCAGTGGAAAAATCAGACTATATCAGGCAGCAAATATTTAAATTCCACAATTCCAGGATCTAACATTCATGTTTGTCCCATACACTCCAGGCAAAATATCATGTCCAGGAAAGAACAGGCCACAGTATACAGTTGGCTATTAAGAATCTGCTAGGTTCTGTGCAAGAACACTACACATTCACTGCCTTGATTGTTTTAGATATACAATACTGAGGGTGTCTCCATGGAATCTACCTAGAAGTGAAACTGTGCTGTCTGTGATTGCTGCTTACTTGTGAGATAGAGCCTCCCATGTTGAATGATGGTTTCTCAGTAGACAGCGGTGGTTTTGTTGAAGGGATGAGGGGAGGAGGCGAGGGAATGTTGGAAGGTCTAGCTGGTCTGGTAATCACCAGTTTTCCTCCCTCAGATGTGGGGTGCATCACTTGATGTGGAGCAGGCTGGAGAACTGCAAGGCAAGATGACAAGGACAATCGGTCAATTGCATTTCCTGAACCAAATCTGGATAACCACTGTCTTTGTAAATTACAGGTAATGTCCTTGGAAAGTCAAAATCTAAATCTGCATTGACTTGTTCTGCTGTCTTTGCTTTCTCCTTTTTTGACTCACTTCCTACTTTTTCAACCTGATTCTCCCTGCCGTCTGAACTTTGATCGCAAACCGACTTTGTAATCTATGAAGCAAGTAAAGAAACTTCCATCTACATAGCATCGTTCACAACTTTAGCTGGATACTAAGCACTTCAGATGCTGCAGTAATTTGAAATGCTGGGAATGAGAAACAAGGCAGCCAATTAGTGCACATCAGGATCCCTCAAACAGTAATGTGATAATGAACAGATAATTATTTTTTGCTATGTTGCTTGAAGTATAGATGGCAGCCAGTGCACTGGAACAGCTCGTTGGCTCTACTTCAAACAGTGCTGTGGGCTCATTTATATCCAGCCGAGACGGTTTAAAATCTAATTTCAAGGCAGCACCTCCAACAATGCAGGTTGCCTCAGTGTTGCAATGGGATTGCCAGCCTAGATGATGCACTCAAGTCTCTGGGTGGGAGTTGAAACAAAGAGCTTTGACTCAGGGACTCTTGGACCATGGTGAACATCATCCTCAATACTTGCGTGCCTTGAGAAAGCTGGCGACATTATCTAACATACCACTAATACCAGTTGTGTACTCTTGAGCACTGAAGAGCACACAGTAGCATGGTGGTTAGCATCAATGCTTCACAGCTCCAGGGTCCCAGGTTCGATTCCCGGCTTGGGTCACTGTCTGTGCGGAGTCTGCACGTTCGCCCCGTGTGTGCATGGGTTTCCTCCGGGTGCTCCGGTTCCCTCCCACAGTCCAAAGATGTGTGGGTTAGGTGGATTGGCCTTGATAAATTGCCCTCAGTGTCCAAAAAACGTTAAGTGGGGGTTACTGGGTTATGGGGATAGGGTAGATACGTGGGCTTCAGTAGTGTGATCTCTAAAAAGGCTGGTGCAGACTCGATGGGCCGAATGGCCTCCTTCTGCTCTGTAAATTCTATGAAAGGGGCAAGTCATGAAGCAGATGTGAATGTCTCTAACCTGGACACACAGGGCGGGATTCTCTGGCAGCGTCCACCCCAAGTCAATGACGTTACATGGTCCACATCCTGCCCGTGGCCATCTTAGAACATAGAACAGTACAGCACAGAACAGGCCCTTCAGCCCTCGATGTTGTGCCGAGCAATGATCACCCTATTTAAACCCACGTAACCCGTATCCCAACAATCCCCCCATTAACCTTACACTACGGGCAATTTAGCATGGCCAATCCACCTAACCTGCACATCTTTGGACTGTGGGAGGAAACCGGAGCACCCGGAGGAAACCCACGCACACACGGGGAGGACGTGCAGACTCCACACAGACAGTGACCCAGCCGGGAATCGAACCTGGGACCCTGGAGCTGTGAAGCATTGATGCTAACCACCATGCTACCGTGAGGCCTCTTGCCACGGGTGAGGTGGAAGAATCTGGTTCTAAAGGCAACATTTTGTGGAAACTATTTTGCCATTTACTGTGATAGTTTGAGAAGCAGGAATAGGCTACTTTGCTCCTCAAGCCTGCTCCATCATTCAATAACATTATGGTTCATCTCCTATTGCAGCTCCATCTTCCACTTAAATGTGACCTTCTAAACATGATCATTGTATTTTATTTCTAATGATGCAGACATTCAACTAGAGGCATAAGGTAAATCAAAAGAGTGGTTAATTGTGGCTCACTACCTGGTGGAACACTGTATCGCAAAGTATTCATCTCTGGTTGCGGGGAAAGTTTACAGGATTCCCTTGGGGACAGCCTGTAAGGTGATGAGGATCTGGCTCCCGCTGACTGTGATTCCTGCTCCATCACACGCCGAGCCTCATGATACGGCATGTAAGCAAATGGTTTACCTGCAGGAGACAGATTAACAGATATTCTACAATTATTAACACTCAGCATTACCACCATCAGTCACATAGATCTACACTTTCTACTTCCATTTTGTTAGTAAGGATTATACTAGTAATGTTACATGGACCCCCAGGGTCCATGTGGACCCCGGTTGAGAACCACTGGATTATAGGAAGGTGCACATGCAGCAGGGGGCTGGGCAGATGAGGCGGTCAGGCAGACTGAGGGGTGAGGAGGACCAGGCATGGAGAAGATGCCAGGTTCTGTACTGGCTGTCGAATCACAGGGCAGTCTCAATGATCTTTTTGCAGGGGGTGGACATCATCCAAGGCTCTTGAAAGAAGTGAGATATTTCATGCATTGGTTTTAATTTTCCAAAATTATCTAGAATCAGGGACAGTTCCATTCGATTGGAAAATTGCAAATGTTACTCCTTCATTCAAAAAGGGAGGGAGACAGAAAGCATGAACTTACACGCTAGTTAGTTTAACATCTGCCATGGGGAAAATGTTGCAAACTATTATTAAATATGTTAAAGCAGGGCTTTTAAAGCAATCAGGCAGAGTCAACATAAAGTTTTGTGAAGAAAAATCATGTTCAACAAACTTATTCGAGTACTTCGAAGGAGTGCAAGCACTGTAATAAAGGGGAACCAGTGAATGTACTGTCCTGAGATTTCCAGAAGGCACCTGATAAAGTGCCACATCAAAGGTTATTGCAGAAAATAAAAGCTCAACTGTAGAGGATAACATATTGGCATGGGTAGAAGATCGGCGAGTTAACAGGAAACAAGAGTTGGTAGAATTAGATGGTTTTCTGGTTGGCAGGATGTATTGAGTGTCGTGCCACAGGGCTGGCCCCCAACTCTTTACAATTTATAGAAATACCATGGAGGAAGGGACCAAAGGTATGACTGTGAAATTTGCTGACGACACAAAGATAGATCGGAAAGTAAATTGTGAAGAGGACAAAAGGAGGCTACAAAGGGACATAGAAGGTTAAGTGAGTGGACAAAGATCTGGCAAATGGAGTATAATATGGACAAATGTGAAAAGGTTCATTTTGGCAGAACGGATAAAAAATAAACTTATTATCAAGATTGCAGAGTTCTGAGATGCAGAGGGATCTGGGTGTCCTAGTGCAAGAATCACAAAAAGCTAGGAAGCAAGTACAGCAAGTAATTAGTAAGCAAATAGAATGTTGTCACCTATTGTGACAGGAATGGATTACACTTCAGTTGGACAGGGCATCGGCAAGAACGCATCTGGAGTACTGTGTACAGTATTGGACTCCTTATTCAAGGAAAGATGTAAATGTAGATCAGAGAGGGTGTACTAGACTAATACCAGGAATGGGAAGATTGTGAGGAACGGTTGGACAGGTTAGGCTTGTATCCACTGGAGTTTAGAAGAGCGAAAGGCGACTTAATAATAAGTATCTTTATTAGTGTCACAAGTAGGCTTACACTAACACTACAATGAAGTTACTGTGAAAATCCCCTAGCCGCCACATTCCGGCGCCTGTTCGGGTACACAGAGGGAGAATTCAGAATGTCCAATTCACCTAACAGCACGTCTTTCAGGACTTGTGGGAGGAAACCCAAACAGACACAGGGAGAATGTGCAGACTCCTTGCAGATAGTGGCACAAACCGGGAATCGAACCTGGGACCCTGGAGCTGTGAAGCAACAGTGCTAACCACTGTGTTACCGTGCCGCCCATGACTTGACTAAAACCTTAAAAATCCTGAGGGGTCGTCAGACGGTCAATGTGGAGAGGATGTTCCCTCTTGTGGGTGGACCTACAATGAATGGGGGGTGGGGTGGGAGATCACTGTTTAAAGAAAAGGTGTGGCTCATTTAACACAGGCGAGGCGAATCTTTTTCTCTCAGATTGTCGTGAGTCTTTGGAAGTATCTTTCTCAAACACTGGTGGAGGCAGAGTATTTGAACATTTTTAAGGCACAGCTGGGTAGAGCTTGCTTAACAAGGAAGTGAAAGGCTATCGGGGGTATACAGGAGTGTGGGGATGAGGTTACAATAAGACCAGCAATGATCTTTCTGAATGGCAGAATAGGCTCAAGTGACCTCCTCCTGCACCAGATTTGTATGTTTGTATGTTTTATCTCCTGATTTGTATGTTGGATCTCCTGATTTGTATGTTGGATCTCCTGATTTGTATGTTGGATTTCCTGATTTGTATGTTTGCATGTTGGATCTCCTGATTTGTATATTGGATCTCCTGATTTGTATGTTGGATCTCCTGATTTGTATGTTGGATCTCCTGATTTGTATGTTGGATCTCCTGATTTGTATGTTGGATCTCCTGATTTGTATGTTGGATCTCCTGATTTGTATGTTGGATCTCCTGATTTGTATGTTGGATCTCCTGATTTGTATGTTGTATCTCCCGATTTGTATGTTTGTATGTTGATCTCCTGGTTTGTATGTTGGACCTCCTGATTTGTATGTTTGATCTCGATTGTATGTTGGATCTCCTGATTTGTATGTTTGTATGTTGGATCTCCTGATTTGTATGTTTGATCTCGATTGTATGTTGGATCTCCTGATTTGTATGTTGGATCTCCTGATTTGTATGTTGGATCTCCTGATTTGTATGTTGGATCTCCTGATTTGTATGTTGGATCTCCTGATTTGTATGTTGGATCTCCTGATTTGTATGTTGGATCTCCTGGTTTGTATGTTGGATCTCCTGATTTGTATGTTGGATCTCCTGATTTGTATGTTGGATCTCCTGATTTGTATGTTGGATCTCCTGATTTGTATGTTGGATCTCCTGATTTGTATGTTGGATCTCCTGATTTGTATGTTGGATCTCCTGATTTGTATGTTTTATCTCCTGATTTGTATGTTGGATCTCCTGATTTGTATGTTGGATCTCCTGATTTGTATGTTTTATCTCCTGATTTGTATGTTGGATCTCCTGATTTGTATGTTGGATTTCCTGATTTGTATGTTGATCTCCTGATTTGTATGTTGGATCTCCTGATTTGTATGTTTTATCTCCTGATTTGTATGTTTTATCTCCTGATTTGTATGTTGGATCTCCTGCAAAAAGCATTTTGCAATAAAAGGCAAATGATGCAAAAACCTGTTGTGCTGCCCAAAGACTGTGGATGATTGCATATCTAGCAATTAAATGGACATTGAATTGAGAAAGATCCATTACTGTGGCCTCCGTGGAGAAATTTAAATGGCAATTTCATTTGATTTTTGATCACTTTACACGAGAATGAAACACAAAAACACTCCGGCACAGAGAACATTGCCCTACACGGATATGGGCCGAGTTCTATTTATGACATTGTATTACATCAGCAATGCTACCATAAATGTAGGCAATGTAGCGGTGAAACTGCACACTGTCGTCTCAGTTTACACATCCAGTTGGGTATCCCTTCACTCTAAACTGCACAGGGCTAAGCATTTTAATACTGCACATCAGCTCAATGCTAAACCATTCACTCACTAATCTACATGCTTCTGTGATACGGATTCCAGACCCTGCAATGTTCTGAAATCTCTTGTCCTATAAACCAGTGCAGCACTCAGATATTAAGTACCTTGCCCAAGGAACTGAGAAATTTAAAACAAAATACAGAAAATACACAGGATAAATAAAGGCAGCCACCTCTGGGGCCTGCCATGTGTTTCTATCGTACCTACCAGGTACTTTAAACAAAGGGAATTTTTGTGCCCATGCACTTGTGATTTCATATTTATCCGGTCTAGGACTGGCCTGAGGACTGGGGCCCATGCAGACTGCATCATGCTACCAGCTCACCAACATTCACAGCAATGAGCTGCTCAGCAAAAAATACTGACCATTAAACCTGAGAGAAAATACATTTACTGAGTAATCACCACCTCATGCCCAAGTCAGGATGGTTTTTATTTATAGGTAAACTTTGAAATAATAGATAGGAATGATGTCTTAGTCATGCTGATGCTCTTTAGAGGTTATTTTTGACTCATCAATAATGATGTCAGACAGATGATCTGATAACATAGTGATAGCCATGGGGTAAAGGGAATGGATCGGCAGATCATGTGCATAGATCTTTGAAGGTGGCAAGACCCACAGAGAAAGTAATTTGCAAAGCACATTGGATCTTAGGCTTCCTAAATAGCAATACTAAGTAAAAAAAATGAGCAAAGCTGTGTTGAAAATGTATGAAGCTCTGTTTGGCCTCAACTAGAATGTTGCATCCGGGTTTGTCATCTCACATTAGGAAAGATGTGAGTCCTTGAGAGGGTTTAGTTTTATGTAATTTTTCACGGGTGTGAGCATCACTGGCAAGGCCAGCATTTATTGCTCATCCCTAACTGCCCTCGAGATGGTGGTGATGGGCTGCCTTCTTGAACTGCTGCAGTCCATGTGGTGTGGGGACACCTATAGTGCTGGTAGAAAGTGAGTTCCAGGGATTTTACTGTATTTAAATAATAAGCGGTAGCAAGAAGTGGGGTGGAGTTTATTCGGATCAAAGAGGGTGATATATAGTTAGGGACGTGGGCAAGGTTAGAATATTTAATAAGCACTTCATATTGGCATTTACTAAACTTCTGGTAAGAGCGGAGATGGTAGAGATAATGGATGGACATGGGGATTTTCACAGTAACTTCATTGCAGTGTTAATGTAAGCCTACTTGTGACAATACTAAAGATTATTATTATTAAGGAGTAAAAATTGAGAGGTAGAGTGTACTGGAAAGTGGGCTATGCTTATAGGTTGCTCGGTCCGCCTGCCTTCAACCCCAGGCTGCTGAAGAAAATGCAGGTGGAAATAGCGGAAGGGTTTGCCATCATCTTTTAATCTTGGAGGTGCTGGAGGGACACCAGAGGATTGAAAAGTGGGAATTGATGAGACCTTTGTTCAAGAAAGGATGTGAAGACATTCCTAGCAACTACAGACCAGGCAGGTTAACAACAGTGAGATGCAAGATGGGTTGTGGGGGTGAGACCCACACAGACAAGGGGAGAATGTGCAAACTCCACACACACAGTGACCCGGGTCCTCAGCACCGAGAGGCAGCAGTGCTAACCACTGCGCCACCATGCCGCACACCCCCATCCCTCCAATTTACACAATTTTACTATTTATATGCCTACAGAAAAATATTAGATACCCTTTTATGTCTGTTGCCAGGCACCTCTAATACTCTCATGTTCCTTCTTTTATTTACTTTTTTAATTTCCCTCTGAACCTTCAATATTCAGTTTGTTCTTGGTTGCATTATCCACCTAACACCTGTCGTCAGTACAATAATTTTTATTCTTCATCCTATCTCTCTCACTTTTGTCATCCAAGGGTCCGTGACATTGCCATTCCTACCTTCATGGGAATACAATTCGACTGTTCCCAAACACTCTCTTTAACGGCAGCTCATTGGTCAGTTAGTTTTGCCCGCAACGCCTTGCTTCCAATTGATCTGGGACAGATCATTCTTATCCCATAGAAGTTGGCTTTCCCCCAGTTAACTTTTCTTACTTTAGGTTGTTCTTTGTCCTTTTCCATAGACAGCCTAAACTTTATAATGACTGTCCCCTACATCATAGAACACCATCTATACATGTAGACAGAGTCGCATTTAAAAAAAAACATTTACTGTGTCCAATTTTTTCCCCCTCCAATTAAGATGCAATTTAGCGTGGCCAATCCACCTACCCTGCACATCTTTGGGCTGTGGGGGTGAAACCCACGCAAACACGGGGAGAATGTGCAAACTCCACATGGACAGTGACTCAGAGCCGGGATCGAACCTAGGACCTCGGCGCCATGAGGCAACAGGGCTAACCCACTGCGCCACCGTGCTGCCCTAGAGTCGCATTTCATGAGCACTTCACCAGATCTCTCAAATATCATCGAGTGCTTCAGAGACACAGTTAACCTTTTTTTGAGATGCATTGACTGGTATGTATCCAAGTGAGTTCGCCAGTATAGCAAGACCCCACAAACAGTAAGGGAATTATTAGTTTATTTGTTTTGGGTATAGTGAAAAGGACTGTCTCGGAGTGCACGGGAAGAGCCCTTACCCTTCTCTGAACAGTGTAATGAGTTCAGAAAGTCAGATAGAACCTCACATGACTACCACATGAAATGAAAATCGCTTATTGTCACGAGTAGGCTTCAATGAAGTTACTGTGAAAAGCCCCTAGTCGCCACATTCCGGCGCCTGTTTAGGGAGGCTGGTACGGGAATTGAACCGTGCTGCTGGCCTGCCTTGGTCTGCTTTAAAAGCCAGCGATTTAGCCCAGTGTGCTGAATCATAGAATAACGTAGAACAGAAGATAATTTGGCCCACTGTGCCAAAGGGCAGCATTTCCAATAACAACACACATTATATGCAAAGAAAGCCTATTCATGTTCAGAATTTGTATTTTTTGAGTGAGATCATGTTGTTTACAGAGCAGTGGAAGAATGTGTATTGGACAGGCTGGCAATGCCGCAGAGATGCCCGACGGGCAGATGAAATTGACTGGACCACTTAATATTATTTGGATTGTACTTTTTGTTTGACAGATTCTTGGAAACATTCTCCAGAAATGTTGCGACAAATGAGTACCAACACTTTCTGCTTTAAGGCTTTGTGGGTAACGTGTAATTTCTGCTTACTTGGTTTCCAGGAAATGCTGGTGTAATGTTAACCTCTGGTCTTTATCTGTGTCAAGGGTAAGCAGCTTGTGGACTGTCAATAAGCCCCAAGGTATCATTATGCACACAGCTGGAAGGTAGCCCAGTGAGCAACGTAAATAAAGGCCAACTTCAAAGAACAAACCATTTGACAGGAAAAGCCAGTAAATACTTTCTAGATTGATATTTATTTATATAGAAAATTAGATAAAAATAATTTTCTAACATGCTGAAATGAGTGATTTCAGGTGAATCTCATTAAACAATACCTCAGATTAACAATCCTTCCCTGTGTCTGCGTGGGTCTCACCCCCACAACCCAAAGATGTACAGGGTAGGTGAATTGGCCACGCTAAATTGCCCCTTAATTGGAAACATTTAAAAAAAAGATTCACAATCTTTCCAACTCCATTAATATGGGTTCATGGGGAAATACTTAAAATAAATGTTTTATGTTGTTGGAACAAACGTATGTAATTGGATGGAAGAGCCGGTT
Source organism: Scyliorhinus canicula (assembly GCF_902713615.1). NCBI lineage: Eukaryota > Metazoa > Chordata > Chondrichthyes > Carcharhiniformes > Scyliorhinidae > Scyliorhinus > Scyliorhinus canicula. The sequence continues at coordinate 164,168,890 of NC_052157.1, forward strand.
GATGTACAGATAGAGTAGGTTACTGAGCTCTGCCCCATAGACTCAGTGTTCATGGTCAAAAACACTGTCTGCAGCATCCTGTTAAAGTTCTTCACCCACATCAGGACACAATAGGCATCATTTTAACTACAGAAACTCAAAGGAATTGTGTTCCATACCCCTGCATCTGCCTAATCATGTTTCATACAAGACCCTTAATGGACATGACACAAAAAGGAGATGGGGAAAAAATATATAACCAACTATTGGCAACAACCTTCACTCTTGTCCAGGAGCAATATTACAGGGTTACTGTGACCATGTCTGCTCCAGCACAGAGTACAGGAGAGTATCATGCAGAGGTGAATATCATCTCAAAATAATTGGTTTATAAGTGATGATAATTTTGATGGTCTGGTTTTTAATGATATGACTTGAGCAGTGAACTAAAGTGGTATTGTTCAAACACAAATCTGGCATCAATTATGGCACCCTCAACAGAGTAGTTGCTAAAACATCGTGTCTGCGTGGGTTTCCTCCCACTAGTCCCGAAAGACGTGCTGTTAGGTAACTTGGACATTCTGAATTCTCCCTCTGTGTACCTGAACAGGCGCCGGAATGTGGCGACTAGGGGCTTTTCACAGTAACTTCATTGCAGTGTTAACGTAAGCCCACTTGTGACAATAATAAAGATTATTATTATTAAGAATGCATTTGTACTTTTTGTTTGACCTGAGCCAGCGACTCATACCTTCTTTGTCTAAGATCGCACAGCTCTTGCCACTGATACTGGGACTGGCAGAATTTCTGCGCTCAGCTTCAAAATGTTCTTGCCTCTGTCGCATCTGCTCCTCTTGCAGTGCAGAATCATGCATGGCTTTGATGTGCCGCTGGAATAGAGCTAGGCCACTCACAGGAGCATTGGTATGAACATAGGGAGCAGCCATCTAATGGAGAGAAAACACTGATCAAAGTTGGCAGTTTGAGGTCGGCCTTGGTAAACACACATCAATCAATCTCTAACTGCATTGAAGAGCAACAGAGGAAGCTCCACAGTTGAAGCAATATTACACTGGGAGAAAGCACACAAGCCTAATGAAGTATGGTTGATATTATTTCACTCTCCAGGTTACATCGCAGGAAGGTGCTGGAACATTAATAACAGGCTTACTGTCATCAATTGGCAGAACTGAGGTGTGCGTAACGTTAATTAGGGCACTTAATGATGCCCCACGGCCTTCACTCTGGAAGAGACTGCACCGCTAGCTGATTCTCCTGGACTGTGCCCGGCAGCTTTCCGCTAATGAGGGGGAGCAGCTCAGAAAGCAAATCCACAAAGCAACCCCAACCAGCGCGCTGCCAGGCCACCGTGCAAACCCCAACCAGTACGCTGCCAGGTTACTGGGCAAACCCCAGCCAGTACGCTGCCAGGCCACCGTGCAAACCCCAGCCAGCGCGCTGCCAGGTCACCGTGCAAACCCCAGCCAGCCGCTGCCAGGCCACCGTGCAAACCCCAGCCAGTACGCTGCCAGGTCACCGTGCAAACCCCAGCCAGTACGCTGCCAGGCCACCGTGCAAACCCCAACCAGCGCGCTGCCAGGCCACCGTGCAAACCCCAGCCAGCTGCTGCCAGGCCACCGTGCAAACCCCAACCAGCGCGCTGCCAGGCCACCGTGCAAACCCCAGGCAGCGCGCTGCCAGGCCACCGTGCAAACCCCAACCAGCCGCTGCCAGGCCACCGTGCAAACCCCAGCCAGTACGCTGCCAGGTCACCGTGCAAACCCCAGCCAGCACGCTGCCAGGTCACCGGGCAAACCCCAACCAGCGCGCTGCCAGGTCACCGGGCAAACCCCAACCAGCGCGCTGCCAGGCCACTGTGCAAACCCCAGCCAGTACGCTGCCAGGCCACGGTGCAAACCCCAGCCAGTACGCTGCCAGGCCACCGAGCAAACCCCAACCAGCGCGCTGCCAGGCCACGGTGCAAACCCCAGCCAGCGCGCTGCCAGGCCACCGTGCAAACCCCAACCAGCGCGCTGCCAGGCCACCATGCAAACCCCAACCAGCGCGCTGCCAGGTCACCGGGCAAACCCCAACCAGCGCGCTGCCAGGCCACCGTGCAAACCCCAACCAGCGCGCTGCCAGGCCACCGTGCAAACCCCAGCCAGTACACTGCCAGGTTACTGGGCAAACCCCAGCCAGTACGCTGCCAGGTCACCGTGCAAACCCCAGCCAGCACGCTGCCAGGTCACCGGGCAAACCCCAACCAGCGCGCTGCCAGGTCACCGGGCAAACCCCAACCAGCGCGCTGCCAGGCCACTGTGCAAACCCCAGCCAGTACGCTGCCAGGCCACGGTGCAAACCCCAGCCAGTACGCTGCCAGGCCACCGAGCAAACCCCAACCAGCGCGCTGCCAGGCCACCGTGCAAACCCCAGCCAGTACACTGCCAGGTTACTGGGCAAACCCCAGCCAGTACGCTGCCAGGTCACCGTGCAAACCCCAGCCAGCACGCTGCCAGGTCACCGGGCAAACCCCAACCAGCGCGCTGCCAGGTCACCGGGCAAACCCCAACCAGCGCGCTGCCAGGCCACTGTGCAAACCCCAGCCAGTACGCTGCCAGGCCACGGTGCAAACCCCAGCCAGTACGCTGCCAGGCCACCGAGCAAACCCCAACCAGCGCGCTGCCAGGCCACGGTGCAAACCCCAGCCAGCGCGCTGCCAGGCCACCGTGCAAACCCCAACCAGCGCGCTGCCAGGCCACGGTGCAAACCCCAACCAGCGCGCTGCCAGGCCACCGTGCAAACCCCAACCAGCGCGCTGCCAGGCCACCGTGCAAACCCCAACCAGCGCGCTGCCAGGCCACCGTGCAAACCCCAACCAGCGCGCTGCCAGGCCACCGTGCAAACCCCAACCAGCACGCTGCCAGGTTACTGGGCAAACCCCAGCCAGCTGCTGCCAGGCCACCGTGCAAACCCCAGCCAGTATGCTGCCAGGCCACCGTGCAAACCCCAGCCAGCGCGCTGCCAGGTTACTGGGCAAACCCCAGCCAGCGCGCTGCCAGGCCACCGTGCAAACCCCAGCCAGCCGCTGCCAGGCCACGGTGCAAACCCCAGCCAGCCGCTGCCAGGCCACGGTGCAAACCCCAGCCAGTACGCTGCCAGGCCACGGTGCAAACCCCAGCCAGCCGCTGCCAGGTTACGGGGCAAACCCCAGCCAGTACGCTGCCAGGCCACGGTGCAAACCCCAGCCAGCCGCTGCCAGGCCACGGTGCAAACCCCAGCCAGTACGCTGCCAGGCCACGGTGCAAACCCCAACCAGCGCGCTGCCAGGCCACCGTGCAAACCCCAGCCAGTACGCTGCCAGGCCACCGTGCAAACCCCAGCCAGTACGCTGCCAGGCCACCGTGCAAACCCCAGCCAGCGCGCTGCCAGGTCACCGTGCAAACCCCAACCAGCCGCTGGCAGGCCACGGTGCAAACCCCAACCAGTACGCTGCCAGGCCACCGGGCAAACCCCAGCCAGCCACTGCCAGGTTACTGGGCAAACCCCAGCCAGCACGCTGCCAGGCCACCGGGCAAACTAGTTCTACAAGTCGGAGGTGCCTACCTGGCCAGATTAATGGGCGGGGTGTAGGGGAGTCGGAGGGTCTGCCACAGGGCAGCCAGTGCCATCTGTGAGGCAGTGGCCGTCAAGATGGGGAGTGTCACCAGGAAAATACCCACCAAGTGCCGCAAGAAGCAAAACAACCTCCAACTGAGTTGGCATCAGCCCCATGACACTGCCACCCCACCACGCTGCCCCCCCCCAATCCTGTTCTTGACACCTATACTGCCCCCCCAGCACAATATTAATACTGCGCCCGTGCCCCACCACACCCGAGCACCCACCGCCACACCCCGCGCATGGCCAGCAGCTGTGCCCTGCCATATATTCCCCCCCCCCCCCCCCCCCCCCACCCCCCCCGCCCATCTCTGCCTCCGAAGCATGCAGCTTGTGGCTCACGATGCCTCATGTGCCCCTGCAGGAGACGTTGGCCCATAACAGACGGGCGGCGGGGTGCCGGACATCAGAGTCCTGACCCCCTATCAGGAACGGGCCTCAGAGGTTGTGGGGGTAACCGTAGACAGATCCGGTCACCGATGTCAAGATTGACCTGTGCCGCAGAGGTGAGTATCCACCGGCCCCAACCCAAATCATCTGCAACACGTGTGTTGTTCATGTCAGCATGATGATCCTACGCTCCCACTGACCACGTGTCCATTCACCCGCAGGGTCTCCAGGCTGCGGTGCCAGCCCATCCGGGATGCTCCCCAATTTCCCAGACAACACCTCGGAGGAGAGCTCAGAGAATGCCACCATTGAAGCGTCTCAGCTATTATCGCCAGTGCAGACACACCTTGGTGTGCGAAAGGAGTGGACAGGCTTCTGGAGCACAATCTGGTGAGCACCACAGAGTTGCTGATGCACATCAGGTGGAGGCAGGAACTTTGAGGAGAGACAGCAGTCAGGGATCTGCTGGATCCCAGGACCCAGTTGGGTCCCAGTCAGCTGCTGAGCCTCTGGACCAGGTTTACCCAGAGCTGAGGCAGTCACTAGAGTGTGGCTGCAAAATTCAGAGGGGTGTGCCAGAGTCACACCAGCGGGACGTTTGGAGGAGTCTCAGAGATTATGGGGACAGATTGCGCTGGCAATGCGTGGCGCCAACACTGCTAGGGTGGCGACTGCAGTGAAGAGCCCGGGGCACAATGCCAACACCATGAGTGGTTGTCTCCAAGGCTTTGCTTAGTCAGTAGCGACCATGACTTAGCGCCTCGGCAGCGTGTGCAGGTTGCTGGGGGTAATGTTCTTGACATAGGTGAACCTTGGCGAGGCACTGCGGAGATGTCCCCGTCGCCGGGGTACCTTTCCCAGTCTCTAGCGAACCTTGGCAGGGTGCTGCGGGGCATGTCCACTCAGTGGGGCATCGCTGAGGGCACCAATGCCATGGAGCAGGTAATGGGGAGCCACAAAGCTCAATCCAGCTGCCCCTCCGTCCCAAGGTGACCCTCAGGGCTCCACGGGCACAGACCTGGAGGAGCGAGCACTGGAGGCCAACCAGGAGCTTCCCCAGGGGGAGACAACGGAGTTCACCTGCTCTCCCAATCCCACACCCGACAGGGCGGTTCGGGGTCAGTGTGCGGAGCTGGGGGTCAGTGTGCGGAGCTGGGTGGCACGGCGAAGCCAGAGACACTGCCAAGTCGGGTGGGGATCTCCTGCCTCAGGACCCCCCAACCCGAGGACATGTGCCAGGGGCATCAAAGTCCACGGGACACGGTAAGCAGGTGGCTGCCTGGACCTCATGATGTGCATCCAGGGACACACCTAGACATAGCAGCACAGCACGAACGGCTAGCCAGATCGAGGATCACTCAGAGGGCACGGGGCTGGGGCACCATTGGGAGCTAGAGACAGTCGGGGTCATGATTGTTCACCCAAGACATGTGAAGCCTCTGTCACGTTCTGCAGTGCGGACCGGCCTACACTCTCCTCCCCCGGTTGCAGCCCTGGCCCCAGACTTGCTGGTCCTAGACCTGCCCCCCACCTTCCTACCCCTCCAGGTATACCAGATGCAGGTGATGGGTGTGAGTGTGCACTCAGCAGACAGACGAGTCAGATTGTGGAGCACCAGAGCTCAGTTCACAGCAGGATGTCATCACCATCCTGCCTTGTATATTGACCCATTGACTCTGCCAACCCAGGCCCATCACCCTGAAGTGATGTAACAGTCCCTGGGAGGTGGAACAGGGTGATGGGGTGGGGGTAAGAAGCGCGAGGCTGACCGGGTTGGGGCTCCGCCGCCTGACCTCCATCCTCCAGCTGGTCCCACGGTGGACCCCTCCAGACCCTCCTGTTCCGGCTCCTCCTCTTCCTCCTCCCCTGCCGAGGCCGCATGTTCCTCCTCCTCCACCACGTCGCCCCGCTGTGCCTCCAGGGAGTTTACTGCATTGCACCACCAGAGCGGTCGAGGCATTGGAACTGCCCCGGGTGGCCACATGGGTCCCCGCATCGGTCTCCAGCCTCCGTCCTGGCATCACCAGCCAGGACCTCAGCGGGTATTGCTCATCCCCCAAGAGCCAACCAATCATCATGGGGTGTCCCTGAAAGTCGCTGGGGATCTCCAACTGCCCCAGGATGTAGTTGTCGTGCACACTCCCGGGGATGTGTGAACATATGTGCATGATCTTCAGGTGGTGGGCGCACACAAGTTGGGTATTGAGGGAGTGGGCCCCCTTCCTGTTGATGAACAGTTGGGTATTGAGGGAGTTGGGTATTGAGGGAGTGGGCCCCCTTCCTGTTGATGAACAGTTGGGTATTGAGGGAGTTGGGTATTGAGGGAGTTGGGTATTGAGGGAGTTGGGTATTGAGGGAGTGGGCCCCCTTCCTGTTGATGAACAGTTGGGTATTGAGGGAGTTGGGTATTGAGGGAGTGGGCCCCCTTCCTGTTGATGAACAGTTGGGTATTGAGGGAGTTGGGTATTGAGGGAGTTGGGTATTGAGGGAGTTGGGTATTGAGGGAGTGGGCCCCCTTCCTGTTGATGAACAGTTGGGTATTGAGGGAGTTGGGTATTGAGGGAGTGGGCCCCCTTCCTGTTGATGAACAGTTGGGTATTGAGGGAGTTGGGTATTGAGGGAGTTGGGTATTGAGGGAGTTGGGTATTGAGGGAGTGGGCCCCCTTCCTGTTGATGAACAGCGCTCTTGCAACCTCCAGTGTGCACAAGGCGACATGCATACCTCTTGGACCTGGGGCATCCCGCGTATGGCGGAGAATCACGCTGCCCGGGCATCTTATTGGGCTTGGTCCAGACCAAAGTTGATACAATTGGCCACCTGTGCACACAGGGCATCCGTGACTTCAAGGGACATACCACACAGGTCCCCGCTCGAGCCCTGGAATGATCCCGAGGCATAAACCTCCAGGGCTGCTGTGAACTTTATGGCCATGGGTATCCTCCTCCTCATGCGGTGCCAAGTCCACGAGGACATGGCACAGGTGCTGCACCTCATCCTTGTTGAGACAGGACCTCCTGCTGCACATGCCGTTCGACATCTTTTCGAAATACCAGTACTCCTGTACACCTGGGCTGACAACGTTCTCCCACTTGAGTCCCTCCCTGATCTGAGGGGCAGCCGGGTCCTCAGAGTGTGGAGCGGGATCCTGCACATGGGGGGCTGCCCTGAGCCTCTTGATGCCTTCCCCAGCATCTGGATACCTGCATTGCCAACACCACCACGAGGGCAGCTTCTGCAGGGTCCACAATATCATCCACAATGTGATATCTGGAATTGAATTGGAGAGGGTGAGCGACTGACAAATCAGTTATGGCTTCCACCCAAGAACCCATGGATCCACATGCCCTCCCCACCATCACATTCCTGTCATCCACCAGGGTGCTATCAAACACACCCTGCACACACATCCCTGGCCGCAGCGGTGGGCACTGGACCCCAGACCCTGTATACCAGACACCCACTGGTAACGTTACCTGGACCGGGTACTTGTTCTCTTCCTGGTCCCCACACACACCAACACCTTCTGGTCGCGGGGATGTTCGTGGCGCAGCGGCCCAGCTCCTGGGTGTTTGAATGTTGCCTGTTGCCTCTGTGGTGTGGATGCTTCCGGAGTTCCGGCACAATGTCTGATTGGTATGCTAGGCAGTAACACTCTCCTGCGACATGGCACGCCTTCCCACGGGAATCCATTTGGGAACTGTGAAGTGCTGACATTACTAAAATGGCCCATTCCCCAGCAATCAGTGTTGGCTTTCAGCTGTGCGGCCAGCAGCCACCGCGGGTCAGTGTGGGTTAAAGTGACCTTCACCATATTACCACGGACGGGACTCTGTCCTGAGGGTTTTTGGTGCGACAGATAGGCAGCAGGTAGAGTTACCCTCATTATGGGAATACATGATCCGGGGGATGGATGGCATGCCAGACCCGCAGGTGCTGACCACCACCATCATCACCTCCCCCCCCAGTGCAGGGGCGAGCCATCACTGATGGCAGCTGACCCATCCCGCCCAGGCTCCGCACAGTGCCTATTTGCCAAGGTGGCTATTCACTTCCTCAGGTCCCCACAGCAGCCACTTCGCTCGCTTCAGGTGTTTAAATAGGTGCACTACACAGTGCCCGCTTGACGGCTCGCTGGGGAGCCGGTTAGATTGCGGGGGGCATTTCAATAGGGCGTCCTTCCCATTAATGGGATGGAGATTGGGTTTAATTGGTGATTATTGGTTTCTCGCCAGAGCCGTGATGGGATCCGGATCTCGCCAACAGGGGCAGCTGTTTCGATCGGAAACTGATCGGTGCCCTGCATGGTTATCGGTTTCAGACCGGGTGAGGAATGTGGCGCAAATGCAGCAAAACTAATTGTAGGGTTATTGTAGATCATTGGATCAAAACGAAAAGTACATGTCACTTCAGAAACAGATAAGATTACTCATGCACGTTTTAGAAAAACACAATTCTGCAGATGCTGCAAATCTGAAATAAAAACAAAATGCTGGAAATACTCAGCAGGTCTGGCAGCATCTGTGGAGAGGGAAACAGAGTTAATGTTTTAAGTCCATTTGAGCTCAAAAGAGGCATACGGACTCGAAACGTGTTTTATTATTGATCTCATTTTTTCACATCTGTTTCACTTCCGACTGGGAAAAAATAAAGTCATGGAGTTAAATGGATTCAAATTGAGGATGAGAGCCATATTCCAGCTTTATGTCAAATTATGTCCACAGCGTATACACAGGCCAGAAAAGAGATGCTGTACCTGAACAAACAACAATTGCAGCTTCTCTGAGAATTCATCATTTCCATTTACCAGGCCTTTCCGTTCCACCACAGTTGTTTGCGTCTAAATCTATCAAAATTTAACTGACAATACAACTTACAAATTAAATCCATAGTCACTGGGTCATCGAGGCTCAATTATCTGCTACAGGGACAGAAGTCATTATGCAGAATTGAAAACGGAAAGGTGGGCTCTCCTGGTGAGTGTGGACTACACGGAAACTCACCATGTTGGGAATCATGGCCGCACGTTGCTGCAGTTGCTGCATATCCATTGGAACGGGCTTCAGGGCCGAGGTCATCAACACCGAGCTGTGAGCTTTCAGCAGTGATGGCTTTGGTTCCGGAGAAAACATTCTGCAGCAGAAAGGAACTCTTTCAACAACATTATCCACTTTACAAGAAGCACACATTTATCATCATGCATCTTCTCACAATATCTGAGTGTTTCTATCAGAGATTTTGTGATGCTGCTGAACTATACAGGTGGAATCACAAATCCTCAAGGATGGGTTAATAATTCTAATGTATCTTTCCATTTCATCTCCAGATCAGGAACTAAATAGCCATTTGCTGGTCCTTTAATTTCAAATGAAAGGGAGAAAATTACAAAAAAAAATACAAAGTCATACAAATCTGTACAAAGAGAGGCTGAGTTAAAAGATCAGAGCACAAAGATGGGCAATAAGTGGACAAAATCACCCACATGTGTAAGACAAGATAAGAGGAGGTGGTGGGGTAGCTGTATTGTCTACGGGGAGGTGGTGGGGTAGCTGTACTGTCTACGGGGAGGTGGTGGGGTAGCTGTACTGTCTACGGGGAGGTGGTGGGGTAGCTGTATTGTCTACGGGGAGGTGGTGGGGTACCTGTATTGTCTACGGGGAGGTGGTGGGGTAGCTGTACTGTCTACGGGGAGGTGGTGGGGTAGCTGTACTGTCTACGGGGAGGTGGTGGGGTAGCTGTACTGTCTACGGGGAGGTGGTGGGGTAGCTGTATTGTCTACGGGGAGGTGGTGGGGTAGCTGTATTGTCTACGGGGAGGTGGTGGGGTAGCTGTATTGTCTACGGGGAGGTGGTGGGGTAGCTGTACTGTCTACGGGGAGGTGGTGGGGTAGCTGTATTGTCTACGGGGAGGTGGTGGGGTAGCTGTATTGTCTACGGGGAGGTGGTGGGGTAGCTGTATTGTCTACGGGGAGGTGGTGGGGTAGCTGTATTGTCTACGGGGAGGTGGTGGGGTAGCTGTACTGTCTACGGGGAGGTGGTGGGGTAGCTGTACTGTCTACGGGGAGGTGGTGGGGTAGCTGTACTGTCTACGGGGAGGTGGTGGGGTAGCTGTATTGTCTACGGGGAGGTGGTGGGGTAGCTGTATTGTCTACGGGGAGGTGGTGGGGTAGCTGTATTGTCTACGGGGAGGTGGTGGGGTAGCTGTATTGTCTACGGGGAGGTGGTGGGGTAGCTGTACTGTCTACGGGGAGGTGGTGGGGTAGCTGTATTGTCTACGGGGAAGTGGTGGGGTAGCTGTATTGTCTACGGGGAGGTGGTGGGGTAGCTGTATTGTCTACGGGGAGGTGGTGGGGTAGCTGTATTGTCTACGGGGAGGTGGTGGGGTAGCTGTATTGTCTACGGGGAGGTGGTGGGATAGCTGTATTGTCTACGGGGAGGTGGTGGGGTAGCTGTATTGTCTACGGGGAGGTGGTGGGGTAGCTGTATTGTCTACGGGGAGGTGGTGGGGTAGCTGTATTGTCTACGGGGAGGTGGTGGGGTAGCTGTATTGTCACTGGACTGGTGATCCAGGGGACTCTATGGGCCCCTTTTCAAATCCCGCCACGGCAGATGGTGGAAACCAAATTCAATAAATATCTGCAATTAAAGACTCAAAATGACCATGAAGCGATTGTCGCTAGAAACCTAGCTGGTTCACGAATGTTCTTTTGGGAAGGAAATCTGCCGTCCTGACCTGGTTGACTCTGAAATGGGCTCTGAAATGGGCTCTGAAATGGGCTCCGAAATGGCCCAGCAAGCCACTCAGTTGTATCAAATAGCAACAAAGTCAATAAACAGGCACTGGAAACGACAGCAGCAAACCCAGCCACACGGATCCTGCAAAGTTGACCGGTCTGGGGGCATACGCCGAAATTGGGAGAGGTGTCTCAACAGTCTGACAGGCAAACTCACGGAATCATACCTGACAGATAACGTCCCAGGCAACACAATCACCATCTTGTAGGACAGGACATACCCAGTAGAGGTGGTGGCACAGTGGTATACAGTCGGGAGGGATTTACCCTGGGAGTCCTCAACATCGACTCTGGACCCCATGAAGTCTCAAATATGAGCAAGGAGACCTCCTGCTGATTACCATGTACAGTCCAACCGTCAACTGATAAATCAGTATCCCTCCATGCTGAACATCGCTTGGAGGATGCACTGGGGGTGACAAGGACACAGAATGCACCCTGGGTGGGGGAATTCAATGTCCATCACCAAGAGTGGCTGAGTAGCACGACTACTAACCGAGCTGGCCGGGTCCTAAAGGACAGAGCTGCTAGACTGGGGCTGCAGCAGGTGCTGAGGAAACCAATAAGAGGGAAAAATACACTTGACCTGATCCTCACCAATCTGCCTGCTGCAGGAGCACCTGTCCACGACAGTATTGGTATAAGTGACACTGTTCTTGTGGACACAAAGCCCCATCTTCACATTGAAGATACCCTCTATCGTGTTGTGTGGCACTACCACCGTGCTAAATGGGATAGACGTCGCACAGATCCAGCAACTGAAGACTGGGCATCCATGAGGCGCTGTGGGCCATCAGCAACAGCAGGATTGTATTTGACCACTATCTGTAACCTCATGGCTCGGCACATCCTCCACTCTACCATTACTACCAAGCCAGGGGATCAACTCTGGTTCAATGAAGAGGGCAGGAGAGCAGGCCAGGAGCAACACCAGGCAGACCGAAATATGAGGTGTCAACCTGGTGAAGCTACAACACAGGACTACTTATGTGTCAAACAGCATAAGCAGCACGTGCTACAGAGCAAGATTCCAACCTGAAACATTAGCTCTGTTTCTCTCACCACAGATGCTGCCAGGTCTGCTGAGTATTTCCAGTATTTTCTGTTTTTATTTGAAATATTAATCCACGCTCAAAACAGGATGAGTAATAAACTTGTTGACTGTTGGCCAATCAGCCTAAAATGAACTGGCATTTGAAAAGATTTGGGTTAATAAACTAAAGTCAGCACCAAATTGTTAACGGTAAATTGTGTTTGACTAACTTGATTTGAATTCTTTGGTGGAGCGTCAGAAGGGTTGATGTCAGAAATGAGGTTGTTGTTTTGTACAGGTTAGTGGATTTTCAAAAAATGTTTCATAGATCAGCACATACTAGAATTGATAGTGAACTGAATATTAAAGGGTGAGTGGTTCTGTGGGTGTGAAATTGAGGAAGGGACAGAAAGCAGAGTGTAGTGGTGAACTGTTGTTTTCAGACTATTGGAAAGCGTGCAGTGGACCCCCCGTGAAGGTTGAGAACACACTTTTAAAGAGGAACAGAGGAGCTTGGCATGGGGCTGGTCTGTTCACAAACCTTTGAAGATGGCAGGTCATGTTGAGAAGGCTGTCTCAAAAGGCACATGGCATCATTAATACAGGCACAGAGAACAAAAACAAAAGTTATGTTAAAGATTATAAACCACTGGTTACACTCTGACTGGAGTACAGTGTTTGATTTTGGGCCCACACTTCAACAAGGTGAATGGCTGCAGGTGTTATTGAGGTTTACTAGAATGGCACCAGCTATTTGTGGTTCAGCCTAACAGGGTGTAACCCACCTACTGGGGTTAGTTTCTTTGGAGTAGAGAAGACTAACGGGGAAAATTCAAAGAATTATTCAAGATTTTTGATAATTTCTCTTTATTTACCTTGTTTGCACTGGCAGAAGGGCTGGCAACTAGAGGGTACAGCTTTAAGGGAATTCACTAAAGAATCAGAGGCAACAGATGAACTGGGTAAAAGCAAATTACTGCAGATACTGAAATCTGAAAGTGGGTAGTCTGATTTCTGCCCATGTGATCTTCCTGTGTGTAAAGAGTTGCTTATATTACCCTACATAGCATCACAACAGCACAGAAGAAGCCCATTCTGCTCACTGAGTGCCAGCTACCTCTCTGTAGAGTAATCCGGCCAGTCCCATTCTCCTACTCTATCTCCTCGGCCCTGCAAGTTTCTTTCCCATAAGTGCCCATCCACTCATTTGAAAATGACCTTTCAGCACCCTCAGAGGCAGATAATCCCAGATCATTACTACTCGTTAGTAAAAAGCTTTTGCATCTCGCATCTTTTGCCCAAAATCTTAATTTGAATCCCATAATCTTGTACCATCAGCTAATGGGACCAGCTTTTGTTCATCTTGCGAATGAATAAAGAGAAAACAGAAAAGTAATTTGCAAATGTTGTCAAATAAAAGACCTATATATATATATCTATTAAGAGTACGAAAATGTTAAGAGGCAGGCGAAGGCTCATTAATGGTATTTAATAATAATAATCTTTATTATTGTCACAAGTAGGCTAACATTAACTCTGCAATTAAGTCACTGTGAAAATCCCCTAGTCGCCACACTCCGGCGCCTGTTCGGGTACATAGAACATAGAACAGTACAGCACAGAACAGGCCCTTCGGCCCTCAATGTTGTGCCGAGCCATGATCACCCTACTCAAACCCACGTATCCACCCTATACCCGTAACCCAACAACCCCCCCCTTAACCTTACTTTTATTAGGACACTACGGGCAATTTAGCATGGCCAATCCACCTAACCCGCACATCTTTGGACTGTGGGAGGAAACCGGAGGACCCGGAGGAAACCCACGCACACAGGGGGAGGACGTGCAGACTCCACACAGACAGTGACCCAGCCGGGAATCGAACCTGGGACCCTGGAGCTGTGAAGCATTTATGGTAACCACCATGCTACCCTGCTGCCCCAATGAGGCAAACCTTCAGGTTTCTGTTCAAAACTATTAGAAGAAACAGGGGTGAAAATTGCAGGTACATAATTTTCCAAAGCTCTTCAAATTCAGGAAACTATGGTTTTGGATTAGAAAGTTGCTAATATTATAAAGGGAGAAAACCAGTTAACTATAAAGTTGAGAGCCTCATCAGAACATAAGAACTAGGAGCAGGAGTACGCCATCTGGCCCCTCGAGCCTGCTCCACCATTCAATGAGATCATGGCTGATCTTTTGCGGACTCAGCTTCACTTTCCGGCCCGAACACCATAACCCTTAATCCCTTTATTCTTCAAAAAACTATCTTTACCTTAAAAACATTTAATGAAGGAGCCTCAACTGCTTCACTGGGCAAGGAATTCAATAGATTCACAACCCTTTGAGTGAAGAAGTTCCTCCTAAACTCAGTCCTAAATCTATTTCCCCTTATTTTGAGGCTATGCCCCCTAGTTCTGTTTTCACCCGCCAGTGGAAACAACCTGCCCATTGCCTCAGTGCTCGAATCCTCCATCATGCCCTCCTTAATCACAGCTGTGATATCATCTCTGGCCAGTAATGCAACTCCTCCACCCCTTTTACCTCCCTCTCTATCCCTCCTGAAGCATCTATACCCTGGGATATTTAGTTGCCAGTCTTGCCCATCCCTCAACCAAGTCTCAGTAATACCAATAACATCATATTCCCAGGTACTAATCCGAACCCTAAGTTATCTGTCTTACCTGCTACACTTCTCGCATTAAAACAAATGAACCTCAGACCACCTGTCCCTTTGCGATCATCATCTCTTCCCTGTCTACTCTTCCCCTTAGTCACATTGAGTTTATTATCTAGTACCTTACTGGCTTTAGTTGCTGCTTCTTTACTGACCTCTAACTTCCTAATCTGGTTCCCATCCCCCTGCCACATTAGTTTAAAACCTCCCCAACAAAATCTCCCCTAATGAGGGTTGTGTGAAATTACTGAAGTCTAGCAGAAATCAAGTGATTTATCAGTTGTAAAAGTATTGCGATGAATGAGAGTCAGTACAAATGTGCAATGGGTAGGACGTGACCGAATAATTGGTTCACTTTTTATGAGACAATCACGAGCATATTGCCAGAAATAGGAGGTTATGATTTCCGGTGGCGTAATGTAGGGGCAGACGCAGAGTTCTCCTGCTTGACAACTGCATATTTTGCCCTTTTGTTTGGTGCCACAGGTTGTCTATTCCTTGCAATCACATGATAGTTATCGGAATAGAATACCATCCTCATTGAAATGCCCAAAATAACAAGGATAAGAGAGCTTTGAGCAGAAGCTTGTTGATGGAGTCGGAGTTCTCTCAGAGCATGAGGGTAAGTAACATGGCGGAGTCAGTTTCTTTCTCTCCTTCCCCTCCACTGACGGCCAAGGTTCTCTCTAATATCTTGGAGAATTAACTTTGAGAAGCACCGAAAAATCGTATCGGAGGATCTTTGCCCCTATTCGAGCAGCTCTGGGGTAACCAAATGAGACTGTCAAAGTCCAGGGATCACAAACTAGAGTACAGAGGTGGATTTGCCGGACACAAGCGCTCAGATTGCCGCAGCGCTGGAATCCCCTCTGACTTCAGTGGCTGAATTAATAAATTGCTGAGAGGCAAGCTGAACGACCAAGAAAACAGGTCCAGGAGGCAGAATATCTGGATTATGGAGTTGCCGGAGGATCGAGTGCCCATGGAATACTACTTGAGCATGTTCCTCAAAATGGTAGTGAGGGTGGATTTGCATCCATAGGTGAGGACGGAGCTGTGCTCCGAATGCCAGTAATTTGAAACAAACCTGTTGGACTTGAACCTGGTGTTGTAAGGCTTCTTACTTCATTCTTTAATACCATGTCGGAGACACTCCATGTAAAGACCTCTGTCCACTGGGGGCACTATTTGGGGTATCGGATACACCATGGTTCAGTCTGGGGTAGAGGCAGACGTTACTGCCTTTGCCTCGCTTATAGCCCAGAGACAAATATTGCATGGTTGGAGGTCTCCCACTCCACCCAATGCCTCTGCTTCGTTGGGTGACTAAATTTCATTCTTGCATTTGGAGAAAGTCAAGTTCACCATCAGGGGGTTGGTGGAGAGGTTCTGTTTGACATGGTAACTATTGATTTCCTTTTTATCAGGAGTTAGCCGCCATCAGTTGTTCAGGGGTTTGCGTTAGCTTTAGTATTTAATGTTTATTGGGTATCCTGTGCTTTTCTCTTTTATTTTAATAAAGATATTTTAGAACATAGATAGAACATACAACAGTACAGCACAGAACAGGCCCTTCGGTCCTCGATGTTGTGCCGAGCATTGTCCGAAACCAAGATCAAGCTATCCCACTCCCTGTCATTCTGGTGTGCTCCATGTGCCGATCCAATAACCGCTTGAAAGTTCCTAAAGTGTCCAACTCCACTATCACACAGGCAGTCCATTCCACATCCTAACCATTCTCTGAGTAAAGAACCTACCTCGGACATCCCTCCTATATCTCCCACCCTGAATCTTAGTTATGCCCCCTTGTAACAGCTACATCCACCCAAGGAAATAGTCTCTGAACGTCCACTCTATCTATCCCCCTCATCATCTTATAAACCTCTATTAAGTCGCCTCTCATCCTCCTCTGCTCCAAAGAGAAAAGCCCTAGCTCCCTCAACCTTTCCTCATAAGACCTATCCTGCAAACCGGGCAGCATCCTGGTAAATCTCCTTTACACCCTTCCAATGCTTCCACATCCTTTCTATAATGAGGTGACCAGAACTGCACACAATACTCTAAATGTGGTCTCACCAGGGTCATGTATAGTTGCAGCATAACCCCGCGGCTCTTAAACCCAAGCCCCCTGTTAATAAACGCCAACACACTATATGCCTTCTTCATGGCTCTATCCACATGAGTGGCAACCTTCAGAGATCTGTGGACATGAACCACAAGATCTCTCTGTTCCTCCACATTCCTCAGAACCCTGCCATTGACCCTGTAATCCGCATTCACATTATTTCTACCAAAATGAATCACCTCGCACTTATCAGAGTTAAACTCCATCTGACATTTTTCGGCCCAGCTCTGCATCCTATCAATGTCTCTTTGCAGCCTACAACGCCCTCCAACTCATCCACTACTCCACCAATCTTGGTGACATCAGCAAATTTACTGACCCACCCTTCAGCTCCCTCCTCCAAGTCATTGATAAAATTGATCCCTGTGGTACACCGCTGGTAACTGGTCTCCAGTCTGAAAATTTTCCATCCACTACCACCCTCTGTCTTCTATGTGATAGCCAGTTACTTATCCAATTGGCCAAATTTCTCTCTCTCCCACACCTCCTTACTTTCTTCATGAGCAGACCATGGGTTATCAAACGCCTTACTAAAATCCATATATACAACATCAATTGCTCTACCTTCATCTACACACTTAGTTACCTCCTCAAAGAATTCAATCAAATTTGTGAGGTAAGACTTACCCCTCACAAATCCACTTGTGAGAGGAGTGGTATTGGTAATGGATAATCAGAGCAAGTGGTTTGGGATAAAGAGAAGGGAGTGTTGCATGCTTTTCCCCAGGGGATCCTATTGGAGTTTTAGCCTTTCACCAAATTGTAACAGAGCAGTTGGTTTAACTGGTCTGTACTAGTGTTTATGTTGCACATGAGCCTCCACGCACCCTACTTTATTCCACCTCATCAGCGTAACTTTCTATTCATTTCTCCCTCACGTACCGATCTAGCATCTCTTCAAATATATCAATGCTATTCACTTAAACCAATCACTGTGGGAGCAAGTTTCACATTCTAACCACTCTCCATGCAAGGAAGATTCTTCCAAGTTCCCTATTGGATTTTATTAGTGACGACAAGAACAAAAGAATTTGAAGCGGGGGTTTGGCCCCTCAGGTCTGTTATCACATTAAGGGCCAAAGACAAGTAAATTGAATTGGCATACAAGTCAGGCATGATCTCACTGAATGAGGTTTACATGACCAACCCAGGCATACAGGTCAGGCATGATCTCACTGAATGAGGTTTACATGACCAACCCAGGCATACAGGTCAGGCATGATCTCACTGAATGAGGTTTACATGACCAACCCAGGCATACAGGTCAGGCATGATCTCACTGAATGAGGTTTACATGACCAACCCAGGCATACAGGTCAGGCATGATCTCACTGAATGAGGTTTACATGACCAACCCCTGCACCTTTTCTCCCAAGATCAGTTGCACGGGAGAATTAATTTCAGCTGAGCAAATTTTTTAAATGAGCATTTCTGAAGTGATAGGAAAGTGTTGTAACTAACATCCTCACAAAAGGATTGGAATACAAAATGGATTTGAAATCACTCCATCTTCCTAAGTAAGCAGGAGCCGATCTCCAAATGAGGAATGAGGAACAGTGACTACCCAATGAGGAAAAGCACAGCCAACATACAGGAGTTTTTGCTGACTTGGTTCACTGTTCATCACCAGGATCATCTGTTTTTGGTGACTGGATACATCAAATTCTGTTTTTATTTAATCATGCAGCATGATTTTTATTAATGATTTGGGGATCATTATTCCTTAGAATACAGGGCAGAAGGAGACCATTTGGCACCAACTCTTTCAAAGAACAATAAGGTTATTCCTACTTCTTGCCTTTCCTCAAATTCCTGCAAATTTTCATTCTTCAAACCAATTTTCTTTTGAAGGTATCATTGATTTGGAATCCAGTGCCCTATCAGGTACTGCATTCCACATCCTAACCATTCCCTGTGTAAAAAACTTCTTCCTCGTGTCACTTATGATTCTTACCCCACCCATTTTCACATAAAATTGGCAGAATACTGGCTTTGCTGACAAAGTAATTTTCTGCATTATCATGTCCCTTTATCCCACAGAATGTACCCACCTTTGCCTGTCAGGCTCTCCATCTTCCACTTCATCCGCACTGCAGGTTGCACTGGAATCATTGTCCGAATGAGACTCCATCTGTACTCCAGGCTGCGCCAGATTGAGCAGCTCTGTTCCCATTATTCCCTGCTGCCTGGTTTTCTCAAA
This sequence comes from Scyliorhinus canicula, assembly GCF_902713615.1. NCBI lineage: Eukaryota > Metazoa > Chordata > Chondrichthyes > Carcharhiniformes > Scyliorhinidae > Scyliorhinus > Scyliorhinus canicula. The sequence continues at coordinate 164,187,742 of NC_052157.1, forward strand.
CTCTTTGTCTTTGGCATCCACCTCCTCTTTAACCTGCAGATTTTCTTCTGGCTTCATATTCACATCCACAGGCTCAGTTTTGGTCTTCAGCAGAGGTTCAAACACAGGCTTTGCTTCAGCATCAACTCCCCTTTGCCCCTCCATTGACTCCTCAAAGCCCAAGTTTATCTCCTGCTTGACCTGCAGTTCAGGTGAGGGAGCAGTGGGTGCTGGTGAGACAGACTGTATAGTTGGAGCATCCTTACTGGCAGGATTCTCTTCTTCAGTTAACCGGTTAGCCTCCGTACTTTCCTTACTCGACTTCCCTGTCTCCATAGGCGATGGTGAAGGTGCACTCTCAGTATCTGAGCTGTTCTCAGCTCCTGGGAATAAAAAAATCACATTCATCCGTCACAATTAAAACCTCAAGTAAGAATTACAGAGGAACAAAAACTAAAGCAACAGTTGCTGCAAATCTGAAATAACAATGGTAATATACTTCAGTCTGGTGCTGAAAGACATGTTAACCTTTCATCAGACAAGGAGCTCCAAAAAGCATCAACTTGCTGATTGGGAAGAACATTGGAAAGTCAAAAGCCAATCGATAGAAAATACTGCTTAAACAGACTGAGACATGGAAATATATACACCATGAACACAAGTGACAAATTCAATTCTTTTCCAGGCATGTCGAGAAACTGGTCATCTGTTCCATTAAGGTATATATGTGGATATTGTGCTTGCACTTTCCAACTACTACAGGATGACCCTGAGATGAAGGTCGACCTTGTCCTGAAAGATTAGACAACAGGTTCACTGTTGGTTTTTGCAGTTGTGCAAAATCAACCACGTTTAAGCTCTAACATGTGTGTTTGATATTACATTTTGCTCCAATGGAAACAGTGGGTCAGTTGACAATCACCCTCCCTGCAGAATGGAAGCTCCCTCAACGGCCTCCTTTTAGTCAGGGCGGACCAATTGAACAGAGTGGCCCAATTGGAAAAAATGCAGGGAGGTAAATTAGGAGCGTTTAGACTACATGCAGCAGATTTGTAGATCAGTAAAATTACACAAATTCTGAAGATATTTGCACTTTGTGAAGTAACCCATCAATATTTTTACCACAACACCACCATTTGGCCACAGGAATCCCTTCAGAAACTGCTGATGTTCCATAGAGGAGATACTGATGGAGCCAAGTCGAAATCTTGGAGAAATATAACTGGACAGAGTATGTACCAACAGCAGGTAAATATAGTTCTGCCATGCAGATAGCATCGGGAATAAAGTATCATCTTACAGTATGGGCAGGCGAGGTATTTCCCTCAGTTCAGACACAGTGCTGGGCATTTCTGCATACTTTATCCCACCAGCAACGCTAACCCCCTGTCTGCTGCCCCATACAAAGCTTTGAACTTATCCAAGTAGGTATTATCACAACTCCAGCACATGGTGACATAGATTTCTCTATACCTTCACTGTCCTCTGGATTCTCCTCTTCATTGGACACTTCATTATCCTCATCTTCTTGTGCAGACACTGTTGAAGCAATGCTTTCACATTGTGATACTTCCCGATCTTCACGTGATCTCCGTGACATCTGTTGCTGAGGAGACAGAGAAGATGTGAAAAAACACCTGGGACCCTATAACTCTACATCGATGGTCTCACCCAAGCCAGGGACAAGGCAGAAACAAGAGTAACCCCTTGAGCCTGGTATGCACCTTCAATGACATCATGGCTGATTTGTAACCTCCCTGCCTTTGCTCCATACTCCTCAATACATTTTGTGAACAAACATCTAGCAACAGGATTTTTCAGCCGCATCCTCTAAATCCAATCTCTACTACCAAGGGGAACGAGGATAACAGATGAAAGGAAACACCTCCCACTGCATGCTTGCCTTCATCGGACAGGGTATTGAGTACAAGAGTCGGCAGGTCATGTTACAGTTGCATAGGACTTTGGTTAGGCCACATTTGGAATACTGCGTGCAGTTCTGGTCGCCACATTACCAGAAGGATGTGGATGCTTTAGAGAGGGTGCAGAGGAGGTTCACCAGGATGTTGCCTGGTATGGAGAGTGCTAGCTATGAAGAAAGGTTGAGTAGATTAGGATTGTTTTCGTTGGAAAGACGGAGGTTGAGGGGAGACCTGATTGAGGTCTACAAAATTATGAGAGGTATGTTGGGGGCCTCACGGTAGCATGGTGGTTAGCATCAATGCTTCACAGCTCCAGGGTCCCAGGTTCGATTCCCGGCTGGGTCACTGTCTGTGTGGAGTCTGCACGTCCTCCCCGTGTGTGCGTGGGTTTCCTCCGGGTGCTCCGGTTTCCTCCCACAGTCCAAAGATGTGCGGGTTAGGTGGATTGGCCATGCTAAATTGCCCGTAGTGTAAGGTTAATGGGGGAATTGTTGGGTTATGGGTATACGGGTTACGTGGGTTTAAGTAGGGTGATCATTGTTCGGCACAACATCGAGGGCCGAAGGGCCTGTTCTGTGCTGTACTGTTCTATGTTCTATGTATGGACAGGGTGGATAGCAACAAGCTTTTTCCAAGAGTGGGGGTGTCAATTACAAGAGGTCACGATTTCAAGGTGAGGGGGGGAAAGTTTAAGGGAGATGTGCGTGGGAAGTTTTTTACGCAGAGGGTGGTGGGTGCCTGGAATGCTTTGCCAGCGGAGGTGGTAGAGGCGGGCACGATAGCATCATTTAAGATGCATCTGGACAGACATAGAGAGAAGTAGACCTTGGAAAATAGGCAACATAGGTTTAGATAAAGGATCTGGATCGTCGCAGGCTGGGAGGGGCGAAGGGCCTGTTCCTGTGCTGTAATTTTCTTTGTTCTTTGTTCTTTTTGTTCTGCAAGTTCCCTCCAAGACACACACCACCTTGACTTCGAATGATATCGTCATTCCTTCACTGTGGTTTGGTCAAAATCCTGGAAGCCCCCGCCCCCTCTCCAAAAGCACATTGGCTGTATCTGCATCAGTTGGACTGCAGTGGCTCGACAAGGCAGCTCACCATCTTCTCAAGGGCAGTTATGGATGGGCAATAAACGCTGGCCTTGCCAAGGACACACTCATCTCTCGAACAAATACAATGTAAAAACAAATGAACAACTGCTATTTGCAGATGAGCGTTCCCAGCGCCGACTCATGAGCCCACAAAAGACACTGGCATCCCAAAAATCAAGAATGTCCCATATTATAGAGCAGTATCTTGCACTTTCTCAACTTTTTGCCTGTTCTTTAACAGGGTTCACTTTAAACAACTTGCACCTAGTGTCATGTGAAGTCCTTCCAGACATGACCAATCTCAGGTGTAAGAATGTAAGAGTCTGCACCAACCCTCCGAAAGAGCACACCACCAGGGCCCACTCCCCCGCCCTATCCCTGGAACCCTACCTAAGAGGCAATTTAGCATGGCCAATCCAGCTAACGTAGGTTTAACTCCACTTTCCTGCGGCTAAGAACTAAACAGAGTAACTAATAATAATCTTTATTTGTGTCACAAGTAGGCTTACAGGGTCCTAGGTTCGATTCCCGGCTTGGGTCACTGTCTGTGTGGAGTCTGCACGTTCTCCCTGTGTCTGTGTGGGTTTCCTCCGGGTGCTCCGGTTTCCTCCCACAAGTCCCGAAAGACGTGCTGTTGGGTGAATTGGACATTCTGAATTCTCCCTCTGTGTACCCGAACAGGCGCCGGAATGTGGCGACTAGGGGATTTTCACAGTAACTTCATTGCAGCCTACTTGTGACACTACTAAAGATTATTATAACAGTTATAAGGGCTGTAATTCTATGGGGAGTACAAAATGTGCTAAGTATAAAAAAGGAACATTCCTTTTGAAGCATCAGCTGCCATTAAAATGAGAATAATTTAGTTGACTGTATTTGTTTTAGTAATTTGTTACAGCAAAACTTTTAAAACATAAAATCTTGTTTCATTTTCTTTATTTTTAAAAATAAATTTCGAGTACCCAATTCATTTTTTCCAATTAAGGGACAATTTAGCGTGGCCATTCCACCTACTCTGCACATCTTTGGGTTGTGGGGGTGAAACCCACGCAGACACGGGGAGAATGTGCAAACTCCACATGGACAGTGACCCAGAGCCGGGATCGAACCTGGGACCTCGGCGCCGTGAGACTGCAGTGCTAACCACTGCGCCGCCGTGCTGCCCTGTTTCATTTTATTAACTATTAATTAGAAGTCAGATTTTTTTTTCAGTCTCTATGATTGCAAAATTACTCTGAACCCATGACCCCTAATTTTCGACTGCCCATGAGGACAGATATGCCTGTCGATGGAAAGGCTGACTCACCACTCTAAGTTTGTGTTGTTGCAGCAGCATGTCAAGGTTGTGCCGCCTCTTGTAGTTGAAGTAGAAATTCTTGCACTGTGCTTCGCTTTTGGTGCCCACCATCTTGGCAATAGCTGCCCAGTTCCGTCCATGTTCCACGAGTCCTAAGGTAAAGACACCAGGAGTAGAATTAATCCACAAGTCACATGTCATTACACCAAAAAGGGGATAATATTGCGGATATTATCTCTTTAAAACAATCAATTCAGTCTAATTCTCTCTTTGTAACCCTGCGAGTTTATTTCCCCCAACTGCCCACCCAATTTCCTTTTGAAATAATTCATCGTCTCTGTGCCCACCGCCCTCATGGACAGTGAGTTAAGGTCTTTAACCTTTGCTGTGTTACAAAGTTCTTGCTCACATCCCCCACCCCCCTACATCTCTTGCCAAAAAACATAAATTTGTGTCCCTTAGTCCTTATACCATCAGCTAATAGGAAAGTTTTTACTTGTCCACCTTAACTGAACAAATCTTAATCTTGTACATCTCTATTAAATCACTTGTGTCCTGGGGGGGTACTTGCTAGAGCGGTTGGGGAGGGAATCGAACCTGGGACCCTGGAGCTGTGAAGCATTGATGCTAACCACCATGCTACCGTGAGGCCCCATAATATTGTCGAGGAGAATGCTGAGACCCAGGCTATTAGAATAGATGGCTTTGAGGTGCGTAGGGAAGAAGTGTTGGCAATTCTGGACATGGTGAAAATAGATAAGTCCCCGGGGCCTGATGGGATTTATCCTAGGATTCTCTGGGAAGCCAGGGAAGAGATTACTGAGCCTTTGGCTTTGATTTTTAGGTCATCATTGGCTACAGGAATAGTGCCAGAGGACTGGAGGATAGCAAATGTGGTCCCTTTGTTCAAGAAGGGGAGTAGAGATAACCCCGGTAAATATAGGCCGGTGAGCCTAACGTCTGTGGTGGGTAAAGTCTTGGAGAGGATTATAAAAGATACGATTTAGCATGGTTTTGTGAAGGGTAGGTCATGCCTCACAAACCTTATCGAGTTCTTTGAGAAGGTGACTGAACAGGTGGACGAGGGTAGAGCAGTTGATGTGGTGTATATGGATTTCAGTAAAGCGTTTGATAAGGTTCCCCACGGTCGGCTATTGCAGAAAATACGGAGGCTGGGGATTGAGGGTGATTTAGAGATGTGGATCAGAAATTGGCTAGTTGAAAGAAGACAGAGAGTGGTGGTTGATGGGAAATGTTCAGAATGGAGTTCAGTTACGAGTGGCGTACCACAAGGATCTGTTCTGGGGCCTTTGCTGTTTGTCATTTTTATAAATGACCTAGAGGAGGGCGCAGAAGGATGGGTGAGTAAATTTGCAGACGACACTAAAGTTGGTGGAGTTGTAGACAGTGCGGAAGGATGTTGCAGGTTACAGAGGGACATAGATAAGTTGCAGAGCTGGGCTGAGAGGTGGCAAATGGAGTTTAATGTGGAGAAGTGTGAGGTGATTCACTTTGGAAAGAATAACAGGAATGCGGAATATTTGGCTAATGGTAAAATTCTTGGTAGTGTGGATGAGCAGAGGGATCTCGGTGTCCATGTACATAGATCCCTGAAAGTTGCCACCCAGGTTGATAGGGTTGTGAAGAAGGCCTATGGTGTGATGGCCTTTATTGGTAGAGGGATTGAGTTCCGGAGCCATGAGGTCATGTTGCAGTTGTACAAAACTCTAGTACGGCCGCATTTGGAGTATTGCGTACAGTTCTGGTCGCCTCATTATAGGAAGGACGTGGAAGCTTTGGAACGGGTGCAGAGGAGATTTACCAGGATATTGCCTGGTATGGAGGGAAAATCTTATGAGGAAAGGCTGATGGACTTGAGGTTGTTTTCGTTAGAGAGAAGAAGGTTAAGAGGTGACCTAATAGAGGCATACAAAATGATCAGAGGGTTAGATAGGGTGGACAGCGAGAGCCTTCTCCAGCGGATGGAGGTGGCTAGCACGAGGGGACATAGCCTTAAATTGAGGGGTAATAGATATAGGACAGAGGTCAGAGGTGGGTTTTTTACGCAAAGAGTGGTGAGGCCGTGGAATGCCCTACCTGCAACAGTAGTGAACTCGCCAACATTGAGGGCATTTAAAAGTTTATTGGATAAGCATATGGATGATAAGGGCATAGTGTAGGTTAGATGGCCTTTAGTTTTTTTCCATGTCGGTGCAACATCGAGGGCCGAAGGGCCTGTACTGCGCTGTATCGTTCTATGTTCTATGTTCTAATGTAGGCCCCTTACAGTGAGAAACGGGGGGAGGATTCATACCTGGGAACAAAGAAATGGCTGAGGTACTAAATTTGTACTTTGCTTCTGTCTTCACAAAGGAAGAACATGAATACTGTACTGGAAGTTCTGAGAAACACAAATTTTAGTGGTGAGCTGAAGGAGTTTAATAGTAGTAAAGAAATGGTTTGGGGGAAATAAATGAGATAGTATGCGGAAAAATCTCCAAACCCTGATAACCGTCATCCCAGAGTACTTAAGTGGCCCTGGAAATAGTAGATCCATTGTGGTCATTTTCCAAAATTCTTTGGACTCTGGAATGGTTCCCACAGATTGGAGGGTAGCGAATGTAACCCTGCTATTCAAAAAGGGAGGCAGAGAGAAAACAGGGAACTATAGACCAGTGAGCCTAAGGTTGGTAGTAGGGAAGTTGCTGGAGTTCATTGATAGCACAACATTTGGAAAGCAGTGGTATAATCAGACAAAGTGAGCATGGATTTATGAAAGGGAAATCATGCTCGAAAAATCTACTGGAATTCTTTGAAGAAGTAACCAGTACGAGTCACTGTCCGTGTGGAGTTTGCACATTCTCCCTGTGTTTGCGTGGGTTTCGTCCCCACAACCCAAAGATGTGCAGGTAGGTGGATTGGCCACGCTAAATTGCCCCTTAAGTGGAAAAAAATTAATTGGGTATTCTAAATTTAATAAAAAAACGAAAAAGAAAAGTAGCCAGTGCAGTTGACCAGCGAGAACCGGTGGATGTGGTTTATTTAGACTTTCAGAAGACTTCTGACAAGGTCTCACATAGCAGATTAATATGTGAAGTTAAAGTGCATGGGATTGCAGTAGTGTCTTGAGATGGATAGAAAGCTGGTTAGCAAACACAAAGCAAAAGATTGGAATAAATAGGTATTTTTCCGATGGGCAGGCAGTGACCAGAGGGGTACTGCAGTGATCTGTGCAAGGACCCAGGGTGGGACAGTGGTATGCACAACAGCATCACAGCACCATGGATCCGAGTTCAATTCCGGCCCTGGGAATTATGTGGAGTTGCACTTTCTCCCCGTGTTTGTGTGGGTTTCTTCCGGGCGCTCCGGTTTACTCCCACAGTCCAGAAATGTGCAAGTTAGGTAGATTTGCCACGCTAAATTACCCCTTAGTGTCCAAAGATGTGCAGGTTAGGTGAAGTTAGAGTGAAAGAGTGGGCCGAGGTAGGGTGCTCTTTCAGAGGGTTGGTGTAGATTCGATGGGCTGAATGGCCACCTTATGCACTGTAGGAGTTCTATGCCCCCAACTCCTCACATTATTTATGAATGACTTGGACAGGGAACTAAATATTATCTTCAAATTTGTCGATGATAGAAAGTTGAATTGGAGGATAAGCTGTGAGGAGGATGCAGAGATGCTTCAGTGTGATTTGGACAAGTTGAGTCAGTGCGCAAATGAATGGCAGATGCAGTACAATTTGGATAAATGTAAGATTATCCACTTGGTAGCAAAAACGAGAAGCAAGACTATTATCTCAATGGCCATAAATTAGGAGAGGTGAATGTGCAACTAGACCTGGGTGTCCTTGTGCACCAGTCACTGAAGGTAAGCATGCAGCTGCAGCAGGCGGTAAAGAAGGCAAATGGTATGTTGGCCTTCATTGCGAGAGGATTCGAGTACAGGAGCAGGGATGTCTTGCTGCAATTCTACAGGGTCTTGGTGAGGCCACATCTGGAATAGTGTGTGCAGTTTTGGTCTCCTTATCTGAGAAAGGATGTTCTTGCTATAGAGTGTGTGCAGAGAAAGTTTACCAGACTGATTCCTGGGATGGCAGCACTTGCGTTCGAGGACAGATTGAGTTGGTTAGGATTGTATTTGCTGGAGTTCAGAAGAATGAGAGGGGATTTCATAGAGACCAATAAAATCCCAACAGGGCTGGACAGGGTAGATGCAGGAAGGATGTTCCCGATGGTGGTGGTGTCCAGAACCAGGGGTCACAGTCTGAGGATATGGGGTAGACTATTTAGAACTGAGTTGAGGAGAAACTCCTTCACCCAGAGAGTGGTGGGTCTGTGGAATTCGTTACCACAGGAAGTAGTCGAGTCCAAAACATTGTACAGTTTCAAGAAGCAGTTAGATATAGCACTTAGAGTGACAGGGATCAAAGGATATGGGGAAATGCAGGATTAGGCTATTGAGTTGGGTGATCAGCCATTATCATATTAAATGGTAGAGCCTCCTATTTTTTCTATGTTTCCAGCATGTCTCTTCCCTTTTGAAGTTCTAAACTGTCCTCCTCACAGTTTACCATGCTTCAGAGTTTTTGAAATTGTCCTCTGCACACCAAGATCCAGGTCATCAATGTATATCAGGGTTCTCAATACCGGCCCCTGAATAACAGCACCACAAAGCTTCCTCCAGCCCGAAATATATCCATTGACTAACTCCCTGCATCCTACTATTCCGCCAACATTGTATCCACTTTGCTGCTGTCCCTTTTATTCCACCTTTCCCACAAGTCTGTTGTGTGGCACGGTAACGAATGCTTTCTGAAAATCTATGTACACATCACCAGCATTAGCCTCATCAACCCTTTCTCTATCTCCTCAAAAAACTCCAGCACGTTAGTGAAACACGATTTTTAAAAATTGATTTATGGGATGTGGGTGCTGATCATGTTAATTGTCCATCCCTAATTGCCCTTGAGAAGGTGGTGGTGAGCTGCCTTCCTGAACTGTTACAGTCCCTGATGTGTAGGTATATACACAGTGCTGTTAGGGAGGGAATTCCAGGATTTTGACCCAATGATGGTGAAAGAATGGTGATATATTTCCAAGTCAGAATGTTGAGTGACTTGGAAACTCCCAGGTGTTGATGCCCCAGGCATCTGTTGCTCTTGCCCTTCCAGGTGATAGTGGTCTTGGGTTTGGAAGATGCTACTTAACAAACTTTACTGAGTTCCTGCAGTGCACCCTGTAGATGGTACACACGGCTGCCACAGTCTATCGGTGGTGGAGGGAATGAATGTTTGTGCAATGGCTAGTAATCAAGAGAGCTGCTTTGTCCTGGATGGTGTCGAGCTCCTCGAGTATTGGTGGGAACCGCACTCATTCAGGCAAGTGGAGAGTATTGCATTACACTCCTGACTTGTGCCTTCTGGATTGTGGACAGAATTTGGGGAGTCAGAAAGTGAGTTCCTGCAGCACAATCCCTACCCTTTGGCCTGTTCTGATAGCCACATTATTTATGCGGCTAGTCCAATTCAGTTTTTGGTAAATGGTAACCCCCCAGATGTTGTTGGTGGGGGATTCAGTGATGGTGAATGTCAGGGGGTAATGCTTAGGTATTCTCTTGTTCGAGGTAGTCATTGCCTGGCACTTGTGTGGTGCAAATGTTTCTTGCCACTTGTCAGCTGAAGCCTGGACGTTGTCCAGGTCTTGTTGCATTTGGATATGGACTAAAGCATAGAGTTTTACAGAACGCAAACAGTCCCTTCGGCCCATCAAGCACCTATTTATACTAATCCTATTTTCCAGCACTTGGCCCATGGCCTTGTGACCTATGGCAGTTCGGGTGCTCATCTAAATACTTTTAAATGTTGTGAGGGTTCCCGCCTCCACCACCCTTCAGGCAGCGTTCCAGACTCCCACCACCCTCCGGGTGAAAACGTTTTTCCTCAAATCTCCTTCCCATTACTTTAAATCTATGCCTCCAGTTATTCACCTCTCCACTGAGGGGAAAAGTATCTTCCTATTCACTCTACATCCCTCATAATTTTTATTTACCACACCACCAATTTTTGTGTCATCTGCAAACTGACTTAACATCCTACATTCACATCCAGATTATTAATATAATTACAAACAAGGGACCCAGCACCGATCCCTGCGGAACACCACTGGACACAGGCCTCCAGTCACAAAAACAACCTACAACATCACCATCTGCCACCTACCACAAAGCCAGTTTTGGATCCAGTTTCCCAAATTGCCCTGGATCCCATGGGATCTTAACCTTCTTCGTCAGCCTCCCAGGTGGGACCCTGTCGAAAGCCTTACTAAAGTCCATGTAGACCACATCAACTGCACTACCCTCACTGACATACCTAGTCACCTCCTCAAAAAATTCAACCACATTTGTAAGACATGATTTCCCTTTAACAAAACAATGCTGACTATCCTTAATTAACCTTTGTCTCCCCAAGTGGAAATTCTGTCGCTCAGAATTTGTTCAGTAGTTTCCCTACCACTGAAGTTAGACTCACTGGTCTGTAATTTCCTGATTCTTCCCTACTTCCCTTCTTGACTAATGGCCCCACATTAGCTTTCCTCCAGTCCTCTGAATAATGGCCCCACATTAGCTTTCCTCCAGTCCTCTGAATAATGGCCCCACATTAGCTTTCCTCCAGTCCTCTGAATAATGGCCCCACATTAGCTTTCCTCCAGTCCTCTGAATAATGGCCCCACATTAGCTTTCCTCCAGTGCTCTGAATAATGACCCCACATTAGCTTTCCTCCACGCTCTGAATAATGGCCCCACATTAGCTTTCCTCCACGCTCTGAATAATGGCCCCACATTAGCTTTCCTCCACGCTCTGAATAATGGCCCCACATTAGCTTTCCTCCACGCTCTGAATAATGGCCCCACATTAGCTTTCCTCCAGTCCTCTGAATAATGGCCCCACATTAGCTTTCCTCCAGTCCTCTGAATAATGGCCCCACATTAGCTTTCCTCCAGTCCTCTGGCACCTCTGTAGCCAGAGATAAGAAAAGTTTTCTCAGAGCTGTTGCAATCTTCTCTCTTGCTTCCCACAGAAACCTGGGATACACCTCATCAGGTCCACTTTTAGGCCGTTAAAATTGGCAATATCTCTTCACTCTCAATGTTAAGTCATTCAAGTAAATCACAAAGCGCTTCCCTGATTTCCATACCCACATCATCCGTCTCAGTAGTGAACACAGATGCAAAGTACGCATTTAAAACCTTACAAATATCTTCCGGTTCCACACACAAATTGCCATGTTGGTACCTGATGGGCCCCACTCTTACCCTGGACAACCTCCTGCCCATAATATACTTAGAAAACACCTTTGGATTTTCCATTATTTTACCTGCCAATGTTTTTTCATGCCCTCTCTTAGCTCTCCTAATTTCTTTAAGTAATTAATTTTCTCTAGTCCTCTCAACCGTCCGCTGTTTTGAGCCCTAGGTATCTGCCATAAGCCTCCCTTTTTGTCCTCATCCAACCCTGGATATCCTGAGATGTCCAGGATTCCCTGGATTTATTACTCCCATCCTTCAATATCACGGGAACATGTCGGCCCTTTAGTCTCTCTATTTTGTTTTTGAATGAATTCCACTGGTCTGATGTAGATTTTCTTACAAGTATGTGTTCCCAGTTGGCTCTCCCTTAGTTCAGAAACTTAACTTTCGGCCTATCTTTGTCCTTTTCTATAATTAACTTAAATTCGACTGAATTATGATCACTATTTCCAAAGTGCTCCCCCACTGAAACTTCAATATCTGTTTCAGTATCTGAGTCGTGAATGATACTAACATAATGCGGTCATCAATGAACATCCCCACTTCTGACCTTATGATGGAAGGAAGGTCATTGATGAAGCAGCTGAAGATGGTTGGGACTGAGGCACTCCCCTGAGGAACTCCTGCAGTGATGTCCTGGAGCTAAGGTGATCGACCTCCACAACCACCACAACTATCTTGCTCTGTGCCAGTTATGACTCCAACCAGCGGAGAGTTTTCCCCCTAATTCCCATTGATTCCAGTTTAGCTAGGGCTCCTCGAGGTCATACTCGGTCAAAACACTTGGCCGGGTTGGATTTGACCTGTTTCTTGTGTACAGGACACACCTGGGTAATTTTCCACATTTCCGGGTAGATGCCAGTGTTGTAGCTGTACTGGAACAGCTTGGCTAGGGGTGCGGCAAGTTATGAAAATCCAGGTTGGCTCTTCCTAATCAACCCACATTTTTCCATGTGACTCCTAATTCTATCCCAAATTAGTTTCTAGAAGCTTGCCCACCACTAAAGTTAAAACTTTTTAAATTAATTTACGGAATGTTCGCTTCGTTGGTTAGGCCAGCATTTATTGCCCATCCCTAGTTGCCATTCAGAAGGCGGTGGTGAATTGTCTGAACTGCTGTAGGTAAACCCACAGATGCTGCCAGACCTGCATTTTTGAGGGGTTTTTTTCAGAATCTAGTATTTTCCTTATATTTAAAGAGCCAGCACATTCATCCCACATAGACTAATGCTGATGTTTCCCTCCTCCACTACCCAAACCATTATCACAGATATCTTATGACGTATTTAACACACCGTTGATTACTGGATTCTATAAATTCCACTCACTTTAGCGCAGTAATAACGGAGCCCACTCTCTGAGAACAATGTTTCAATCTGTACCATCGCTCTGCACAACCCGCAGCTAATCTAACAATAAACAGTTTATCATATCGACTGATATCAAGGACTGGAAGCTAAAGCAGTTTCTGAATACTATCCAACTTCCCTCCACTTCCTTCTGACCATTTCTATCTCCCATCCTTATTCCTCACTGGTATGCACCACTTTCTGACATTCCACTTCATGCAGAGTAGACTTACCAGGATGTTGCCTGGGCTGGAGAGAGTTATTTATGAAGAGAGATTGGATAGACTGGGGTTGGTTTTCTTGGAGCAGAGGAGACTGAGGGGGGACAGGATTGAGATGTAGAAAGAAACTTTTCCCCTTGGTTGGGGGGGGGGGGGGGGGGGGGGGGGGGATCAATGACCAGGGAGCATAGATTTAGGGTAAGGGGCAGGAGGTTTCGAGGGGATGTGAGGAAATACCTGTTCACCCAGAGGGTGGTGGGAATCTGGAACTAATTGAAAGTGTGGTGGAGGCAGAAACCTCCTCTCTGTGTCTGCGTGGATTTTCTCCTGGTGCTCCGGTTTCCTCCCGTAGTCCAAAGATGTGCAGGTTAAATGGGGCTGTGGGGATAGGGCAGGGCAGTGGAGCTGGGTGGGATGCTCTTTCAGAGGGACGGCGCACACTGAATGGGCCAAATGGCCTCCTTCTGCACTGCAGGGATTCTATAATTCAAAGTACTCAGCTACAAGGCTATGGGTGAAGTGCTGGGAAAGTGGGATTAGACTAGGCAGCTAATTGTTTTTGACTGGTGAAGATGCAATTAGCCATACTGTGCTGTACAACTCTGTGCCTGTGGGCCTCTGGGCCCCTGCGCCCGTGGAGCCCTGCGCCCGTGGAGCCCTGCGCCCGTGGAGCCCTGCGCCCGTGGAGCCCTGCGCCCGTGGAGCCCTGCGCCCGTGGAGCCCTGCGCCCGTGGAGCCCTGCGCCCGTGGACCCCTGCGCCCGTGGACCCCTGCGCCCGTGGACCCCTGCGCCCGTGGACCCCTGCGCCCGTGGACCCCTGCGCCCGTGGACCCCTGCGCCCGTGGACCCCTGCGCCCGTGGACCCCTGCGCCCGTGGACCCCTGCGCCCGTGGACCCCTGCGCCCGTGGACCCCTGCGCCCGTGGACCCCTGCGCCCGTGGACCCCTGCGCCCGTGGACCCCTGCGCCCGTGGACCCCTGCGCCCGTGGACCTCTGCGCCCGTGGAGCCCTGCGCCCGTGGAGCCCTGTGCCCGTGGAGCCCTGTGCCCGTGGAGCCCTGTGCCCGTGGACCCCTGTGCCCGTGGACCCCTGTGCCCGTGGACCCCTGTGCCCGTGGACCCCTGTGCCCGTGGACCCCTGTGCCCGTGGACCCCTGTGCCCGTGGACCCCTGTGCCCGTGGACCCCTGTGCCTGTGGACCCCTGTGCCTGTGGACCCCTGTGCCTGTGGACCCCTGTGCCTGTGGAGCCCTGTGCCTGTGGACCCCTGTGCCTGTGGACCCCTGTGCCTGTGGATCTCTGTGGACCCCTGTGCCTGTGGACCCCTGTGCCTGTGGAGCCCTGTGCCTGTGGACCCCTGTGCCTGTGGACCCCTGTGCCTGTGGATCTCTGTGGACCCCTGTGCCTGTGGACCCCTGTGCCTGTGGACCCCTGTGCCTGTGGATCTCTGTGGACCCCTGTGCCTGTGGACCCCTGTGCCTGTGGACCCCTGTGCCTGTGGACCCCTGTGCCTGTGGACCCCTGTGCCTGTGGACCCCTGTGCCTGTGGACCCCTGTGCCTGTGGACCTCTGAGCTATACGTGAGTTGGGCAGAAAGGTTTGTTTCTGTAAGTTCAATGCATTCAAATGGAAGCTGCAAAGCTTTCAAATTAGTATGTGACATTTATAAAATAAGTAATTTGCATTTACAGATTTATCAAAGCAGTTTGTTAATCAAGAGTCTTGAAGAGGGAAGTTCTCAAAAGGAAAGGCAGTGCAGCTACACTAATAAAATAAGACACCGGTGTTGTGGTCCCAAGTTCGAATCCCGGCTCTGGGTCTCTGTCCGTGTGGAGTTTGCACATTCTCCCCGTGTTTACGTGGGTTTTGCCCCAACAACCCAAAAGATGTGCCCGGTAGGTGGATTGGCCATGTTAAATTGCCCCTTAATTGGAAAAAAAATGAATTGGGTAGTCTAAATTTATTTTTAAAAAATAAAATAAGATACAACTAAATACTGCCAGAGTTTGAAATCAATCATTTTTTTTTTAACGTACTAACCTTTTTTGGCCACTTCCATTTCTTCCTCTGTCCAACGGGAAGTCTCCACAGGCTCCACAGCTGAAAAGTACAAGCAACAATCTGTTCAGAGTGGAGAACCCTCAGCCACCAACACTTTCTGCAATTGATCCATCTATTTACATCAACCATGTTTACAGCCTTCGGCAAAGAAACACCTGTCAACTTCAAACTTGGACAAATCTCATTTCTTGTTGTCCAGATAAAGTGAAATACAATCTTGGGATTAAACACACACTTGTCAATTGAGCACCCAAGACAGATTCCAGTTCAGACAGCACCTAACTGTACTGTCAGGGCAATAAGTCAAAGTCACCATGCTGCGAAGCCCTGTTGACCTATTCCCTCTCAATACAATACAATACCTCACTCATGTTTAAGTCCAGCTGAAATTCAGAAAAAAAAGAAACGCGTGCATATATATTGCATTGAGCCAAGTGCTTTTGAAGTGTGGTCAGAGTTGTGGTGTAGAAAATGCCGATATGATGTGATAATGAGCAGGGCAGCTGTTGATTGTGATGTTGATTGAGGAATAAATATTGGCGACGACACAAGGGACAGCTCTCTTGCTCTTCTTCGAAATAATGCCATGGGTTCTTTTACATCCAGCCTGACAGACAGACAGGGCCTCAGCCCAACATCTCATCTGAAAAATGGTAGCACTGCAGACCTCCCTCATCACTACACTGAGCATCAGCTCTGATTTTTGCAATTAAGCTCTGGATTAGGACATGAACACTGAAGCTTGTGACTCAGAGGTGCGAGAACGGGAAGGATTTTATATCTTGGTGCATTGACATACAGGAGCAATACCTCATTATACAAACGGAGTTTGCTGATGTTTGTTATTTTTTTCTCACGTCTATAAGGAAAACGGGTCCGAGAGGTATGGGGGGGAAGTAGGATCATTGATTGATTGATTTGATTTATTGTCACATGTACCGAATTACAGTGAAAAGTATTTTTCTGCGGCCAAGGGAACGTACACAGTACGGACATAGTAGACAGAAGAATAATCAATGGAGAACATTGACAAATGGTACATCAACAGTGATTGGTGATCAGGGTATTGATCTTGATGATCAGCCATGGTCATAATGAACAGCGGAGCAGGCTTGAAGGGCCGAATGGCCTCATCCTGCTTCCATTTTCCATGTTTCTATGAGTTTATATGCCAGCCAGCATACTGGGTTACGACAAAAACAGACAGCAGGTTACAGGAAAATAAAGAATAAAACGGCAGATCGAGATGGATGTTTAATTCACAATGGCAGATTTGGTTTGCTGTGTACATGAAATTTCGGGAGGCAGTTCGAACAACATCAAGCCCTTGGAATGAGTACAATAGCAACAGTAAGCAGACAGAGAATGCAACAAAAATGCATGTGCCAAGAGAAAGGAAGAGGTGGTTAGAGAAAGTAAATGCACATTAAAGATAGCAACAGAAAGTCAGAGAGAAAGGGGAAAAATAATCAAAGAAAGGATGTGACCCGGTGAGGAGGACAAAAAGATCTGGTGGCAACATCGTTACTCAGCCAAGTTGCACAGTGGAACACACAGATCTTTGCAGCAACATTGCACAATTATGTTGAGAGGGAGGGAACAGAGGGAGGAAGGGAGGGAGAAAGTGAGCTGAGGATGATGAGGGGCGATAGGATAGGGGAAGAGAGAGGTTATAAACGGAGATTTAAAAGAGAGAGAGGAGGTAGTAAGTTACAGAGATGACATAAAGAGGCTAAAAAGGGACATAGATATGTGAAATGAGTTGGTAAATATCTGGCAAATGAAGCATGTGGGAAAATGGGTAATTGTCCATTCTGGCAGGAAGAATAAAAAAACTATTATTATTCAAATGGTGAGAGATTGCAGAACTCTGAGATACAGAGGGATCTGGATGTCCTAGTGCATGAATCACATAGGGCTAGAATGCAGATGTAGCGAGCAACCAAGAAAGCTAATAGAATGTTCTCATTTATTGCAAGAGAAATTGAATACAAAAGTAGAGATTTTGCTTCAGCTATACAGGGTATTGGTGAGGCCACATCTGGAGTATAGTGTACAGTATTGGTGTCCTTACTTTCGGAAGGGTGTAAATACAGTGGAAGCAGTTCAGAGAAGGTTTACTAGACTAATATCTAGAATAGGCGGGTTGTCTTATGAGGAAAGGTTGGACAGGCTAGGGTTGTATCTACTGGAGTTTAGAAGAATAAGAAGGGATTTAATCGAAGCAAATAAGATCCTGAGGGGTTTTGACAGGGTGGATGTGGAGGGGATGTTTCCCCTTCTGGGAGAATCTAGAACTAGGGGTCATGGGTTAAGAATATGGGGTTACCGATTTAAGACAAAGGTGAGGAGGAATGTTTTTTCTCAGGGGGCCGTGATTCTCTGGAACTCTTCCTTAAAGGCAGTGGAAGCAGAATCTTTGAATATTTTTAAGGCAGAGCTAGATAGATTCTGGATTAACACGGGGATGGAAAATTATTGGGAATAGGCGGGAACATGGATCAGTCATGATCCTACTGAATGGTTCAGGCTGGAGCAGCCTATTCCTGCTCCTAATTTGTAAGTTTGTTTGTATGTATGGATGAAACAGGAATTGGAGAATGAGGATGTGGAGTGGAGGGGGAAGAGGGAGCAGAAGGTATGGGGAGAGCGCAGAGAAATAATAAAGAGAAAACAGGAAGCTTGGAGAAAGGAACACATTGCAAAAACACCGGATGATAAGGATCTCTAAACTATGCACGATCAAGCAAGGTTCATAACTGAAACTTCCAACGATAATCACAGGCATTTCACATTTTCCCAATGGAAAGGACGTGTCCTACTAAAAATTCAAACACATGAAACCACACAGAAACAGAGTTCCCAAGGCAGCGTTGACATCTCAACTGCTAAGAATCCTCTGTTCCACAGGCAGTGGATTCAAGGAACACACAGCCAGTAAAGGGCATTTGATCCCAGTCCAACGAGAGCTCTCATCTGATTTTCGATTTGGGTACCTGACTTCCAGCACACCTGGTGGATCCCCTACTTTCAGTAACATTGAGTCCCTTCCCATCCCTCTCCCTTCTAGGGAAAAATAAATTGCTGTTTATAACCATGAATCTTGCTTCGAAACAGCTGCTGACAGTTCCTTTCAAAGATGCAAGTTGTCCCCTTAACTACCTTCTCTAAGAATCAAACTGCCCCGCGTTGCTCTTTTAATTCTATAATTTGAAACTGGAATTATATTTGCATCCTCAATTATATCTAATAAAATGACAGAGCTCTGGAAAATATCAGACAAGACATCATTAATGTCTCTTTAAATTCCTGGATTATCCCAGGATACATATCTGGAGAGTCCAAGTTTTTCACCATTGTGGGGCATTTAGGTTAGCCGCATGCTGCCTTGTGGGCCACACAAGTTTAAATCCATGCTCCCACTAATCTGACTGTCTCTCAAGCTGCAAATCTTACTGGACAAACCAGCGTGCAAAAAATGCAAGTAAAAATAGAATGTGGACTCAGTGGGTGGTTTGGCAGGAATCGCAGGACACATGGTCATCCTTAAAATGTCCTGTTTGGCCCGTCTGCAAAAGCCCATGTAGCTATTTAATCCTTCCAATTTCTGCATAATACACGGTTAACATCTGTCAGCATTTAGTCCCATTTAAACCCCTCTTTATGAAAACTGATGTGAAGAATCTATTCAGCATTGCTGCCATATCCCGGTTATCTTTAATTGATTTACTGGATTTATCCTTTAATGGCCCCATCTGTTCTTTGATCTTCATTAAACTATTAATATCTGTAATTTTTGTGTCTCTGTCAAACTTGCAGGAGTGGTGGAGAGGGTGGACGACAGGGAATGGATAGGCTAGCAGAATGAGAAACTAAGTGGCAGATGGAATTCAATACAGAGAAGTGGGAGCTGATGTATTTGGCAGCAGGAAGGGAGAGGTAGAAGCAATAGTTACTTAATAACACAACGCTCCAGAGTGTGCAGGGACAGTGGGGCCTTGGGGTGCATGTGTATCAATCTTTGAAGATGACAGGCCATATCGAGAGTGGTTAGAAAGTAGCTGGGATCCTGAGCTTCAAAAATAGAGCTACTGAGTACAAAATTAGGGAATACTGGCCATGTTCCCAAAAACTGGCAGCCCACATCAAATAGCACACTGCTTCTGCTGTGCAGACACTGTCCTAAACACTGCAAAACCCAACATTGAAAAAGCCACACACATTCAGCATGTTCCTTGAATATCCAATTGGAGTGCTCTGACTGGATGGCCAATCAGGGCAATGAACGGTGAACCAATCAGGGTAGCAAAATGCTCACCAATGCCAAACTAGACTGGAAAAGAAAATCACACCGAGGAATTGCGTTGTTTTTGAATTAAACAAAGGCCCAGGGAACAATGGATTTCTGGAGCATTCTCCATAGCAATGTCTCGATCAATCAGAATTGGCCTGCCAGCCAATCAGCACCTTTTCCTCTTGCGTCTGCTCCAATGAGTGAAAGATCAAACGTTTTGATCAGCATGTCTCTTTTTTCAACCAAACAAAAGCAACAAAGTTATGCTGAACCTTTATAAAGCTCTCATTCAGCTCCAACTATAGAGTGCCCTCTCAGTTATCGACACCACATTAAGAAAAACAAGAGGATCCAGAATAATCCCACGGATGAGGTTTTAGTTACAACATTAGGGTGGAAAAGCTGGAGTTGTTCCTCTTGGAGAAAAGAAGACTGAGGGGAGGTTTGATAGAGGTGTACAAGATTATCCCAGGTTTGAATAAGGTACACAAGAAAAACTCTTCCCATTGGCTGATGGAACAAGGATGAGGGGACAAAGATTTGGGATTGTGGGTGAGCGATGCAGGGGGAATGTGAAGAACAACTTTTTTATGCAGCGAGTGATAATCATCTGGAACCTCAAGCTCACAAGGTGATGGAAGTGGAAATAATCAATGATTTCAAAAGGAAATTGAATGGGAACTTGAAGGAATTAATTTGCAGGGCCAATTGTGCTCAGTGGGAAACCAGCCTGGACTAAATGGGCAGAACGGTCTCCTTTATGTGCAGCAATTGACTCTACGGCTCAGGAAAAACCAGAGGCCATTCAGTCCTTGACCTTGTTCCATCGTCACCCACCTTCTCTTAGATAAAATTATAACTGATCTGTAGCTCAACTGTCCGTCCATATCCCATGATTTCCCTGAGCATCAAAAATCTATCAGTCTTAATCTTAAAAATTTCAATCGCCCGAGCATTTATAGCTTTGTCAGGAGATTCCTGCCCTCATAATCCAACCTTTTAAACCCGTTACCAGTCTGATGAATCCAAGTTGTTCTCCTTCCAAAAATCAACACACCTTTCATGAGGTGTGGTGCCTCAAACTGAATGCGGTCATGAAGACAAAGGGCCTGACCACAGGTCTGGACAACAGAAATTTCTTCAGTTTGCAATTTCAGCCCTCTCAAAAGCCAATATTCCTTTAGCCTTTATCATTTTTTTTAACCCATCCACAATTTCTTAGTGATTTTTGTACCTGAACATTTAAATCCCTTGCTTATCCCACAGCTTCTAATCTTTCACCATCATGAAACCATTCAGAATTGGCACTCACAAATCTTTAAGTAGATAATTGAACTCCATCGACTAGTCCGCTCAAGTATTATGTCGAATCCCATCACCCTTCGATTCACGTAACTTCTGGCACCTCCAGATAGTGCCTTCTGAAACGTTGATGCACAACATTTATCCACGTTCCCTGACTAGATGTGACAAATGGTGTTTTGTTGGGGCCTCAACTTTTCACCATATCTACTAATGACTTAGATAAACTACTAAAGTTCTGAGGAAGTCATATTCGACTCAAAATGTTAACGCTATTTCTCTCTTCAGATATGCTGCCACACTTGCTGAATATTTCCCGCTCTTTATATTTTTATTTCGGATATGCAGCATTTGCAATATTTTGCTTTTATTTTACTATTCCTGCCAGCCTCACATGCTGAGTGAACAAACTATCCATGAGTGCCCCATCATGTAGATTTATCATCCGATCGTGACATGTGAAAAATCTAATTTGCCGTTTCTACATGGATACAACACTGCATAAAGTCCACATCGGCTGGCTCCAGCTCAGCATCACATTCAATTACATTTATGGTCATGAAATTCTTTGGACAATTTCTAAAAAATCAGTGCCATACTGCAGCTTGAAAAAATATCAAAATACAGAGGAAAAATCGCATAATTTACTTTAATTTTACAAATTAAATCCAGATTTCTGATGTAGAATCTAACATGGGGTTCAACAGCGCAGCCCCAATTACCCACCAGTCACACTCCAACCACAAAGCCTGACTATTCACATCTAGCTGTTCCATACAACACCAACTTTCAAACTAGGTTTATGAGTTCATTATGTTTCTATCCAGCTGGGTCCAAGCATGCAATGAATACTACATCAAGAGCTGTGTATTCTACACCTTAATTGATTACTACATGAATTGTGTTGCAGCACACTTGGGGTGTTTGGGCTGTGTCTAAGTGGCCTATTTAGGTATGCGTCCCAGCATCTCAGAAGTCATGTTAAACACACATGCCCAAAAATCCACGTGCACAGATCTTAGTGTTGCGATTTGGGATTGATCCACCGATGGGGCAACAGTACCATAAACAGTCTTTTCCAGAGCTCCAGGTCTTAAAGTTAAGAGGCTACTCAGTGCATCAGGAATATGAATAGGACTGAGTCAGCCACAATCTAGATATCCTGCTACAAGAAAATAGTATTTTTCCAGTCATAGCAATAATTCCCTGATAGCTGCTGACACTGAGCTGATGAGAGCTGCTGGAAATCAGTCAATATTTCATACAAAGGTAGGGCATTCAATTCCACCAAACTGTCTGATTGCTGATACATTCATCTCAGATTAAGTTCTGACCTGTTGCGGATCTCTGCCTGGCCGATTTACACTTTTAGAAAAAGTGGAGAACATTCTGCTGTAAAAATATCCTTTCTGCAGAAGAGTTAAATACACAGGAAGCAAAGTCAGAATAAATGCCAGCAAAAAGATACTCTCAGTGCGGCAGGCTGGCTACATCGAGGCAGAGGAAGAGAAAGAATGATCGACACAACCTATCCTAGGATAGTGTTGCATCACAACATCTATCTCAGAGTCCGGAATCACTGACTTTTACAAACTCCAGTGGTGACCAGTAACAGACTCACCATATTCTGTTAGATGGTATGTCAGTCAGCAACTGTATCCAGCAGTTACGTGATGTGCAGGGGGAAGGGAGCGAGGTTTGCTGGGAATCTTTGGTAGCAGTTTAGTTCAGAGCCCAAAGGGAAACAACGCACAGACTGAGCAACGGAGGGAAAAGTTCCAAGAAATATGAGTCAACAGCAGCTGCTGTGAAAGTGAAGGAATGGCAAAGCACCGGGGCTGGAATATACCAGGAATGCTGAACAACTGCTTCCATCCAGTAACCCCATTTTTAAAGTCGGAGAGGATTTGGAATGAATCAGGATGTCTCATTAACCCTTTACACTCAGCCCCAGATTGTGATTCATGTTAAATTAGCTTAATAACATGCCCACAACTATGAAACCTGAATTCTTTATAAATCGATTGAAACACTTACTCCCTTACAACTGACATTTATACTGTATTAGATTGTGATACTCTATCATCTGAAGGAGAATTTGTACCTTGACAGAAGCAGAAATATATAAAACTAAGACGAAAGCAACTCGCCCCAAAGCCAGAAATGAATTTCCAGCCAACAATCCCAAAATCCACAGTACGGCAGTTATTGATTGGATATATTAATAGATGATTGATGGGATATTTAAATCAGTCAGTGGTGGATTTTTTTTTGGTTCCAAGATGGCGCCAGAGCTAGGCGACTGCTTCCAAGCTGTGCCCAGCATATCCTCTAGTTCTATTGTTTACTCTCGTTCTACATTATATTCTGCAGTCTCTCCTTCCTTCTCTATGTACGGTATGCATTGTCTGTACAGCATGCAAGAAACAATACTTTTCACTGCATATTAATACATGTGAGAATAATAAATCAAATCAAATATTTAAATTACATTTAAAAGATTCGACCTCCTGACAACTCGCATGACACGGACAGCATGGTGGCACAGTGGTTAGCACCGCTGTCTCACAGCGCCAAAGACTCGGCCAGCATGGTGGCACAGTGGTTAACACTGCTGCCTCACTGCACCAGGGACCCGGACGGCACAGTGGGTAGCACTGCGGTCTCACAGCGCAGGGACGTGGGCAGCACGGTGGCATCTTGGTTAGCACTGCTGCCTCACTGCACCAAGGAAATGGACGGCACCGTGGCATAGTGGTTAGCACTGTTGCCTCACAGTGCCAGGGTCCCAGGTTCAATTCTGGCCTCGGGTGACTGTCTGTGTGGTGTTTGCACAGTCTCCCCCGTGTCTGCGTGGGTTTCCTCTGGGTGCTCCGATTTCTTCCCACAGTCCAAAGATGTGCAAATTTGGCAGATTGACAATGATAAATTGCCCTTAGTGTCCAATGATGTACAGGTTAGGGGGTTATGGAGATAGGATGGGGGAGTGAGCCTAGGGGGTGCTCTTTCAGAGGATCAGTGCAGAGTCGATGGGCTGATTGGCCTCCTTCTGCACTGTATGAATTTTATATTAAAGGCCATGGGGATTAGGTGGGAAGTTTTGGTCACTGTATTCAGCACGGTAGCATTGCGGTTAGCACAATAGCTTCACAGCTCCAGGGTCCCAGGTTCGATTCCGGCTTGGGTCACTGTCTGTATGGAGTCTGCACATCCTCCCCGTGTGTGCTCCGGTTTCCTCCCACAGTCCAAAGATGTGCAGGTTAGGTGGATTGGCCATGATAAATTACCCTTAGTGTGTCCAAAATTGCCCTTAGTGTTGGGTGGGGTTACTGGGTTATGGGGATAGGGTGGAGGTGTTAACCTTGGGTAGGGTGCTCTTTCCAGGAGCCGGTGCAGACTCGATGGGCCGAATGGCCTCCTTCTGCACTGTAAATTCTATGATTAAATCCCGGCTCATAGGTAACTAAAACACAATTAATACCATGAAGCAGGGATCAACAAATTTAAGAAGAGTTAAAACTCCATTTACACTGTGTAGGAAACAATAACTCAAAGAACAAAGAAAAGTACAGCACAGGAACAGGCCCTTCGCCCCTCCAAGCCCGTGCCGCCCGACTAAACTACAATCTTCTATACTTCCTGGGTCCGTATCTCTCTATTCCCATCCTATTCATGTATTTGTCAAGATGCACCTTAAACGTCACTATCGATAAAATATTAAAGCATGCCACTGTTCAGAGAGACCTGGGTGTGCTAGTGCATGAGTCACAGAAGGTTGGTTTACAAGTGCAACAGGTGATTAAGGAGGCAAATGGAATTTTGTCCTTCATTGCTAGAGGGATGGAGTTTAAGACTAGGGAGGTTATGTTGCAATTGTATAAGGTGTTAGTGCGGCCACACCTGGAGTATTGTGTTCAGTTTTGGTCTCCTTACTTGAGAAAGGACGTACTGGCACTGGAGGGTGTGCAGAGGAGATTCACTTGGTTAATCCCAGAGCTGATGGGGTTGGATTATGAGGAGAGGTTGAGTAGACTGGGACTGTACTCGTTGGAATTTAGAAGGATGAGGGGGGATCTTATAGAAACATTTAAAATTATGAAGGGAATAGATAGGATAGATGCGGGCAGGTTGTTTCCACTGGCGGGTGACAGCAGAACTAGGGGGCATAGCCTCAAAATAAGGGGAAGTAGATTTAGGACTGAGTTTAGGAGGAACTTCTTCACCCAAAGGGTTGTGAATCTATGGAATTCCTTGCCCAGTGAAGCAGTTGAGGCTCCTTCATTACATGTTTTTAAGGTAAAGATAGATAGTTTTTTGAAGAATAAAGGGATTAAGGGTTATGGTGTTCGGGCCGGAAAGTGGAGCTGAGTCCACAAAAGATCAGCCATGATCTCATTGAATGGCGGAGCAGGCTCGAGGGGCCAGATGGCCTACTCCTGCTCCTAGTTCTTATGTTCTTATGTCCCTGCTTCCACCACCTCCTCCGGCAGCGAGTTACAGGAACCCACTCTCCTCTGTGTAAAAAAACGTGCCTCGTACATCTACTCTATACCTTGCCCCTTAAACCTATGCCCCCTAGTAATTGACCCCTCTACCCTGGGAAAAAGCCTCTGGTAGTGTGGCAACCAGAATTGAACACTATACTCCAAGTGTGGCCTAACTAAGGTTCTATACAGCTGCTACATGACTTGCCAATTCTTATACTCAATGCCCTGGCCAATGAAGGCAAGCATGCCGCATGCCTTCTTGGCTACCTTCTCCACCTGTGTTGCCCCTTTCAGTGACCTGTGGACCTGTACACCTCGATCTCTCTGACTTTCAATACGCTTGAGGGTTCTACCATTCACTGCATATTCCCTCCCTGCATTAGACCTTCCAAAATGCATTACCTCACATTTGTCCGGATTAAACTCCATCTCCAATGTCTCCGCCCAAGTCTCCAAACGATCTAAATCCTGCTGTATCCTCTGACAGTCCTCACCGCTATCCGCAATTCCACCAACCTTTGTGTTGTCTGCAAACTTACTAATCAGACCAGTTACATTTTCCTCCAAATCATTTATATATACTACAAATAGCAAAGATCCCAGCACTGATTTCTGCGGAACACCACTAGTCACAGCCCTCCAATTAGAAAAGCACCCTTCCATTGCTACTCTCTGCCTTCTATGACCTAGCCAGTTCTGCATCCACCTTGCTAGCTCACCCCTGATCCCGTGTGACTTCACCTTTTGTACCAGTCTGCCATGAGGGGCCTTGCCAAAGGCCTTAAGTCCATATAGACAACATCCACTGCCCTACCTGCATCAATCATCTTTGTGACCTAATCAAAAAACTCTTATCAAGTTAGTGAGACACGACATCCCCTTCACAAAACCATGCTGCCTCTCACTAATACATCTCACTAATACATTAGCACAGGGCTAAATCGTTGGCTTTGAAAGCAGACCAAGCAGGCCAGCAGCACCGCTCAATTCCCGTAACAGCCTCCCCGAACAGGCGCCGGAATGTGGCGACTAGGGGCTTTTCACAGTAACTTCATTGAAGCCTACTCGTGACAATAAACGATTTTCAATTCATTTTTCATTACATGTACGTACTGTGTACGTTCCCTCGGCCACAGAAAAATACTTTTCTCTGTACTTCGGTACATGTCAATAAATCAAATCAAATCATTGTCTGGGGTTTGAATGAGGTTGGAGACTGACACGCTCTGTGCTAGGATGGTGGCAGGTATCTGGGGTTTGAATGAGGTTGGAGACTGACACGCTCTGTGCTAGGATGGCGGCAGGTATCTGGGGTTTGAATGAGGTTGGAGACTGACACGCTCTGTGCTAGGATGGTGGCAGGTATCCATCTCTGGCATAGTTTCTGAGCAGAACCTCTTGTCCCTGGTGAAAAGCACATTTCTCTTTCTTTTCCTGCCTTTCGACTCGATCCGGTTGCTTAGTCTGGACGATGTCTTTTGTCTTTGATGGTTTTAATAAGTTGAATGCTGTACTTGGTTGACATTTAGAATGTGAATTTCCTCCCACACAGGAATTGATAGAACCATTTTATCCCAAAGATGAGTCCTGGGCTTCTTTCTCTAACTTTGTATAATTGCTTTCGGCTTTATTCAATGCTCTGGACACAAAGGTCGGCTTCTCTTCACCTGTGGGTACGATGTGGAAAACCACCTCCCCATAACATAGGGCGATGTGTCACACGCCAACATCATGGATCAAAATGAGTCAGGATTTTATTTTGACACAGTAGATTGTGCAAGGGTTTTAGAACAGTCACCAGGTTGAGAACACACCTTCCGTCGTAAGCCTAAAAAAGATCAAAGTTGGTTGACATTCGGAGGTACAGGTGCTTCGGTAATAGCTTGACCTTCGGAGGCAACTTATGTAGTCCAATGGCATTGCTTTTTTAAAATCAAGGGGAACCGATCATCCTTGTTCTTCCCAGTCACCAGGACGTCATCCAAATTACACTGGATTCCGTTTAACCCGCTTCAATTTGGCCCATAGCCCGTTGGAATAATGCCAGAGCTGGTGATGCCAAATGGTAATCTTTTCTGTCAAAATAACCCTTTCTGTGTCACAATCGTTAGGAACTGTTCGGATCCATGTTCATTTGCATATATGCAAGTCTACCCTGCGAACAGGACAACGGGGCAGGGGGCATTGTTCTGCACGGAGTACAGGATTAATAGTTAGTTTGAAATCACTTCAAATCGTACGGATCTATCCTTTTTCATTATTGGCCCTATCAGTGTAGCTCACTCATTCCCATTAACAAGTCCCAGGTCTCCCGCCTTTGTCAGTGGCACTAATTCTGCCGCTACTTTAGGTCTGATTGTGTAAGACACTGACTTAGCATTGAAGCATTTTGCCTGACTCTCTGCTTTGATCTTCACTGAGGTGACCGTCATACTTCCCACATCACCATTGAAAACAATAGCCTGATTTTTCTGGGTTTTTGTATGGCCTGATTCGGAATCTGTCATGAGATTTACTTTGGTCCAATTTAACCTTTTTGTTGTTTGTTCATGGGACGTGGGTGTCACAGGCTGTGCCAGCATGTATTGCCCATCCCTAATGCCTTTCAGAGGGCAGTTGAGAGTCAACCACATTGCTGTGGGTCTGGAGTCATATGTAGGCCAGACCAGGTAAGGAACAGCAGATTTCCTTCCGAGATGGGTTTTTAACGACAATCGACAATGGTTTAATTGAGTTTAAACTCCATTACCTGCCGTGGTGAGATTTGAACCAGGGTCCCCAGATCATTATCTTGTGTTTCTGGATTACTAGTCCAGCGACAATACCACTATGCCACTGTCTCCCCTCGGGGTAATCTTTCTGAGCCAAGTCCTTCCCAATAGTGCCGGATAATTTCCTTTGATGATGTGTAAGGACAAATCATTCGCCTGACCATTCAATTGTACTGTGACATCAACTGTTTCATGAATACGACCTCTCAATGGAACCACTTCACCGATGTAAGTTGTTAACACAAGCTTAGAGGGTTGCAGACACATATGTCAGAGCTTCTCTTTATAAACAGTCTCTGGCATCTGCAAGATGTCTGCCCCAGTGTCCACCTCCATCATTATCAGTAGTCCATCTAGTAGTGGTGCGGCCCAGTACCCATTTGTGGCACCAGAAGTAGCTACTGGATTTAATGACAACCTCTCTTCAGACTATGAATCGGGTCTCTCCTCACATTCTTTCTGCGCTACATGGACATTTTTTCCATTTGTTTTGTTTGGCTCTTGCTTTTTGCAACTTTTACCTGAAGCTTATTTCATTTTCCAACTAACACATTCAACGTGGTCCCTATGCCACTATTTCGGCACATTATGTCTTTGCCTCAACAATCCGGTTTTAGTACACACACGAATGGCAGGTGTGAGTCTGTGTATACGTTTGGGTTTCGGCTGACATCTTGTGAATTCTTGTGTTGGAACTCAACTGTTGAGTTTTTCTGGCCAATTCCATTGATACAGCAACTTCCAAGGTTTTAAGTCAGGTTGCTTTCGGTTAACAATCACTTTTTAATTTCCTCAACCCACAGACTAGTCTATCTTGGATCATATCGTTAAATACATCCCTGAATTTGCAGTGTCCATCCCATCTTTTCAGCGTAGCTACAAATTTAGGAATCAACTCCCCTTCTTCTTGGTTTCACTTATGAAACCTAAACCATTTTGCGATGACTAACAATATCAGTAAATTGTGGCCCTGCAAAATTTCCACAATTTGTTCAAATGTTTTTGTGCCTGGCTTTTCCGGCTGTACTAGACTCTTAAGGAGGTTAAATGTTTCCCCCGCCATTATTATGTGTTGGGACTTTTATATTTGCTACTATCTTGTCAGCTTGAACAAAATAATCAAAGTGTTCTGTATGCAAGCTCCATCGCTCTTTATTCTCATCAAACGGTTCCAAAAACTCCCATTTTTCTCCATGGAAGGACCTGCATGTGCACAATCCGCCACAAATATTTAACACTACCACACTTCCTTTTTCCCAAAACAAAGCACAAGCTGAGCTCAGCCTGTTTCCCTTTGTGTTTTGCAACACCCCTAGCTTGAAATCTCTTGTTGCAGAGTAATTGCTATTTACAGCTACCAAGTTAGTTTCTGGCAGAGCACATGGCGAGCTTCTCTCCAGTTATTTTTGTTGAATTTTGGTGTTTTGTTTTGTTCCTCCGGGTGGCTGCAACCACTGTTCGATTCCTTCGCTGCCAGTTTTTGTGTGGCAATGATTTTTATGATTATTTTTTTTCTTCTGTGTTTCCTTCTAGTGGTTGTAAGTGTTGTCCGGCTTCCTCATTGCCAGTTTTTTTTTGTGCGGTGTTTGCAGGATTGACTTTAGGAGGCCGTGGAGGCTCAACAAGAACTAAGAGCTTTACTCAGGAGATGTTAACTGTTATAACCTGCCTGCTTACCATTGGTTGGGGACTAATGGCAATCCCACAATCCTGTGGGAGTATGAGCTTCCCCAATGAGGGGGGGCGGAGAAATCATTAGCAGACGCGCTGCATAAATAGAGCTGGCCAGTTTGGAACCAGCAGAGAGAGAGAGGAGTGAGCAGCAAGGGAAATTGCTGCTGCTGTTGTATATATATGTTATTGTAAATAAATGTTATTTCTTTGTATCCTGAAGACTCGTGCTGGATTCTTCATGGCCCTCACAAAATTAACACTACAGGCTACGGTGTTACACTACCCATGCAAACGGCTGTGATGTCATCTCCCACGCACCATGAACAAATAAAAAACATTTCTATACCCTATGCCTGAGATTTCCAGAAGACATTTGATAAGATGCTACATCAAAGGTTATTGTGGAAAGTGAAAGCTCTTGGTGTCGAGGAGTAACATATTGACATGGATAGAAGCAGAGAGTAGGCATAAATGGCTCTTTTTCAGGTTGGTAAGATGTGACGAGCGCTGTGCCACAGAGATCAGGGCTGGGACCTCAACTGTACAATGACTTGGATGAAGGGATGGATGGGGTGGTTGGCAAATTTACTGATGATACAAAGATAGGAAAGTAAGTTGTGAAGAAATAAGGAGGCTACAAATACGATATAGATAGATAGGTTAAGTGAGTGGGCAAAGATCTGGCAAATGGAATATAATGTAGAAAAATGTGAAATTGCTCATTTTAGCACGAAGAATAGAAAAGTAGGCAGGAAATGCTTCAGTTAGACAGAGCAATAATGAGTCCACACGTGGAATACTGTGTACAGCATTGGTCACCTCATTTATGCAAATACATCACAAGCAGTTCAGGGAAGGTTTATCAGACTTTTACCCGAAATGGGCAGGTTGTCTTGTTAGGAAAGGTTGGACAGGCAAGGCTTGGATTCACTGAAGTTTAGAAGGACAAGGGGCGACTTGATTGAAACATATAAGATCCTGAGGGGTCTGGACAGGGTGGATGTGGAGAAGGTTTCTCCTCTTGTTAGAGAATTTGGAACTGGGGAAATCACTGTTTAAAAATAACGGGTCGCCCATTTAAAACAGGCGAGGCAAATTCTCTCTCGAGGGTTGAGTGTCTTTTGAATTCTTTTCCTGAAATGGAGGTGGAAGAGAGTCCAGGGCGGGCCTTCAGGTCCAGGGCGGTC
This sequence comes from Scyliorhinus canicula, assembly GCF_902713615.1. NCBI lineage: Eukaryota > Metazoa > Chordata > Chondrichthyes > Carcharhiniformes > Scyliorhinidae > Scyliorhinus > Scyliorhinus canicula. The sequence continues at coordinate 164,218,681 of NC_052157.1, forward strand.
CTTCTGGTCCAGGGCGGTCCTGCTGGTCCAGGGCGGGCCTGCTGGTCCAGGGCGGGCCTGCTGGTCCAGGGCGGGCCTGCTGGTCCAGGGCGGTCCTTCTGGTCCAGGGCGGGCCTTCAGGTCCAGGGCGGGCCTTCAGGTCCAGGGCGGTCCTGCTGGTCCAGGGCGGTCCTGCTGGTCCAGGGCGGGTCTGCTGGTCCAGGGCGGGCCTTCAGGTCCAGGGCGGGCCTGCTGGTCCAGGGCGGGTCTGCTGGTCCAGGGCGGGCCTTCAGGTCCAGGGCGGTCCTGCTGGTCCAGGGCGGGCCTGCTGGTCCAGGGCGGGCCTGCTGGTCCAGGGCGGGCCCTCAGGTCCAGGGCGGGCCTGCTGGTCCAGGGCGGGCCTGCTGGTCCAGAGTGCACCTGCTAGTCCAGGGGAGGCCTGCTGGTCCAGGGCGGTCCTGCTGGTCCAGGGCGGGCCTGCTGGTCCAGGGCGGGCCTGCTGGTCCAGAGTGCACCTGCTGGTCCAGGGCGGGTCTGCTGGTCCAGGGCGGGCCTGCTGGTCCAGGGCGGGCCTGCTGGTCCAGGGCGGGCCTGCTGGTCCAGGGCGGGCCTGCTGGTCCAGGGCGGGCCTGCTGGTCCAGAGTGCACTTGCTGGTCTTGGGCGGGTCTGCTGGTTCAGGGTGGGTCTGCTGGTCTAGGGTGGGCCTGCTGGTCCAGGGCGGACCTGCTGGTCTTCGGCGGGTCTGCTGGTCCAGGGCGGTCCTGCTGGTCCAGGGCGGGCCTGCTGGTCCAGAGTGCACCTGCTGGTCCAGGGCGGGCCTGCTGGTCCAGGGCGGGCCTGCTGGTCCAGGGAGGCCTGCTGGTCCAGGGTGGGCCTGCTGGTCCAGGACGGGCCTGCTGGTCTAGGGCGGGCCTGCTGGTTCAGGGCGGGCCTGCTGGTCTAGGGCGGGCCTGCTGGTCTAGGGCGGGCCTGCTGGTTCAGGGCGGGCCTGCTGGTCTAGGGCGGGCCTGCTGGTCCAGGGTGGGCCTGCTGGTCTAGGGCGGGCCTGCTGGTCCAGGGTGGGCCTGCTGGTCCAGGGTGGGCCTGCTGGTCTAGGGCGGGCCTGCTGGTCCAGGGCGGGCCTGCTGGTCCAGGGCGGGCCTGCTGGTCCAGGGCGGGCCTGCTGGTCCAGGGCGGGCCTGCTGGTCCAGGGTGGGCCTGCTGGTCCCAGGGTGGGCCTGCTGGTCTAGGACGGGCCTGCTGGTCTAGGACGGGCCTGCTGGTCCAGGGTGGGCCTGCTGGTCTAGGGCGGGCCTGCTGGTCTAGGGCGGGCCTGCTGGTCTAGGGCGGGCCTGCTGGTCTAGGGCGGGCCTGCTGGTTCAGGGCGGGCCTGCTGGTCTAGGGCGGGCCTGCTGGTCCAGGGTGGGCCTGCTGGTCTAGGGCGGGCCTGCTGGTCCAGGGCGGGCCTGCTGGTCCAGGGTGGGCCTGCTGGTCTAGGGCGGGCCTGCTGGTCCAGGGCGGGCCTGCTGGTCCAGGGCGGGCCTGCTGGTCCAGGGCGGGCCTGCTGGTCCAGGGCGGGCCTGCTGGTCCAGGGTGGGCCTGCTGGTCCCAGGGTGGGCCTGCTGGTCTAGGACGGGCCTGCTGGTCTAGGACGGGCCTGCTGGTCCAGGGTGGGCCTGCTGGTCTAGGGCGGGCCTGCTGGTCTAGGACGGGCCTGCTGGTCCAAGGCGGTCCTGCTGGTCTAGGGCGGGCCTGCTGGTCCAGGGCGGGCCTGCTGGTCCAGGGCGGGCCTGCTGGTCCAGGGCGGGCCTGCTGGTCCAGGGCGGGCCTGCTGGTCTAGGACGGGCCTGCTGGTCTAGGGCGGGCCTGCTGGTCCAGGGCGGGTCTGCTGGTCCAGGACGGGCCTGCTGGTTCAGGGTAAAGTGCTTCCTAACTATATCATATCTTTTACCACTTCAAATCACTGAAAGTCTAGCACCATCAGATCACTAATCATTGGGTCTACAGAACGTTCAGACTTTTAAATTAAGTCAAAGCTTGTGAAACACGAGATTAAACAGGAGGAGAGAAACCGGGAAGCTGCAGTTTCCAATTTTGCAGCTGATATCTGGAAGAATGTGGAGGATACTTCACCGGGAGCAGGAGTACTTACCAAGTTCAGGCGGAGGTGGGGGATTGGGTGGCTCCTCAGTAATGGCTTCTTTTGCCATAGATCTCAGGATCCTGCCTTTCCGCCTCCCCTGACTGTTTGCAGTTTTTCTCCCTCGTGGAGCAGACTGTTCTTTTTCTTCAGGCTCCTCTCCTGCAGTATCTGGTTTGTCCTTTTCCTTGATAGTTTCCCTAAAGTGACACAAACAGAACAATTGGGATTTCAACAGCATATTACAGTGAATATGGTGCATGCAATGTTTTGCCCTCCACTCCAACGTTACAAACACCAGCTTCCTCATCTTTGTGGACTTTGCAGTTGGACAAACCACAAAGCTACAGCCTATCAACAAAAGACCCAAAAACACAGTAAACCTTCAGAGTGGCAGATCTTTAACAGCCAATACCAACTTATACAAATGTAGCTCAGCAGCATGAATTCCCTCACCTGTCCAGACAGGTTCCAGGGAAACAACAAGGTGACTGTTTAAGTGTTTGGCTACAATTATAGTTTAAAATAAGCAGCATAGCCAGAACAATGATTCGCCCAATCATAACAGACACAATGAAGTCGCTACAAGAGACTTAACAGGCTTTAGATGGAGCCAGCTAGCTTTAACTAAACTTTTAATTAAAGCAAGAGAACGGGGACACACAATAAGGGTTACCATGAGCAACAGGATGTTTCACAGGAAGTGAGGTCAAACTCTACACAGCTCCCACTCTCTGGATTTCAACTGTATTGTCCAAAACATTATTCCTTTTGTAAACAAACCAATGCTGCACACTTTCATATCAATCCCAACCCAAACAGTGAGGTCCCCTGTGACATGATCCTGGGAACAAAAACAATGCATCAGTAAAATTCCATTCTTTAAACATTGTACAGTACGTCCGCTGTTACAGCCTGCCCTCTCCATGGACACTGACATTATCCCATCCTCTCACAAGAGCAGATCTTGCTAAGCATTTTTGAATTGATTCTCAAATTCAACATTCACATGCACACAGATCAAGAGCAGAATAATTGGGAAACAAACTTCAACACCATTACAGTGAAAAAGTGATGAAGCAAACACAGGTGACACTAAATTCCAGCTGTGAAGTCATCAACCATTTACACGTGGACAGCAGCAAATCCCAGAGAAGGATTCCCATGGCAAGAAGATCCTTAAACCTATTTCAAAAAATGTACTGTATCCACCAAAAATAAATAATCTTCATAAATAAATAATGTTTGACAACGATGAGTGCAAGGGTAGATTTAAATAAAACTTTCAGTGTCAGTACAGCCCTGTACCACACAAGGTCTATGTTATAACTGTTGAGAATGTGAACAGAAAGCAATCAGTTACTCTCACATTGGCAGCAGGGTCCCCCCAAATGCAAACACAACTGTTAGAGTGACTGGCCTTTCAGAGAGCAGCTCCAGCCAGTTTTCTGACCTTTGAGGTTCCTCCTTATCATCTTTCTCCTCTTCCTTCTTCTCGTCCTTTTCTTCTTTCTCTACTTTCTCGATTTTCTCCTCTTCTTTCTCAGCTTCTTTTTCTTCTTGTGAAGGGCGAGAAATCTGTTGCTATAGAACAAAGGAGCAGTCTATGTTTAATTGACAACCTGTGAACATTAAGCTTGTTAAGTATTCTCAAAAGCAGTTTCTTTCCGCCAACAAACTTCAACAGCTGTTAGCTTTCAGCGTTGCCATACAGATGTGCTCTGAGTCGATCCTATCAAAGTGCCAAAGTTAGAACTGAGGTTTTGAAGTTTATTAGGCCTAGTTGAGTCCCACATTCTCCTGGTAAAAAGTCATCAAAATAAATGTCAATCAGTAAAATATCCCAATACCACAGTTCTGTGCTAATAAAATGAGCCAAGATAAATTCTCCAGGTTGAAGGTTCCTTCATTTCTAAGTAACAGTATCAAATATTGATAGAAAAACTGCACATTTATTGAACAGAATATTTATCTGAACAGTGACAGAAATAGTGTACTAAAGGAACAAAAGATCTGAAACTTCAGAACTCCTGGCCTGCAGACGCTCCTTTTTAAAAGCTATGGCTTTAATGAAGGTCACCCTCTGCAGGCGCCCAGTCGCCATCTGCCAATTGTATATCACTGTGTGAAGTGCTTGGAGACATTTCGATGAGCTTCTGTGCTATATAAAGGCCACATCCATCTATAAAAATACTCAAATGCAGCTCCCTAGCATTTTCCTATAGGTACATGATGCTAAACAAGCCCATTTCAAGTCTGGTTTCTGCCTCATACTTTCATATGAATTCTTGCCTAAAGGCCATGACTAAATCGGGGTACTCCCATTGCATGGGGGAGAATTCATCCAAATTTTAAACACAAAGAGAAAAAAAAATGGGAACTGAGCCTTGAATTTCTTGTGGGTATTATTGTATTTCCTCTCCTCCTTTTGCGACCCATCAGCCCGGCAGCCTGCCACTGATCACAGAAGATGGCACGGTACCACAAAACAGAGTGTGGAGATAAATGGGTCATTTTCAGGTTGGCAGGCTGTTATTAGTGCACTGCCATAAAATTCAGTGCTGGGGACTCAGCTATTTACAATCTATATTCATGACTTTGATAAAGGGTGCAATGTACTCAAATTGGTTCATAATATAAATATAAAAATGTTGTTAAAATAAGCTGCGAGGAAGACACAAGGAGTGTGCAGTGACTACAGATGATAGTAAAGTCAAGTCGCCCGAGACCCAGGTGACCAGAGGCTGCTTTTCCCTTTGAGGGGGGAGAGCTGACTGGTGGTGATTTAACCGGAGGGTCACCACACCTCAGGCAAGGGGCAAGGTTGAGAGGGCAGGACCTTCATAAATAACAAATTATAGATAGGTTAAATGATTAGGCAAGACAGTGGCAGAATGCTTTTGATAAACTCCCACACAAGAGTTTGGTGTGCAAAATTAAAGAAGGGATTGGGGATAATAGAAAGACATGGATTGAGAATTGTTTAACAGACAGGAATACATGGGTCTTTTTCCAAGTGGCGGGTGGTGACGCAGGGATCATTGTTTGGGGCCCCAGATATTCACAATACACATCAGTGATTTAATGAGGGAACCAAATGTGATTTTTCCAAGCTTGCTGATGGCACAAAACTTGGTGGGAATGTGAGTGATGAGGAGGATGTAAAGAGGCTTCAAGGCGATTTAGACAAGTTGAGTGAGTAGGCAAATACACGGGGGACCCAGCAATAGTTTTATGGGCCAGGGTTTAGAAACTCCAAAGTATATTATGCAGTACACCTGACCTACAACCTTTATGTTGAATTTGGCTAGGATGAACAGAAGAGCCTTCCCTTCAGGTGTGATTCAAGTTTTCCCTGACACTTTAATCAAAATAAGCTTTATTCGAAGAACTTAGTTAACATACACACATATATATATGTATATATCAAAACAGCAAGAATTTGTATCATTTACAAATATAAAGACACCCCACAACTACAATAATCCATGTATAACACTTAATGAATTCCCCCTTAACTGTTCCAATTCAAAACACAAAATCCCCAAAACCCCTTTTCAAGGGTGTGGCCCAGCACTCTGTATTCTCACTTGAATAAAACTGGCTTTTCTTGAGAATGCGACCATGTCTCATCAGCAGGTTTAAACTCTTCCGGAAAGCAAATTATATCTTTTAAGTTACCAAAACAGCAGGTAGTTATAATCCATGGGTTTTTAACAGGAACAGATACTTAAAATGAAAAGAGAGAGACAGGAACAAAACACTTCTTTCACAGCAAAATGTGAAAGCGAAACCAAAAACAGCTCACAGTGCCACAGCCCAGCTCCACCCCCTCAATGACATCACTGAAGTCATGTGATAAGACAAAACATTTTGTAAAGGGACACTCCCATGACAGCAATTTTAGACACAAGGTTAGTGCATAATGGAAAGTGAGGGGAGATTCAACAGACGTGTACAAGATTATGGCAGGTTAGGATAAGGTACAGAAGGAAAAACTGATTCCACTGACTGATATTAAAAGCATTGGGGACCCACAGATTTAAGGTTTTGGAACAAGGAATGCTCCGGGGGAGGGGAATGAGAGGAATAATATTTTAATGCAGCGAGTGTAATGATCTGGAACTTATTGCCGATGAGGATGGTGGATTTAGAAACAGTGAAAACTCAAAAAGAAATTGGATGGGTACTTGTTCGATATAAACCTGCAAGGCTAAAGGAATTGAGTAGAATAACCTGATTTCTCAAAGGGCCAGCTTGGACTCAATGGGTTGGCAAGCCTCCATCTGTGTTGTAAATGACTCTATATACAATGTGCACTAACTCAGCAAGGCTCCTTCACAAACACCCAGCAGACCCACAGGTTATGCTATCTCGAAGGATAAAGGCAGCAGATGGATGGGATATCCACCATCTTCAAGCTGCACACCATCCTGACTTGATACTTATATCACTGTTCCTTCACTGTGTGGGTTAAAACCCTGGAACCCCCTTCTGAGCAGTACTATAGCTGGATCTACACCAGTGATTTTAGCATATACTCTGCTATGTACTAATTCAAAGCAGCTAAACCCATTGCCAGGCGGGTGCTGCTCCAGCATCCTGAGCTTCCCAGGGTCACAGACCCAGGTTTTCTAGATATGTCAGTTCCTCTTAAGTTCAATGAAGCATGGTAGCACAGTGGTTAGCACTGTGGCTTCACAGCTCCAGGGTGCCAGGTTCGATTCCCGGCTTGCGTCACTGTCTGTGCGGAGACTGCACGTTCTTCCCGTGTCTGCGTGGGTTTCCTCCGGGTACTCCGGTTTCCTCTCTCAGTCCAAAGATGTGCAGGTTGGGTGGATTGGCCATGATAAATTGCCCTTAGTGTCCAAAAAGGTTAGGTGGGGTTACTGGGTTACGGGGATAGGGTGGAGTGTGGGTTTAAGTAGGGAGATCTTTCCAAGAGCCGCTGCAGACTCGATGGGCCAAATGGCCTCCTTCTGCACTGTAAATTCTATGATTCTATGTGCGTGTGTGTGTGATCATGGAGAGCAGCGTAGATGCAATTAAGCGTCAACAGGCTAAAAATAACACAATAAAGCAATATAAACACGTATAATCTTTCATTAGCGTTGTCATCGCAAGCTTGCTGGAATCAGAGTGAGGTAAGACATAGGAGCAGAATTCGGCCACTCGGCCCATCGAGTCTGCTGCGCCATTCAATCATGGCTGATATTTTCTCATCTCCATTCTCCTGCCTTCTCCCCATAATCCCGGATTCTCTTAATAATCAAGAACCTATCTATTTCTGTCTTAAAGACACTCAGTGAATTGGCCTCCACAGCCTTCTGCAGCAAAGAGATCCACAGATTCACCACCTAAACGGTGTTGATAATGTGAATGGGGAAAGGATGTCTCATATAGTGGGATTGTCCAGAATTAGGGAGCACTGTTTTAAAACCCTTGCAGGACACAAATGTGGAGAATTATTGAACTCTGCCTCAGAAGGTGGTGGAAGCAGGGTCAGGCAAAGGTCGATGGATTCTTGTTCAGGAAGAGAATCAAAGGCTATCAGGGGTGAATGGGAATGTGGAACACAGCACAACAGATCAGCCATGATATTATTGAATAGCAGAGCAAGCTGGGGAGGGAGTGGGCGGAATGGTCTACATTTCCTCCTATTTCATATGTAAATTTAATTAATCAACACACAATAAGAATGGCAGGTCATTTGAGGTTTGTGGTAGCAAAACATGGGAGCTGATGGACACAAGTGTGATCCAGGGAAACTATAGCTGCAGTACGTGTCTGTGGCTCAAAGATCTTCGGCTCTGAGCCAATCAACTGGACTCTGAGCTATGGACATTGCACTGCATCAGTGAGGGGGCAAGTTACCGAGACACTCTGCTCCAGCAGGCAGTCACATCCCTTAAGCTGCAGTCATCTACTTTGGTGAGTAGTCAAGAACAGGAGGATGTGACTATGACTGAGACAGGTACAGGGATTGAGAAGGAGGAATGGAGGAACCTCTGCACTTGCAATTGTCCAAAAGGTTTGAGGTTTTTGCTGCTTGCAGGAGTGAGAGTGGGAGCTGCAAGGTAGATGAGCAGGCTGACATGGCACCATGGAAAAAAAGGAACCCATTCAGGTGGGGAGGGAGTAAGTAGGAATGTTTTGCTAGTAGGACATATTTAGTCAGGGGATGTGTGCAGCCTAATGTGAGAGTCCAAAAGGCTGTGTTGGCTGCCCAGTGTCAGGGTTCAGGAATTCATTTTGGGCTGGGAAGGAAATGGCAGTGGAACGGGGAAGATCCAGTTGTCATGGTCCACGTGGGTGCCGAGGACAATGTTAGGGCCTGGGAAGAGGTTCTGCTTGACTGCATGAGTAGCTATGGGCTAGATTTTTTTTTTTTTTTCTTTTTTAAAAAAATTTTAGAGTACCCAATTATTTTTTCCAATTAAGGGGCAATTTAGCGTGACCAATCCACCTAACCTGCACATCTTTATGTTGTGGGGGTGAAACCCACGCAGGCACGGGGAGAATGTGCAAACTCCACACAGACAGTGACCCAGGGCCGGGATTCGAACCCGGGTCCTCAGCGCCGTAGGCAGCAATGCTAACCACTGTGTCACCGTGCTGCCCAGCTATGGGCTAGATTAAGAAGCAGAACCACAAAGGTGATAATCTCTGGGTTTGTATCTGAGTCACAAACAAACTGGCATCAGGAAGGTAAGATTAGAAAGTTGAATGCATGGCTCAAAGACTGGTGTGGGAGGAATGGGTTTTGATTCATGGGGTACTGACACAAGTGCTGGGAAGAAGTAGAAGCTGTACAAAGAATGCAGCGGGGAGGCTTAAAAATAAATAGTGGGAGAAGGGGTTCAAGGATTAAAACTAAATAGTGGGGCAAAGCGGGTCACTGGCAAGGCCATGATTGCCTGAAGGGCCTCTTTCAGTGCAATAATAACTCTATGACTCTTCAGGAGATGTGGTAAATCAAAGGGAAACAAAGGCAATACAATAGAGTTGTGATTTGGGTAATGTTAACCAGAGAGTGGCAGGAAAGGGACAGAGAGTACAAGCTTAATAGTGAATTATCAGATCAGGCCAGAGATTGCAAAAATTATCAAAAAAGACCAGAGTTAAAGGCTCTGCGTC